>NC_085930.1:90658787-90961818 GCF_028885625.2 Pongo pygmaeus
GCTATTAGCTACAGGCTCTCTGGCCCCAACCACTTTTCTTATATATTTTTTAAAAGAATATTTTAAAAACTCATTTAAAAATCATACTGCATTGAATCACCCAAAGGGAAAATATAATTAAAGTAACCATTTGTATTGCCCTCAATGAGAAAAAACTTTGAAAGTGTGCTTAACTTTGGAATATACAAGTCTGATTGTTTCATCAGAAATTTCAGCACTGTATGTCTAAAAATATATTTTTCCAGCAGGTTTGGGATTTTGTACTTATAAGGAGGCTGTTTATCCATTTAGCAATTTAGCTGAGGGCCTAGTATAGGTTTTTAATCTTAGCAGCACAAGTATTCCTGTTGGTTTAAGTCGTACCACCTGAGTTAGTGCTGCCACAACACACACGTTCTGTTTTCTCATTAGCTGTCACACAATTGTCTGCACCTATTAATTTTTGAAAAGATAATAGATATTCTTGGAGAAACCAAGACAAAGTGGCAGAATAAATGGCAGGTCATTTCTCATGTGGTGGCAAAACTTAAGCATTTGCAATTTTCTGACTATTGTCAGTCAAGGTTCTGGGTTCATTATCTCGACCTTGACGTCTGGGTTCCTAATCTGCAAACTCAATTTCTTTCCATCATTTCCCTGCCTGAAATGTCCGATCAGCCAAGACCTGTCTCTTTTATTTTTTTAATTTAATTTTTATTTTTATTTATTTTTTTTTTTTGAGATGGAGTGTCACTCTGTCGCCCAGCCTGGAGTGCAGTGGTGCAATCTTGGCTTACTGCAACCTCCACCTCCCAGGTTCAAGCCATTCTCCTACTTCAGCCTCTCCAGTAGCAGGGATTACAGGCATGCGCCACCATGCCCAGCTAATTTTTGTGTTTTCAGTAAAGATGGTGTTTCACCTCATTGGCCAGGCTGGTCTCGAACTCCTGACCTCAAGTGATCCACCCATCTCGGCCTCCCAAAGTGTTGGGATTACAGGCTTGAGCCACTGTGCCTGGCTGACCTTGTCTCTTAATGTTTCTATATCAAATGAGCAAGCTAATAGGTCTTTTAGAATATTTAGGAGAAATCCATCCATTTTCCCACCTATTCATCCATCCATCCATTGACTCATTTATTCAGGTGCCTACTCTGCCTCATGCATGGTGCTCAAGACACCAACTGTGAATAACATGCATTTATTCTCTACCCTCATGGAGTGTATAATCTAACATGGAAAGAAAATGTTTAATAAGTAATTAGGCCTTTGAGGGAAGGTGAAAAACATCAAGGGTGATGTGGTAGGCAGAATTACAAGAATGCCCCCAGTGACACTTGCCCTTAAATAATCCCCTCTGCTTTGTGTGTGAGTAGAACCTGTTAATATGATAGCACTCCCTTGATAATGCTAAGTTATATGGCAAAAGGGAAATTATCTCAGTGGTCCTAATCTAATTATAGGATCCCTTTCAAAGAAGAGCATTTTCTCCAGCCTTTAGCTGAGAGAAAGTCAGAGAGACTCCAGGCATGAGAGGATTTGATGCACCAACACTGGCTTGAGGATGGATGGTCATGTGATGAAGCATGTTGATGGCCTTTAGAAGCTTAGAGCAGCCACCAGCTGACAGCCAGCAAGGAGGCAGAGACCTCATTCCTAGAACCACAAAGAACTAAACTCTGCTAACAAACTGAGTTTGGGAATGAATTCTTCACCTCAGCTTCCACATAAAAGTCCAGGTCTTATGACACCTTGAGTTCAGCCTTGGGAGACTGTTATGGGTTGAATTGCGTCCAGCAAAAATTGAACTGTGTCCCCCAATGTTTATGTTGAAACCCTAACCCCTGGTACCTATGACTGTGTCATCATTTGGAGACAGGTTCTTTGCAGAGTTAATCAAGTTAAGATGAGATCATTAGGGTGGACCTTAATCCAGCATGACTCTGACTGGTGTCTTTATCAGATGAGGTAAATTTTGACACAGACAAAGAAACACAGGAAGAATGCCATGTAAAGACACAGACACAGAGGGAAGACAGCCATGAGAAGATGGAGGCAGAGACTGGAGATGTGCTACTGCAAGCCAAGAAATTCTTGGAGCTACCAAAAGCTGAAAGAGGCAAAGAACATACTTCCCTAGAGCCTTTGGAGGAAGCTTGGCCCTGCCAAGACTTTGAGTCTGGATTTCTAGACTCCAGAATTGCAAAATAATATATTTCTGTTGTTTTAAGCCACCCAGTTTGTGATATTTTGTTAAGGCAGCCTAGAAAACCAATACAGAGACTCTAAAGCAGAGAACCCAGGTTAGCCTGCCCAGACTTTTGACCTACAGAACTATGAGTATAATAAGTGGTGTTTTAAGCCCCTAAATTTGAAGCGATTTGTTATGTAACAATAGCAAACAAATACAGACTAGTGTGAAAAGAGTGTCTAATCTACCTAATCTGAGGGTGGTTTTCCAAGAGGGATGTTTAAGATGAGGAAGAAGGCTGGGCATGGTGGCTCATGCCTGTAATCCCAGCACTTTGGGAGGCTGAGGCAGGTAGATCACAAGGTCAAGAGATCGAGATTAGCCTGGCCAACATGGGGAAACCCCGTCTGTACTAAAAATACAAAAATTAGCTGGGCATGGTGGCGCGTCCCTGTAGTCCCAGCTACTCAGGAGGCTGAGGAAGGAGAATGGCTTGAACCTGGGAGGCAGAGGTGCCAAGATTGCACCACTACACTCCAGCCTGGTGACAGAGCGAGACTCCGACTCGAAAAAAAAAAAAAAAAAAAAAAAGATGAGGAAGAAAGAGTAAGTAGGAATTGTCTAGTAAAGAGGAGAAAGGGAAGATTGGTCCAAACAGAGGGAATGGTATATGCAAAGGCCCTGAAGCTGAAAAGTGCCAGCTGCATTCAAGGAACTCAACTGTTCAGGCTTTCATCCTTCAGATAGTATTGTTATTAATGCCAGGCCTAAACTAGGTGCTAGAGACAAAATAAGGACCTGCAGACCTCTTCCTTGTCCTTACCGAGCTCATATTTTAGTAAGAGAGGTTAAAAACACATAACCAGACTAAGAAATAATAATTCCACTTTATACAGTAGGCTCTGAAGGATAAAATATAGGACTGAGGCAGAAAACCCCAGAGTATTGGATACAATATTGAAAATGAGAGGGAGAGTCATGTACCATGAATCTGGAGGGGTAGGCAATGCCGGATCAGGGAGAGTGCTGGGATTGTCTGTTTCTCTATTTGTGGAATATTTCAGAAAAGTGCTGTCTCCCTTACTGAAAATTCACAGTAGCTATCCTGCTGTGATCATCTCAGCACCTTGTATGGTATACACCTGTACCTTTTCAGATTGAGGCCAGTGTACCAAATTCTAGACCATTCCCCTAACCCAACACAGGATTATACTCCTGGGATTGTAATTATGGCTTGTTCAGGCTCATTGAGCTTTTTTGAAAACTCACTGCTCCCATTTGCATTGCATCTTTTTATTGCTTCTTTAATTTCAATTTATTTGTATGATGTATGTGCATGTGTGTGTGTGTGCATGCATGCACACATCCATATGTGTGAGGTCCCCAACTATTCTCAGTTCAGTGATCCACTAGAAAGACTCAAAGATACCAGAAAAGCTGTTATACTCATGGTTACAGTTTATTTCAGAAAAGATACAGATTGAAATCAGCAAAGGAAAAAGTGCATAGGGCAGAGTTCATGGGAGACCAGGCACAAGCTTCCAGTTTTCCTCTCCAAGTGAGACCATAGGACAGTACTTATTGTTCCCAGGAACAATGTATGGCAATGTGTACAGAATGCTGCCAACCAGGGAAGCTCACTCAAGCCTTGATGTCCAGGATTTTTAAAATTAGGAATTGGTTACAAAGGGATGGAGTGCCCATATGACTGACCTTAGTTACATAGTCTCCAACCCAAGAACCTCACCGTTAATCACATCATTAGCATAAACCATCTGCCATGGCCCGATGCCCCAGGTATACAAAGACACTGTTATCAGGCAGGATATTCCAAGAGTTTAGAAGTTATCTCTCATAAGATGAATGTGTAGAATTTAAACATCATAGACCTGCTGAATCCACCCTTTACTATAACACACACAGACACACACACACACACACACCCCTACACACACACACAGATTGTCATTGCTTTAAACCTCACCCCAAACTTTGGTCTTCCAACATGTTGTGAGCATCATCACTAAAACCTTGGGATTGTAGCAAAAAATAAAAATCATTTTTCAGTGTTTTTTAAATATTCCTTGATATAGTGGTTTACAAACATAGATTCACATTGTAAATATGTGAATATGCTTGGAGACATTTTTTCATTTAATTTTACTTTATTGAAGAATAATTTACATCCATTCAAACAAATAGATCTTAAGTGTGCAGTTCACTGAGTTTTGACAAATACACACGTAACCCACACTTCTTTTAAAATATTGACCATTTCCATCACTCTAGAAAGTTCCTTCATGCCCCCCACAGTCAATCCCTGCCCACCCACCTCCACCACCGTCCCTTGGAGCCAGTAACTGTTCTTATCTCTTACTAAACATCAGTTTTGCCTATTATCATAAAAATGGAAACATACAATGTATGATCTTTTGTGTCTGGGTTTTTTTTCCCACTCAGAATAATACTATTGAAGTTCAACTATGTTGTGTGTATCAGTAGATTGTCCGTTTTAACTGCTGGGTACTTTTACATTGTTTGGCTATAACACAATTTACGTATCTATTCTCCTTTTGATGGACATTTTGACTGTCTCGTTTTTAGCTATTAAGAATAAAATTGCTATGCTCATTCTTATATAAGTTTTTCTGTGCACATATGTTTTCATGTCTCAGGTAAATAGCTAGCAGAGAAGTTGCTATCTTGTAAGGTAGGTATATGTTTATCTCATCTGCCAAACCATTATGCAAAGTAAAGTGGTTGTGCTATTTACACAACTCCCAGCAATGTATGAGAGTTATGGTTGCTTCACATCCTTTCTAACATTGGTCTGTCTTTTTAATTTTAGCTGTTCAAACAGGTGTGGAGTTGTATCTTATGGTAGTTTTATTTGCATTTTCCTGATACCTATTGATGTGGAGCACTTTTTCGTGTGCTTATTAGCCATTCATGCACCTACCTTTCTGAGGTGTCTGGTCAAGTCTTTTGTTTATTTTACCAATTCGGTGATTTGACTTTTTGCTATTGAGTTGTAGGAACGCTGTCCCTGACTTAGCCTCCCCTGAGATTTTGATACAGTAGATCTAGTGTGGGTCCCTGAAGGACTCTGACATACAGATAAGTTTAAGGACTAATGGATTAATGGGTCTGATGCCAGTTTGCTAAGACTTCAACTGCACTTGGCAGCCATAACTTGAAATTTCCCCATCCAAAGACTTCCTTGGTGATTATTATAAATTAAGGAAAACATCACAAAAACAATTCTCAGTAGGTGGTTTCTTTCTCACTCTGGACTTGGCGCTGAATTTTAACATCAACCTAAAGCTAGAAAATTCCTAGAATTGGACAAAGTCACTTAAACCAAATGTGGGATGCACACAGGTATTACTATAATTATTAAAGGGCCCTTGAGTTGATTTGTAGCAGCATCCTAAACCACATCCTGTTTTTCTTCCCTCAAAGGGAAATATGGTAATATAGACATTTGAACTTGGAAGCCCACATGCAATCTGCATTCTTTTCTAAATAAAATTGATTTGGGAACTACTTAAACCTTGTGTTAATGTTCACATTGTACCAATTTATCTAGCTGACAACCTCCCTGACTCAAAATGTTGGCTTCTTTCTACTAGGTAATTTCTTGAATTTTCATACTGATTTACACAGTACACCAAATAAGCTACCCGCTTAAACACAGAAGAGATTAAACAAATAATTTTATCCAATTACTTAATAAACCATGGACATTTTCTCTTTAAAGGAAACTCCAGGTTTGGAAGTTGTTTTGACTCATAGTTCATGGTTCTAAGGGATTAAAGGACTAAAAAATCAGAGAATTAAAGAACCAAAAAGTTTCTACAAACTTAAACATCCAAACTGTGCAGTAGATTTTTTCCTTTTCCAGGGATCCCTGCTGCTTTAATTAAGGCAATAGAAAGATGGCATGTAGATTGTATCTCATATGACAATGTTGAATGGTGTGACTTCCTGAAAGATCATGCAGAGACCCTTCCCTGTTCCTCAGGAAAGTCTGCTGAAATTGATTTGCGATGCTCACCATCGTTCAGCAAAAATATACCTTTCTCAATACTGTGTATCTGACCTTTCAAGATATGAGGTTCTGAAGTTAGCCAGAGAGCAAACTCAAACAAATGGTGCAGTGTCTATCAAATATTCTGTTATCGTGATGTTTACAAAGGCTCTTCAGTCAACTTTTGATTCTCCATGTAATAGAGAGGAGGTATTTTAAATCCTAGTGATGTAAGGTGTTCAAATCCTTAGAGACTCCAGGTAACCTCTGCTCTAGGGACTTCATATGCCTTTGCTTTTACTTCCTGGCCTTGGACTGTTTTATGTGATTCCTCCTAGGTTGAGGTGGAGAAAGGCCAAAAAAAATTTTAAATAGATCCTTCACTTCTTTCACAACTCTGGTTAGAACATTTTGATGAGGAGGAGGAAAACCTGGGCTTCGGCGTAGCTTCTGGGTCACTAGTAGATCTTTGTCACTGTGGACTAAAGACATTTGAAAACTAGGGGGATTAGCACAAGATACTGAAATGTTAAAAGAGTGATGACTACATGTCAGTTCTGTTTGGTTTGCTCCAAGAGAAATTGCATTTTTAAAGCTCTCCTGTGAAAAATGTGAGGCTTTCTGAATACACAACTTCTTACAGTTCTGCACTAAGATAGGTTCCTGCAAAGGTAGTGAGGTCATGTTTATCTAGCAGTGCTGGGAAGGCTTCATTTAGCCATGGCTGCTTTAAATATATACATAGATATTTAAAGTTATCATCAAGAGGAAATTTTCTTCCTTTTCCTCACCATGGAGTAATGTGTTTTCTCTAAATGGCTGTCCTAAGCTGCACATTGATTTTTTTGTTGTTGTTAAGTCATCTCCTGTAATTTCTATATGATGTTTGGAAATGAGGTTGTTTTAACACAAGTTACTTTCCTGGGTGGGGGAGAATAATAACATACCCACCTTTGTAAACAAATTTATTTGAGGATCATTGGGGGTGGTGAGTGAGAGACAACCTCTAAGCCCACAAGTAGTCACTTCCTTGGGGACTGCCTCCAAAGCCTTCAGTTAGTTAAACCTTTTCCTAAAGAGACACCAGTTCAGAAACAGTTAAAATGGGAAAAGATTTTTTCCCAGTACATATAGGCTTTGGTATGCATAACACATTTTGTCTTCCTTTTGGCCATAACAATATTTCTTATAAATATGCTAAGTATTCATAGCAAGAGCAGGTCAGAGTATCATGAAACTGTTAATTTAAAGCTTTATTAAAATATATGCATCCCCCACAGCCATACTCTACAGGAGTTAAATGGGTAGAGAAATTTGATCTCTCTTACAGCACAAATCAGAGAATGAAATGAGAAATCTACAATAAACATTTTAACCATTCAAGTTCTTCATATCATCATAAAAAGAACAATTTGAAGATTTCAGATATATCCCAAAGCTGTTCTAATGCAATCAGAAAAGTATAGTTATTACTCATCTTTCCTTCTTTTAAGTAAATTTGCTTGAAGAAGAGAAAGACCTGGATCTAGGGAGTGCAGGAAGGCATGGGAAAGAGAAGGGAGAGTGAGAGAGAAGGAAAGACACAAACACAGAGAAAAACATGCCTTTTACTTAAAAGCCCTATCAGTTGTTTTGCCTTGATTTAGTTAGAAACTCAAAAATGTAGAAGCAGGAAGCAGCACAATATGACCAATTTTTAACAGAAGCACATGGGGCAGGAGTGTATGATAGCAAGCTTCTGCCTTTCTCATGTGTCTGATTATTTTTATGGAAGTGGTATTGAAGCATAATGAATGTCAGAGAATTGTATAAATCCTACATGCACACACCCATGTAATCTGCACCCAGATCAAGGAACAGAATGTTATCTGTCCCCCAGGAGACCCATCCTGCCCCCTGCCCCCTGCCAGTCACTTCTCGCCCACCCCTTGTCACCATTATCTGGATTTCTGGGACCATAGATTAATTTTTCCTAGTTTTGAACTTTATATAAATGAAATCATTGTGTTATGTCTAGGGGACTGGCCTCTTCACTCACTAATTTGTGAGTTTATTTTTTTATGTAGCAGTAGTTGATGTTCATTATATGTAGAATTTCATTGACTATCACACAATATTTCACCCATTCTACTGCTGATGGGCATTTTGGTTGTTTCCAGTACAGGGCTATTATAATCTGTATTGCCATGATTAATCTTGTACTTACTTTGTTAGTGAATATTTACCTACATATTTTATCTTCATTTATTTTAAGAACAGCAGTCTCTCAGAATACTAAGAAATTGAAATTTAATTTGTTTTACAAAACTATATACATGTAAAAAGGACAGAACAATTTCAAAAGAATTGACTAGCTCTATTAAGAGAGGGACCAAAAAGAAGACGGACGTCCCGCAAAACCTGTCTTGTGAAGTTTGTGTCAAAATGGAGTTAACTTTTAAATTGTTATAGTTTGTTTAGTGATTCATTTCATTGACTAATTGCTTTGATCTTTAACGTAATAAAAACAGCTGAAAGAGGAAGAGAGTGGGTACTCCCTGTGCTTAACAATTAAGTTTCATGGAGGTAATTCCTAAGGATGGCGGAGCATAAAGTATACCCCAGCTTCATTTGAAACATGGTCTTGCAGCAACAAATTTGTGTTGTATTTTCAGAATATGGCTTGACAGTTTTGAAGGAATTGTAAGTTTGAGAACCACTATAATCCAGATTCTCTCATAGTATAACTTCTTCCCAGGATTGAATTAGACTTGTGGAAATTTATAAACCCATACCAAGATGCACCGTACATGTGAAACACACAGATTTAGAAGAGATTATATATTAAAAAAGTAAAATATCACATAAATAGGTAAAATAAATTTTTATATGAACTGCTTCACGAATTTATGTCATCCTTGCCTAGGGGCTATGTTAATCTTCTTTGTAATCATTCCAAGTTTAGTATACCTGCTGCCCAAGTGAGCGAGCATGTGTACTGATTATGTTTTTAAATGATAATATTGTGGATATATTGAGTTAAACATATTATGAAAATTTCATCTACTTCTTTTTACTTTATTAAGGGAGCTATAAAAATTTAAAGTTACATGTGTGGCTTCTGTTACATTTTTACTGTGTTTTTAGATCTTCACATCACTTTTCAAAGACTGGTGGTTTGGCCCAGAAAATAATGAGTTTGACAGGATTGGGGAAATGAGTTTCTCAGGTGATATATTACAAGTGTTTACTTTCAGCATCTACCAATGGATTTCAGGGCCTATGTAGATTTAGTGCAGTTGCAACTATCTTTTACCTTATTATTTCAAAGTTTCTATGGTATGATTAATATAAATTTAGTAAGTGCTTTGTGCAGAGATAAGAGAGATATATGGCCACTGTCTCTCATTGAAAAGTTCCACATATTTCATTCATTCATTTGTTCATTCAATAAAAATTTATTGAGCTTCTACTCTGTGTTGGCAACAAGGCAAAGCATGTGAGATTTGGTAGCAAATAAAGCACAGCCTCTGCTGTTTGTTGGCCACTTGTATGTTTTCTTTTGAGAAGTGTCTGTTCATGTCCTTTGCCCACTTTTCAGTGGGGTTATTTGTTTTTTGCTTGCTCAGTTGCTTAAGTTCCTTATAGATTCTGGACGTTAAACCTTTATCAAATGAGTAGTTCACAAATACCTTATCTTATTCTGTAGGTTGTTTGTTGATAGTTTTCTTTGCTATGCAGAAGCTCTTTAGTTTAATTAGGTCCCATTGCCAATTTTTTTTTTCTTGTAGCAAGTGCTTTTGAGGACTTAGTCATAAATTATTTCCCAAGGCTGATGTTCAGAATGGTATTTCCTAGATTTTCTTCTATAATTTTAATAATTTTAGGACTTACAGTTAGGTCTTTAATACATCTCAAGTTTATTTTTATATATGTAAAATGTAGGGATCCAGTTTGGTTCTTCTGCATATGGTTAGCCAGCTATCCCAGCACCACTTATTGAATAAGGAGTCCTTTCCTCATTGCTTATTTTTGTCAACTTTGTTGAAGATCAGATGCTTGTAGGTTGTGGCTTTATTTCTGGGTCCTCTATTCTGTTCTACTGGATTATGTGTTTGTTTTTGTACCAGCACCATGCTGTTTAGGTTACTGTGGGCTTGTAGTATAGTTTGAGGTCGGGTAATGTGATTCATCCAACTTTACTCTTTTTGCTTAGTATTGCTTTGGCTATTTGGGCTCTTTTTTGATTTCAAATAGATTTTAGAATAGTTTTTTTTTTAATTCTGTAAAAAATGGCGTTGGTAATTTGATAGAAATAGCATTGAGTCTGTAGATTGTTGTGGGCAATATGACCATTTTAATGATATTCTTCTAATCCATAAGTATGGAATATTTTTCCATTTGTTTGTGTTTAAACGTTTTTGTCCAGTGCCCTTCAACACCTGTGCTTTATCCATCAACTGCCATCCACAGCCTCAGAAAACAGCTCATTTAATTTCTACCAGAAAGTCAGAGAATCAGGAGGGTTACTAACTAAAAGGGTCTTACACGTATATACATAAATCATTTGCCTGGAGAGCCATGCCCTTTGTCTGATGCTTTCAAATGCTCTCTCTTATGGAGAGATGCATAATCCACTCACTTGTAATTCAGAAAGGGGTCCAATGTCAATTTCCTAAAAGAGCTTTCTTTCAGAAGATAGAGAGGATGCATTTTGAACCATTTAATTGCTCCTATGAGTGACTTGCATAATGCCTGTAGAACTATCCAGACAGCACATGTTGCCTGAAACAGCACATGCCAGTCGTTTTCTTTGCTGCCTTTAAAATGAAATTGCATGCACATCTGAAGCTGAATGAGTCTTGATGTGTGATTGCACCTTTACCCCAATTCTAAACAGAAAAGATGGCTTTTTTATTAACTCATTTTCTAGCAGGAAGGGATCATTTCTAAGGAATGAGGGCTTCTGTTTTCAGATTTCAGCTCTAGTACTCACTAACTGATGAAACTTGGACATATTAGCTAGACAGCTTGAGCAGCATCACCTCACTTGAAGGCCACCTTGTGTATTAAGGCAAAAGGACTTTTTAAAAAGTGGCATTTACTTGATTATATAGTAAAATTATGCACATTGTATAAAATGTACACATGCAGGAAAGTATATAAAAGTAACTTAACAATCACCTGTCTTTCCACCACCGAAAATAAATATCATATGTTAATATTTTTGTGTATCTCCTTCCAGTTGTTTTTGAATATTTTTAATAGTGGAAGCCATACTGTATATAATTATGTATTTTGCCTTTTTTACTTGGCATTACTGTGTAAATACTGTGCCTCATAATGAAAATCTTTTTAATGTAATTTGATTTTATATATACCATTACATAAGATAAACATATTATGTAGTCTTAGGAGGAAATATAGGTAGATAAAAGACATTTAAGCCATTAAAAAACACTGAGGTAGATAAAAGCAGCCTTAAAATATTAAAGCCAAATAAATACTAGTATCTGTAAAGTTTAATTCATACTCCCAAATAATGTCCTTTTTGTTGTTTTAAGTTTATAAATTTATTTGCTTAAATTACCACATTTAGAGACAATGGATGTCCTCATTTTGAGAAGATACTTTCTAACAAAAATCAGCTGATGAGGATTTAATAAGCACCAGCCCTTGCCCCATATGAAAGAATTGTGAATTACCAATTACAGCACTGATGCCATTGTTCAGCTGCCTGAGCAAAACATTAAGTGGCACACCTGTCAGAGAAGGAAGAGAAGTAACTGCTGGAGAAGGTCTTAGGAAGCCTTAAGCTGGGCTTTGAATGATGGGGTAGGATTGAAATAAGACTTTATAATGCAGAGCTTTTAACAGTCATATGCCATATTCCTTAATCTACAAATGGTAGGTTTGCAATTATTTCTAAACAACAAATATAAATCCATAGTGCCAAATGCATGCATTTTCTTGAGGCTTCTGGTATGGATGGTGTGTACTTCTGAGAGATGGAAATGGCAAGCAGATAACTCTAGAGGTGATTATGCAATGAGCAGCTCTGAAGGAGTGCAGGAGAATGTTGGCTTACAGATTTTTTTTTTTAAATAAGATTGGCTGGTAGGAGGAGTGGGTGGAATATGTGGAAAAAAGAGGAGAGAGCAATTAGGTAAAAATGTTAGGCTACTCTCTTAGTTAAATATTAAAAATATTGTGGAGCATTTGACTTGATTTATTCAAATGTGCTTTCCCTCCAACTCCTTTTGCAATTTACATCACTGACTCAGCTTTTGTTGGGGCATCAACCTCTAAGAAAGCTTGATGAAAGCTAAGAACCACGGGTCCCAGTTTAAGAAGGGCTGGTTTATAAACGGAGTCTGGTTACATAAACTACTATTCCTCTATTCTTGGTTTGTTTCCCCACCACCAGTACCAGTTCCTTTGGATTTTGTATCAGGTTCATTTGAATTGGAAGAGGAGAAGAAAGCTCAGCTTAACTGACAGCCTCCTTTGTGCTTTGTGCACAGCTCTGTGCTAGGCACCAAACACACGTAAGAGCCCTGTTCCCTCACAATCGCCCTACTGGGCAGCATTTCTACTTGTGGACCGGGAGTGGAAAAGCAAAGAAATGACAGTGGGATATGCAGCAAAGGAGGCTCACAGGGAACAAAGACCCTCAAGAGTGAAGCTATGGTTTTAGGATACAGCTATTCAGTTTTCTATGACTTAGCGTGCAAAGACATGGATTAATTCTGCTACAGAACTGTATTTTAACTGGATAATGGAAGTCATTTTGTTCTCTCAATGATTATCAGAAATTCATGCTCTGAAAAAGAACAGACAACAGACCATTTGTAAAAACAAATCCGAGTAATAAAGAAGTTAATCAGATACTTTCATGAGAATTTCCCCAGTGATTTTAATATTTAGTGGGCATGTACTTGAAAAGCTGCTTCTTAGAAATTGATGCTCGTGAATGATGATGATGATTATATTATTAATAATAATGTGATATGACCACTACTACTAATATGCTTTGAGTGCTCATTATAAATTGGTAGTTATATTGGGTGCTTATGTGAATAAAGTTGCTCATTTATTTGGCCATAGATAACATTATCGTCTTTACCTTTTAGAGGAAAAACTGAGGCCCATGTTCTCCTACACAGAAAATAGTTTTTAGTTCAGGTCCATCTGGTACCAAAACCATGCTTTTGACGACTACTCTCCATTGCTTGTTTGGAGCTGAAAGGGATCTTAGGGAATGTCGTTTCCCAGATTAGGGGCCCGTAATGGTAGTGGCTTGACCAGCATCACACAGGTCCTTAGCAGCAGAGTTAGAATTGCATCCTGGTCTGTGGTTGTAATTAGATTCAGAAAATATGCAGGCCAGTGTGGCCCATTTGAAAATAATCCTGATATTCAAAGATTATTTGTGAGTGATATGGCTATATTGTGGCAATAGCAGCAAAATTAAAAAGCAATGTTTTATGTTAAGATGTAATTGTATGTGTTCAGAATGATGGGGGTGAGAGTCTATTAAAGAAACACCTACAGTGTCTTTATATTCTGATGTGTATGGTATTACCATACACATATTCGTTTCATGGATATTATGCATCATCTACTGTATGACAGGCACTGTGCCAGAGGATGAAAATACAGCAATAGGCAAGACAAACCTCATCCCTCCTCTTGTGGACCTGACAAGAGGAATAAGACAGAAGACTGTTCAAGTAATTAATAAGAAAAACACCAGATAGTGATAAGTGCTTTGTATAATGTTAAAGCTGGGTGATGCAACAGAGACTTCCTGGGAGCTACTTTAGATTGGGCAGTCTGGGGAAATGACAATTAGGCTGAAACCTGAACAACAAAAGGAAACAGTCACATGAGATAAGAGGAATGAGTATTCCCGGCAAATGGAACGATGATTGCTGTGGAAAAGCTCTGAGAAAGGACAAACCCTGAGGTTGGCTTGCTTGAGGAAGAGAAAGAAGGCCTGTGGCACTGGCATCCAGTAAAAGACGGCAAAGGTAATAACATCACAGAGGTGCTCAGGGGTTTGCTCTTGTGGGTATTTTTGAGCCAGAGGAAACAGTTTGAATATTATTCTAAGTACAATGGAAAGCCATTGGAAGTTTCAGGCAGGAGCAGCAACATGATTCAATATATTTTTTTTAAAAGATCACTAACATCTAGAAAGTATGAAAAGCAACAGTAGGAGCTGGGATTTCAATGAGGAAACATGACAAGTGATCAGCAAAGGACTATGGCAAGGATTCAAGTGGCAGCAGTGCAGATGTACAGAGGTAGTAGGATCTGAGCTATATTTGGCAATAGACTCAACAGAACTTGACAACGGATTAAGTGAAGGAAAAAGAAAGAAAAAGCTAAATCAAGAATAATGTCTACATTTTTTGGTTTGTGCGATTGAGTACATGGTGGTATTGTTCATTGAACTGGAGGAGGAAGAGTTGGAGGAGGAAGAGGTTTAGGATGGAAAAGTCCAGAATTTTGTTTGGGTTCTGTTAGGTTTGAAATGCATATTTTACTCCACCATCCAGGTAGAGGCATCCATTAAGCATTGGATGTAAGAGTCTAGTGCTTAGTGGAAGGTCAAGGCTAGAGATGCAGTTTTGAGTGCTATTTGCATAGAAGGTGGCACTTAAGGCCACCTATTAGATGATAACATCTAAAGAGAAAGGACACTGAGGAAAGGATACCCAGGACAGGGCCGTGGCACTCCCCAGCATTTGACATCAAACAGAGGAGGAGGAATAAACCATGGATGCTGGAAAGGAAGGTCAGGGAGTCAGAAGGAAAACCAGGAGAATGGTACCTTGGAACCTAAGAGAAGTTATACAAATAAGATATAGCTGGGTGCCACTAAGGAAAATAAAGAATGATGATGACAAATAGCAATCAAACTGGGCCTGAAGCAGGACTTTTTGACCCCACCCTTTGAACCTGAAGACTTTAAGAATAGGTAACCAGACCACCAGGACAGCTTCAGGCTCTCTCTCTTTGTCCACTTTTACTTTTTCTCTCTCATTCTCTGCCTCTTGACCTCTCTAAGTCTCATTTTTCTGGAGAGTCAGACTTAAAATCTTGTACCTCAGTTTTCTCACAAGGCTAGCAATCTTTTATCTCATTTGTTATTTTTATTCCATTTAGATATATTCAGCATTTTATTCCATTTAGAAACATTCAGCATTTAGAAATATCAAATTGAGGCTGGGTGCAGTGGCTCATACCTGTAATCCCAGCACTTTGGGAGGCTGAGGCAGGCAGATCATGAGGTCAGGAGTTCAAGACCAGTCTGGCCAACATAGTGAAACCCCATCTCTACTAAAAATACAAAAAATTAGCTGGGTGTGGTGATGTGCGCCCATAGTCCCAGCTACTCGTGAGGCTGAGGCAGGAGAATCGCGTGAACCCGGGAGGTGGAGGTTGCAGTTAGCTGAGATTACACCATTGCACTCCAACCTGGGCAATAGTGCAAGACTGTCTCAAAAAAAAAAAAAAGAAAAAGAAAAAGAAAAAAAAGAAATATCAAGTTGGTAGTACCTAAAAATTGACGGGAAATAGCACCCTCTTGACAAAATCTAGATATATAACAGCTGACCCAGGAAAATGAACCTCAGTAGAAATAATGGCCAATGAAAAAAATCACTGTGGCAATATATATTTGAAACATTGTGAATAAAAACTGGCAGATGAAGTAAATACGTATTAAAGATTTTCAAAATAAATGAGCTCACCCCTATGAAAATAATTGATAAAATAAAAATATTGAAAAATTGGAAATGATTTTATTGTGTTGGATAGAAACTTCATTGAAGAATCATGGCCAGGCTCGGTGGCTCATACCTGTAATCCCAGCACTTTGGGAGGCCGAGGCAGGTGAAGTACTTGAACACCTGAGTATGAGACCAGCTTGGCTAACATGATGAAACCTCATCTCTACTAAAAATGCAAAAATTAGCTGGGTGTAATGGTGAGCACCTGTAATCCCAGCTACTTGGGAAGCTGAGGCAGGAGAATCACTTGTACCCAGGAGGCGGAGGTTGCAGTGAGCCGAGATCACGCCACTGCCCTCCAGCCTGGGCAACAAGAGCAAAACTACATCTCAAAAAAAAAAAAACAAAAGGAAATTTGATTAAAGAATTAAATTGGCTTGCCGATATTTGTCCAAGAAACAACTGCCTTGAGGAAGATTCTCCAGTGTTGATTTAAGTCTGATTAATGTTTGTAATCAAGACATTTAGACATTTGTGGCATTGAAATGGCAGGGTCAAATCCTTGGGTCAAAATGTCTTATTCCCTTATAGACCCATTTTGTGCAATAATATTTCATGAACACAAACTATCTTTAAAATACAGGAATTAAAGACTCATTGAAGTCATCTTTAATTTCAAAGACCTTGATTTTAAAAAGTGATCTCTTTTGGACTGTAGTCTTCACTGTCCCAAGACTATAAATGTTAGAGAGGAAATAATTATTCCAGAATCTTATTCAGGAAGAGTTGCAGATTCCTTGCCTGAGCAAGGACAATTTCTAAATTAGTGTCATTTGAATTAGTGCCTTTTCAAACAGTTCTCTCAAAAATACTTGCTTGTTCTTATGCTTGTTTCCTTTTTTTAAAAAATCACATTGGTTTGCAATTGAGGTTAATATTAGTTAAACTCTACTTTGATCGTTAAATTCAGTAACATACTCTGCCAATTACTAGCTGTATGTCCCTAAATACATTACCTAATTTCTCTAATCCTATTTCCTCAACCATAAAGGGGACCAGTAACACACACCCCACAGGGTTATTGTCAGGACTAAGTGAGAGGAAGACTTTAATGCCCTGTTTTTTTTTTATTTGGAGACAGGGTTTTGCTCTGTTGTCCAGACTGGAGTGCAGTGGAAATCACAGCTCTCTGCAGCCTTGATCTCCCATACTCAAGCAATCTTCCTGCCTCAGCCTTCTGAGTAACTAGGATTACAGTTGTACGCCACCACACCCGGCTAATTTTTTTTTTTTTTTTTAACTAAAGACTAGGTCTTGCTATGTTGCCCAGGCTGAATGCCCTGGTTTAAAGTAGATGCTCCATGAAAGTCTTTACTATTGCTACTATTGTTAGTATACTGTACATTTTCTATGTACACAACATAATTACTTTAGGTATTTGGTCTGAAAAATTTGTCTCCCAAATAGTTTGAAAATTTTCCCAGGGAAGGGTTAGGCTCTCATCCTTTATTAGTGTCTTTCATTCCTCTGTATCAGTCATAGCAGAACACAGCTGGCAGAACACAGCTGCCTCACCCAGACTGGATAATTGAGGGGTACGTTATGAAGGGATTATTTAAAGAAGGTTGGACAGAGCAAGGAAAATCTATAAGGGATGGAGAAACACCCTGGGGCTAGCAACAGCAGGGAGCCCATAGTTTGTAGAGGCAGGAGAGGAGGTTACCGGTGAGAGCTTGGAGCACAAAAGACAGGCCACTCAACAAGAACTGTGGTTTTAGAGAAGTGCCAAAGTGCTAGCTGGCAGGAAGGAGCCAGTAGATTAAACACTCCAACCTCTCTCTCTTCCCACCCTGATCTCCTGCTGGTGCCTCTCATTAGCTGAGCTCAACAGAAAAGCATCAGGCAAGGAAGCTGGTTACAGCAGTCTGTAGAAATCAGCATCCCTGAACACAGAGCAGAGGGGAAAAGAAGAGAATGGATCTAGGGAAGTAAAATGAGAGTAGGCAGCAGAGCCTCTCCAGCCTTCAGTTAGTACAGCTGCTTTACATATAGTTAGTGCTGATACATGTTTGTGGAAGGAAGGGAAAGGAAAACTGATTGAAGGCAGTTCATAAACTATAGACGACTCAACTTTAAATGAAGATTGAGAAAAACACTACGTAATAGCATAGTAGTTTTGAGGTGAGATTTGAAATCAGACCAACCCCAGTGTGAAATCAGACCAATCTCTTAGTGCTTCCTAATGGAGTGATCAAAGGCAGTTACTAAATGACTTAGCCTCAGTTTCTTCCTCAGACAAAGGGAGATAAAGTTAATACCTACTTCATAGGTTGCCTTTGAGGAGTAACTGAGAGGATGGATACAGTACACTGGGCACAGAAAGCAGTGCTTCAGAAATGTTAGCAAATGAATTCTCAATAACAGTGAGCGGTTCTCAACTGGGGACAATTTTGACCCCTAACCCCATTCCAGGGAACATTCTGCAGTGTCAGGAGGTATTTTTGGTTGTAACAACTGGGGAGTGCTATAGGCATGTAGTTGGAAGAATCCATGAATCCTCCTTAAATATCCCACCATGCCTAGGACTGCCACCCACAACAAAGAATTATCTGGCCCAAAATGTCAATAGCTCCGAGATAAGAATTCCTTCCCTGTACTGATTTCATCTCTGTATTTCCATCCTTGGGCCTCTATATTTCTTGATACTGGTTCTTAAAATCCATGATTATTTATACTTTGTTCACTCTCAGTAAATTTGAGATTTTTGTCCTCCTCTTCCCATTATAAGGTCAGGACATACTGTGTATATGGCACTTCAATACTATGTGATTTGTCTTTACACCATTTGAAGCAAATAAATATATAAATAAATAAAGATAAAATATAAATCACTGTGATATGTTGTAATCTAAACTACAGCCACCCAGTATTAAAGCACTTATGTCAAATACATGCTATAGATTTTCAAGGCAATAACAAGACACAATACACAGCTATTTCTCAGGGTGTTTCAAATCACCAGGGAGCAACATATTGAAACATGTTTTACTGCAGCTCTAATCTCTGATGAACCTCTTCCCAAAAGAAAAAAAAAAAGCCAGAAATAAACTCGTGAGGCTAGTGAGTCTAAACTAGGTCAGTGGAATTAAACATTAATATAAATAAGAGCTGTCCTTCAACATAATGGGAATGTATTTCCTCTCTCTCAGTCACTCACCCCTCTCACCCAACTCAGCCCTATTCTACCCAGAATTGCCCCTGGCAACAGTGGCCTTTCCCCTTGAGAAAGCTATTAAAATAGAATGCCCTTGGCCTCAAGATGGCTCTGAGTCTTCACTAGGTGTTTCATCTCCTCCAACCTCAAAGGGGGAGTGGCTTTCCCAGCTCCCCAGTTTATTCATTTATCTGTCCATTCATTCATCCGTCAAGTATTTATTGTGGTCCTTGACTTAAGCAGTACAGACATAATGGTCCCTGTCTACATGTAGCATGTAATCAACTGGGGGATGGAGACATTCATCAAGTAAGCAAACAAATTAATACGTCCTGATTGTGACCAGGGCTGTTCAAGGAGCAGGGAGGCACCAGAGAAAATAAAATCAGAGTCCTACTGAGGCAGTGTGGTCAGGAAAGGTCTTTTTGAGGTAATGACGTTTCCAGTGACATTAGAAGGCCTTCCCAAAGAAAGGTGGGAAAAGGGTACCTAGGGAGAAGGACCAGCCTGTGCAAAGGCCCCAAGGCAGGGAAAAGTTGGATCTGTTCAGGGACTAGAAATTGGCAAATGAGGCTTCACTGGTGAGAGGATGTAGGACAAGATCAGCAGGAGAAAAACTTGAAGTTACCCTGAAAGTTATCCTCTTGTATCCTGGGAAAATGAGAGGATTTTTAAGCTACACGGTGACTTACTATCTATTAACATATTTGAGTGCTGTTTCTATGGGCCAAAAACACTTTACAGATGACAATGCTAACACTCACATTCACCTTGTGAGATAAGAATGATTGTTAGACCCACTTTTACAGATGAAAAGTGGAGGCACAAGGAGGGTAAGAAACCCAGGATCATATAGTTATATATCAGGGTTTCTCATCTCACCACTGCTGACATGTGGGGCAAGGGCCATCATGTTCATTTTGAGATGTTTAGCAGCAACACAGCCTTCTACCCACTAGATGCCAGTAGCAGTCTCCCCCTCACCTCCAGTTGTGACAGCTAAAAAATATGTCCAGACTTTGCCAAATAGCCCTGGGGAAGAGGTCAGCAAATCCTCTCTGGTTGAGAATCCCTGCTATATAGAAAAAAAAAAGGAAAGCATCTCAAATGCCATTATTCAGTAATACCCCTACCTTAATGTCTTACAGCCTCTTTAATAAGCTTTCTCTGTGTTTTCAAGGATCATTTGTCTCAGAGCAGGGCTTCCCTCCTTCCCCAGCTAGTGGATACTTGATCTTGCGGATCTACCCACTCAGTAAATCACCCAGCAGGTGTAGCAATGTGGAGTTGCAGGGTTCAGCTCTCCTATGCATTAAAACACACCTTGAAGGCAGAATAGTGGAAGCTGCTAAGAGGAGGCAAAGCACAGAAGAGGCCAGTGTTCTCTGCCTCAGCCCTGTCCTTTCCTAAGTGTTCTTCTTGCTCATCTCAGAAGCCTACTCAGCACTATTAGGTGACTGCCATCTGAGTCTGAGAACTAGTGCCTCTTAACAGTGTGGACGTATTGCTGGCAATGACCTATCTGGGGACACAGAAGAATGCCTCTTTTCTCTGGATCAACATTCTGAACCAGACCAGAGAATAGTAGGAAAGAGCAGGATGGCTGGGAATTGCTTAGTGACCCTTGGGAAAGATTGTACACCATAGTGAACTAACTTCAGGTTCCTGATTTGAAAAACTGTGAAGGTGTCAAGCATTATGAATGTCCACTGGATAAGTAACCTATCAATGTTTGTTTATTCATTCAATTCATTCAATACCTGGGATTTTAAAGGTATATTTTGAGCTCTTTTCACTTTGAATCCACCACCTTCATCCAGGGTCTCTAAATCGACCCTCATCAAAATCTATCAGCCAGAGATTCACTGATTCATTCAATTAAAATGTTTTAGGTGTCTGTCACTTTGAAGATGCTGGGCACCTGTTAGAGAGATTAGGCGAGGTTGACCTAATCTTGAAGAGGGGTGAGTGGGAGGTGGCTCAGTGAATATGATGGCTGTTTAGAGATTTGAAGAATGAGTAGAAGTGAATTAGGTAAAGAAAGTGGCAAGAAGGAAAACATTCCGGGCAAAGAGTACAGCATTTACAAAGAGACAGCAGACAAGCTGGTTTTGTAGGTTCAGAATTTTTGGACAGTATTTCAAGAAACTCATGAGAGTGTGTTTTACAGGTATGTAGATTTGTGTGTGTGCACATGTGTGCATGTGTGTCTTAATTTGGCATCATTATGCACTGTCCACACTCTATAATACTAGGTTATAGTCAAAATTTGGCTTGGCCTTATGTGTCCTGTGGCTTAATCATGTTCCACTGATACACATTATTTGCTTACACAGAACAGACTGTTGCTGTGTAGGTCAGCTTTGGGAGGCAAAGTTGCCAGTCTGAATCTTTCTCCTCACAAAGACTTCACTGGATAGAAACCACAAAGCAATGTTTTAAAACAAGCAAAGTGTGCTAAAACAAAGAGTGATGTCTGCACGATTGTGTCCAACAAAATAACTATAAAGAAAAAAATTAAGATTCAGGAAAATCTAGACGGGCTCAATGATTACAACTGTAGAAAGAACATACATTTTGAGGTCAGAACCACCTGGGTGTAAATCTCACCTTCACCTCATGTGTAACCCTGAACAAAGTAGCTTCACTCAGCTGGGCCTTTTTTTTTTAATCTGTAAAATGGGGTAATGACACCTGCTTCACAGGTCAATTTAGGAGTAGAAATGATTTGTGAACAACACCTGGCACATATTGGTAAATATGTCTTACAGGTTCTTTACCATTTATTTATTTACCATTATTTATTTACCATTAAATAAGTGGTAGCTACTCTTATGGTTATTAATATCAAATTAAAATCAAACATTAATATCTAATTTGCTGGATTTTAAACATGGAACCACAGATTTCATTTACAGCTTCCTGATAGCCACAGCACAACAGGAAAGTCACATTATATTTTTCATGAATAAAAGCATAAAAATTCCTTAAGGAAAGACAAGATTATCTGGGACCTTATGCATGAAATAATGTTTTTCCTGGGTTTTCATTGAGGTCTCACTGAGAAATATAGGAGGCAATATCTTTAACATCATCCCTGTGGCAAATAAATATAAATTCTACGTGCTTATTTCTTTTTTTAATCTTTCAGAGTAAGCCAAAGTCGTAAAACCAAAGAACAGTTGTGGGGCAGGGATTATTTCTAATTCAACTTTAAATCTGCCAAAAAATTCTTGCATTAATGGCATTTATGGAGTAGATCATCTGTTCTTTCTTTTCTTATATTATAAGCACATATTTAACTAGTGCTCTTGAAGCACTATCTGTTAGTTAAGCCTCTCAGTAACACTCCAAGGTTTGTGGTATAATGCCCACTCTACAGATGAAGAAACAGGTTCACAGTCCAAGTTTAGCCACCACACTAGGAAGTAGGGAAACCAGGACTTAAATCAAGATCCATTTGACTGACTTGACTCTACTCTTACCATCTACTCCAGCCTGCCACCTTAACAAATGTAGCTAAGCTCTGTTTTCCCCAATGGGAAAATAAGGGTTTTGTATAAAAATAGAAAGAAGGAAAATTAAATTGGGGGCTCTAGGTGTAAAATTGTTTTATTACTAAGACATCGAGAAAGAATGTTTTGTAAATGAGTTTTCTGGGAGAGATGTTTTAATCTTTTTGTTGTTGTTTTGGTTTATTCCAAACCATTTAACTAAAATGACATAGATAAAAAGCATATTAAGAAACACATTTAACAAAATCATGGCACTACAATATACATACCAAATTGCATGGGTGGCTCTGATTTTGAATTCTGTGCAAAACCAGCAGAAATAAATGAACATGTTTCTATTAACAAGGATAATGCAAATCTGTAATCTGTAACTTAAACATATTTCTATATTTAATAAGTCATGTTAACTCACATTCAGTAAACACACAGTAAACTCACATTTAAAATATCTTCCCAGTAAATTTAGTTTTCATTTTTTCTACATGATTCTGGAAGAGCATATAATAAATTAGTCATAGTCTATATATTAAAGTCAAATGATTAGTACCTTCAAAGGGAGTGGTACCCCTGAATCATAAAAGGAGTTTCACTTAGGATGATGACCTTAATATTTGCTTTCAACATCTTTTTCACCCAAAAGAATGATGATGGTGATGATGATGATGGTGATAATGATGATGACTATCATTTTAAAGAACTGAGAAGGGTCTACAATTTTACTCCACTGAGCTTCCTAAATGCTGGCACGTGACACAAAACTCCTGTGAAAGTGACAAAGGACTGCCCTCACAACACAGCAGAAGGCATGTGCTTTCTGTTGGCACCCATTTCCCCTGTTCCCCAAGTCCTGGGGGTAATATGGAGGAGCCCAGGCAGATACCACAAACAGTGTGGATCTGTGTGACAGTTAAGGAACCCTGAGCTTAGGAAAGCCCAATCTTATAAGGTACTGCTAGCAAACCTGCTCAGGAGAGAAACATTATTCTTATTATCCTAGTCAGGAAACAAATCTTCCCTCTGCCCTGCAGAGAATCTCTATCTCTATTTTCCAAGACTGTTTGACATGGAAATATCCTTGAAAGGACAGCCAAGAATGAAAGTGGTCAAAGAAATGTAGAAATATCATGGATAATCACTTCCCAACAGTGACGGTGGTGGTAGTGGTGGTGGTAGCGGTGGCTAACACTTATTGAGCTCCCATTTCCCAGGTATGATCAAGCCCTTTGCATACATAATCTCATTCAACCCCATTATAAACCCCAAATTATACAGTATTGTCTACATTTATACATTAAAAATAGCTGAGGCTCAGAGAGGTTAAGCAGCTGCCCCAGGGCCACATACACAGAAACTGGAAGAGCCAACACTTGAGTGCAGGTTGATTTGACTCTAGAATTTGTGCCTGTAATCCTAACATTATCTTGCTGCTTGACAAAGTGTATTTAGACCTGAATATATTCCATAGAGGAAACAAGTTATTTAAAAATAGAGATAAATTTAGGATCGGTCTGTGAAGGTATAATTTTTCTTACCAACGTATCAAGGAAGAGTGTTTCATAGGTGAACTTGTTAAGCAAGTAGGTGACAGAGCCGATTTGAATCTAAGTAGTCTGCCTCCAGAGTTAGAGCACACCAACAGGCTATATGTCTAACACTGGACGGGGCACCCTCGGCTACAAAAGCCAGAATCTAGAGTTAGCTCTGGACCAGTAACCCCCTCATTTGGGTCTTAACCCTTTTGTTTAAGAAATGCACAGTTCCTCAGAGCACCCAAGTAAAGTGCTGTCAACAGTGGTGGACAATCTGTGAAGCACAATCTGTGAAGCACTGCTCTTCTCCCGGAGAACATGGGCAAGTTAGGCACACATGACGCACATATGCTGTCTAGAGGAGGGTCATCACAACAGGGTGCTGGAGGATGACCATCAGGTAAAGCTCGGACAAGCAGCTCTATAGGGTAATACTAGGAATGGCTGCTGAAGTTCGTGCCAAAATATCTGCTGATGTCTAGAGAGACTCATGGCAGTGGATTCTCCGTCAGTACTTGGGAGCTTCTGTTGCTTTAAGAGCCAATACAGGTCATTCATTCTTTACTCAACAATTTCTTAGTGAACGTCTCCTATATGTGAGATCCTTGTTCATAATCTGGTATAAATACTGACAAGCCTGTTACTCGGATACAAAGTGAAACACTGTGTAAAGAAGCTATGTAGAAAGATTAATGAGAGGAAGCAGGAAAAAGTACCTAACACATCCTAGGGATATTGAGGGAAGCTTCACAGGGGTAACATTTGGGCTGAACTTTAAAAGATGAGTAGAAAATTCGTCTTCCTGTTTGTATTAGTGTTCTCTAGAGGGACAGAACTAATAGGATAGATGTGTATCTGAAGGGGAGTTTATTGAGGATTATTGAGTCACACAATCACAAGGTGAAGTCCTACAATAGACCATCTGCAAGCTGAGGAGAAAGGAAGCCAGTCCAAGTCCCAAAAACCTCAAAAGTAGATAAGTGAACAGTGCGGCCTTCACTGGTGTAAGCCCAAGAGTCCAAAAGCTGAATAATTTAGAGTCTGATGTTCAAGAGCAGGAAGCATACAGCACGGGAGAAAGATGAAGGCTGGAAGATTCAGCAAATCAAGTCCTGCCATGTTCTTCTGCCTGCTTTATCCTAGCCACACTGGCAGCTAATTAGACGGTGCCCGCCCAGATTAAGGATGGGTCTGTCTCTCCCAGTCCACTGACTCCAATGTTAATCTCCTTTGGCAACACCCTCACAGACACACCCAGGAACAATCTAATCAAGTTGACACTCAATATTAGCCATCGCATTGTTTATGTGCTTCATTGCATTTATCTCAGTCTGGAATGTTTATTTAATGCTTTCTTGTACATTGTCTGTCTGCCATGTCTTTTATAGTCACTTTTGTATCCACAGCTCCAAGTATAGTGCCTAGAACACAGTGGATGCTCAGTATTTGTTGAATGAATGAATTAATTAATGTCAAACATTAAGTTTTGCATTTATTCTTCTTCATGGTGGTTTCTAAAAAATATATATGTTACATTTTTCAGTCTCAAAAGATTATTTTGTTATAGATTACTTTCAGGAAACCTTTTATTTTTATTTTTTTATTTTTTTAACTTTTCAGTTCAGGGGTACAAGTGCAGGTTTGTTACATAGGTAAGCTTGTGTCATGGGGGTCAGTTACAAAGGTTATTTTATCACCTAGGTATGAAGCCTAGTACCCATTAGTTACTTTTCCTCATCCTCTCTCTCCTCCCACCTTTCACCCTCCAACAGGCCCCATTATGTGTTGTTCTTCTCTATGTGTCCATGTGTTCTCATCATTTAGCTCCCACTTATAAGTGAGAACATGTGGTGTTTGGTTTTCTGCTCCTGCATTTGTTTGCTAAGGCTAACAGCCTCCAGCTCCATCCATGTCTCTGCAAAGGACATGATCAGGAAACCTTTTAAATTTGCCTTTCTGGAAATATCTATCTTCTCTATCAAACAGGAGACGAAGTGGAGTGAGAGTTGATTGGATAATTCATTCATTATTCATTAAATATTTTATGGGTTACTACTGCATGCAAAGTGCTGGGAGGGGAGCAGTCACACAGAAGGCAAGACTTGATCTCTACCGGTGAGGAAACCAAACATAGTCACAGGACACAATTTGTGGGCCCCCTATATAAGAAAGAACAAAACAAAGAAACGTAACTGCCATTCCTCAAGAAAAGAATGGAGTTAAAGGGCTATTTCATGGACATTCCCTGAGGGAGGGAAAAAAAAAACCATACAGTAACTCAAACTGATTTTCTGGGAGAAAAACTTTTGGGTTGGATAATACAGGTTAACTCTGTGCATTAATTTCTCCAGACTGTCTCAATGCCATCTCACTTCTCTTTTTCTCTTAGAATAAAGGAAAAAATACGCAGTTGGTGAAATTGTAAATATAAGCATGCTTACAGTTTTAAGAAAAATAATGGCTTAAGCTTAGCAATATTCTAGCATTTATTTAATTAGTAGGTGATTACTAAATACTAAATTATGGGAAGCAGTGTTTTCATAGCAATGATTTGTTTACCCAAGGAATTTCTGTCACACATTTTTTTGATTCCAACATTTCCTACAATTATTCAGTTTTTTTCCTCTCTGCAGCACTAAAACACACATTTTATTAAGTAGTCTGGCTTATCTGCAAATATGCTGATCCTGAATGGTTATAAAATATTTATGCAGGTCATTTAAGTTGAATCAGAAATGGTTTCCAATCAGAGTGAAATCATCTCTTAGTTTAAGCAAATGATGCCCATATAAATAAGAGTTGCAATTATGCCCATGCCTAGACTCTCTCTGCTATAGCCCTTCTCCGGAAAACTTTTTAATGTCTTTTTAAGACATCATTTGTCTTCTTATGTAACTCCTTCACGGATTTCATCATCCTTTTTCTTAACTTGACCAGGTGCAAATTGCTGCCATTCATGAGCTCAAGAAAAGGAAGTTGTAAGCATGCGTCTTAAAAATTCAAATAAGCCACAGCGTGGTAGCTTGTTCCTGTGGTCCAAACTACTCCAGAGGCTAAAGCAGGAGGATCACTTGAGCCCAAGATCTCTGGGCTGTAGTGCACTATGCCAGTTGGTGTCTGTGCTGAATCCAGCATCAATGTGGTTATCTCCTGGTAGCAGGGACCACCAGGTTGCCTAAGGAGGGATGAATTGACCCAGATTAGAAACAGAGCAGGTCAAACTCTTATGCTGTTCATGGTGGAACTACATCTGTGAATAGCCACTGCGCTCCAGCCTGGGCAATGTAGTAAGACCCTGTCTCTTAAAAAAAAAAAAAATCCAATGACATCATACCTTCATTTTCCTGAATAAAACCTTCATAGCTCCTGGTTCTTACGGGATCAAATTCAAGCTTTTTAGCACATGATTCAAGACTTTCCATGACCAGGCCCATGCTTTCCCTTCCTCACACTTAACCATCTAACATTTAAACATGTAGAGTGTCCCTGCCATTATGATTTCTGTACCCCTGTTGATGTTGTTCCCTCCACCTGGAATATGGTCCCAGTCTTCTCTACTCAGTTACCTCCCATTGATCCTTCAGCAATCAGCTCCTTTTTCATGTCTTGCAGGAGGCCTTCCCCTACTATCCAAGTCTGGTTAGGAGCCCCTGTTTGGTCCATAATACCAGTGGTAGACAGAAGGTTCTGTGGAAATCATCTGTCCACATGTGCCTTGCCCAAGAGACTCAAAGTTCTTCAAGGGCCAGAATGTGTTTGATTCCTCTTTGACCCCCAATGTCTGGCACTTTGTGGGCACTCAATGAATATTTGTTGAATGAATGAATGAATGAATGAGGGCCTATGAAGAAGAACCTGAAACAGAAAGTTGGTAAAGCAAGATGGACCTTAAAAATACAAGCCTTAGTAAACAAGAACAGTCTGAAGAATCCAGCTAATGTAAGGAGAAGCAAATTTATGTATCTGTTGATTTAATGTTTATTGAGTATTGCATGCTAAGATAGAATGTGCAATGACGAACAAGAAAAACAAGGGCCCTACCTCATGGAGCTTACATCTAGGGCATATGCCAACAAGAGTATTTTTTTAATGGTAAGTACTCTGAGGAAATAGAAAAGGTGAGGGTGATGAAAGGGTTGTAGTGGAAGAGGTTTAGATTAGGAAGAGCAAGCCTCTTAGAGATGGTGATTTCGAAACTGATACCAGAAGGGTGAGGTTTTGCCAAGAGCTGGTGGGAGAGTATTCTAGTGTGTGCAAAGGCCCTGCAGTGAGACAGAGATCAAGATTTTGAGGAAAAGGAGGTCTATTAGTGTATAGAGATCTTTAATTATATGGCCATTTTCCGTCAAGAGAGATGGAGAGTCTGAGTTCTTAGGAAGATGTCAGTAAACATGAGTGGCTTGTGGGTAGCTCTGAGACCAAAAGCACTCAGCAGCCTGCAGAGAAAGGCCCCCTGAGAACCCATAGCGCTCTGGCAAAGAGACGGTGATCTGAATGAGAGCCTGCCACAGGATAATTACTGGCATCCACATTCTCCAAACTGATGTGCAAGAGAAGGGAGAAATTAGATTTTTAAAAATTCTTTACCTAAACTACTGAGACCAGAATATTCATCAGGAAGAGCTCTTGCATTTTTTTTTTTTTTTTTTTTTACCACCTTCCGTCTGTCTTGTAAACATGAACAACAGATTCTCTAGCCCACAGAAACATATCCGCAGGGCCCTACCATCCTTAGGGAAAAAAGATGATGGAATGAGGGACATTAGCAATAGTTTTTGTTATATTTTTCATTACAATCTACCATAAATACAATAACAAGAATAGCTAATATTTACTGATTATGATTATTTACTAAATACCTGTGACTATATCAAACATCTCATGCAGAATGGTTTACATGTGGGCTCTGGAGTCCAGCCTCCTGAGTTCAAATACTACCTGCTCCACTTACCAGCTCTGTTGTTTTTCTGCAAGTTACTAAATATATGTGTATTTATATCCTTATCTGTATAGTAGAGACAGGGGGCAGATAACTGCACATCCTGTGGACCACTGTGAGGAGTAACTAGGGAATATACAAAAAGTGCTTAAAGGAGCACTTCATACATGCTGATGTAAATACAAGCTTCCATCACTACTTACTTAATTATTATAACAAACGTATCTAGTTGACACGATTGTTATCCGCATTCTTCACACAGGGAAACTTCAGAGGCTTTATATCATGTGCCAAGGTTTCATGGTTAGTAGTCACTGGCAGAGCTGGGAATTGAACCCAGACTGATTTTAGAGCCCAAACTGTTACTCATCATTCCATCATATTTTTTATTTAGAGTTATCACTGGATTCCACTAGTCCATTTATTCACATGTGTATCTTGGCAGATTTTGATTGTATATTTTATTTGCTTGTTCATTTGAGAGGGTGAGGGATAATTGAGTTGGAAGCCCAAGGGTCTTTAGTTTTGTCTGGACTTCTTGTCTCTAGGATACCCCAGGGAGTTCCACAGGCCCCAACAACAAATTGAATGTTAATTGGAACTCTTTCTCTTCTAGGGATTTTCCACAGTGTTATCTGTAATTTATAACAATGATTTTGAGGAACAAAATCATCAAACAAATATGCATGCATGCACACACACGCACGTGCGCACACATTCATACCATATGCTCAGGATGGTTTCAATTTTTAAAAAAATTGTATCTGAAATTCCATGAATCTAACTATTAGTTCTCTTAAAGAACAGATTAGTTACCCTCCAAAAGTAAGCCCATCCCTAATCAATATGAGATAACTGGTTTTCTGTAGCTGGGGTCAGGATGAGTCAGAGGAAAGAACCCAGTTACTTGGTACAGTCATTTTCCAGCAATGGTTTATATCAAAAGGTCCACATTCTGGTTTAACTGTGATGCTGCAAAATGAGCAATGATGCTTAATGGAGTGATCTGCTGCACATATTAGCTCAAATGCTGAATGTCTTCCTCCAAACTCTTCTATAATTTTTAATTCAGTTCATGGATAAATTTGGTCAACAGCACCGCTGAAACTGATTGTGTATAATTCAGGTCTGTTTTGGATTCCTTTGAAGAAGACCCAGTTACAGAGAATACCAAAAGGACCCTATTTTAAATAAATAGTGATGCCACATTCTACACCATATTAAATTTTGTTTGTTAATGTTTCACAAGCATTATAAATACTTGTCACTTGGCATTTGTAAGTTCTTGCAGCATTTGGTCTGAAAGCTGAGCAAAGTAGGGGTACTACTAATTTGTGAAGAAAAGTACTTCCAAACACTTCTTATGCTGACAACCTTTAGGCAGTTTTTTAAAAGGTCATTCATTACTGTAGTTTTCCCATTTTACAGACGAAGAGACTAAGGTACAGAAAAGATTTAAAATGTGCTACTAGGTGGAAGAACTGGGCTTCCGATCCAAGTAGTCTGACTGCAGAATCCATCCTTAAACCTTCTCCCAAAACTATGTTATCAATAAATATTTGTTAGCTGTGTGCAGTGACTTATGCCTGTAATCCCAGCACTTTGGGAAGTTAAGGTAGGAGGATCACCTGAGGCCAGGAGTTTGAGACCAGCCTGAGAAACATAGTGAGAGCTTGTCCCTACAAAAAATAAAAAACAAATTGCCAAGCGTGATGGTATGCATTTGTAGTCCTAGCTACTTGGGAAGCTAATGTGGGGGATTGTTTGAGCCTAGGAGTTCAAGGTTATAGTGAGCTATGATTTTGCCACTGCACTCCAGCCTAGGTGACAGCGTGTGACTTTGTCTCTAAAAAATAAAAATAAGTTTTTTAAGTAAATTAATTAATATGCGAGCTTTAATTTGGAAAATATACCAAGATCCTGTGGCAGAGGACATGACATTTAAAAGTTAAACAAGTCTGGGCACAATGGCTCATATCTGTAATCCCAACACTGTGGGAGGCTGAGGCAGGAGCATTACTTGAGCCCAGGAGTTTGAGACTAGCCTGGCAACTTAATAAGACCCTGTCTGTACAAAATAATTTAAAAATTAGCCAGGCATCAGGGTGCATGCCTGTAGTCCAAGCTACTCAGGAGGCTAAGGTGGGAGGATCACTTAAGCCTGAGAGATCAAGGTCAAGGTTGCAGTGAGCTGTGATCACACCATTGCACTCCAGCCTGGGCAACAGAGCAAGACCCTATCAAAAAAAAAAACAAAAAAACAAAAAACGTTAAACACACTCATTAGTCACATGAATTGACTCTCTTTTGACATTTTATTTAATGAACAATATGTCTGTACTGAAGTGTTTTATCTTCCTACATGCTGATATTGATTAGAGTGGTGCATTCTTGGAGAATGAAGCCACATAAGATTCAGCATCTTTTCAGTATGGGCTGTAGTTAATACCCTCATCTTCTGCAAAGGTCCAGCTGGTTTAAGGATGTGAATCTCCTGTAGCTTCATTATAAGAGCCTTGATAAGTAAAACAACAGCAAAATGACAATTTATTGGGTACATGCTATGTGCCAGGCATGTGCTAAGTACTTAAAGTACATTATCTAATTTAATCTTCACAAACTGTTTCTGTTTAAAGGATGGGGAAACAGAGAAGTAAACTATCTTGCTTAAGGTAACATATTTAGGAAAGGGCATTGCCAGAACAGTTTGAAAGGTAATTGTCTTATCTGCCATGCTGTACTGCATAGTGCACATTCCTACATCTTTTCTGTTTTCCTGCTGTGACTTATCCAGTGCCTGGTGCCATGAGCAGATACTGGTACCTGCTGACTTATTGAGAGATCAATTGGTTGCTTGATTGACCGATGCAATGAAATGGAAAGTTGAGCAATTTTCTCCAGAGCAATGCTTCTCACACATGAGTTTTCATATGAATCACCTGGAGATCTTGTTAAAATGCAGATTCTGATTCAGTAGGTCACAATAGGGAATGAGATTCTGCATTTCTAACAGTTCTGCATTCCTAGTAATTCCCAGTTAATGCTGCTGTTGCTGGTCCATGAGACATATTCTGTATAGCAAGACTGTAACCTGAGCTGCCCAATATGGTAGTCACTAGCCACAGGTAGCTATTTCAACTAATTGAAATTAAATTCAGTTCTTCATTCACACTAGTCATATTGCAAGCACTAACTAACCACATGTGGCTATTGTCTACCATATTGTACAGTGCAGGTATAGAGCACTTTTACCATTCCAAAAAGTCCCATTGGACTATACTGCTATAGAATATTCAGTGTGCATAGGAAAAGAATCTGCTTTAAGATTCCCAGTTACATTTGTATCTCATTTAATGGACCTGGAATTTTGTCTCCCCTCTTGTTTTGTCCTATTCGTATGTAAGTCACCTGAACATTTAATGGGAAATGGAAATATTGCACAAAGAATACTGATAAATACATATTTTTTTTTTACTTAGGAGCCAACACATGTGCTTGAGGATAAAAAAAAATTCACCATTTTTAAAATAACACAGAATTATCACGACAGTAACAAAAGCACCAGAACTTTATTGAAAATGTTCTAATTAGACTCAGAAAATATATGAGGGTGTATCTGCAAATAGACACTCTCTGGTCCCTTTGAATCACAATGTGACTTTTCTCCATGTGTAGCTTTGTTAAGGACTGGACTTCCATGAATGCCCAAAGGTCTAGAAGCCATAGTCATTGTCAATAGAGCAAGGAAAATAACTTTTGATCATTGACAATATCCTTAAAAATCACTTTTTCCAATCCTTTCATTTTATAGACGGGTAAAGGAAGGCTCAAACAGGAGATGTAATCTGAAGTTCTTGGTAGTTAGAGCTGGTCCTAGGTGCAAAATGATATTTGCTGGACTAGTATGAATCTAGTTCTGTGACTCCCCACTGTACTATTTGCCTCTAAATGAAACAGTAATCACTGAAATATAGCAGTTTACTTCCATTTCTTGTACTTTTTCAAAATATATATGGAGACATTAGATTCAGAAACAAATATACATGGAGACATAAGATTCAGAACAAATTGTTTGGAATAGAAATGAATAGGGCTACAATATTTATAAAGTAATTTATCTTGTATCAGTAGTACTTATTCATCATAGGAATTTAGAAAAAACAAATAAAAATGAATAAAATGTAAATCACCCACAATCCAGTTATTCAGAGATACTACTATAAAGTTGGTGATTATGTAGCCTTCTTATTTTTTCTGTGTCCATAATTTATAAAAATATGTGTTGCATACTCTTTATGAACATTTTCCTGCATCATTTCATAAAATTCTAAATCATTTCTAGTGTCTGAAGTATTATTTCATTGTATGATAATATCAAAAATCACATATTTTAAAGAATTTTAAGCCTTCTGATGAAAATTTTCAAATTTTCCTCCAAAAAGCTTGTATTCGTGTACCTAAAAGACAATATATAAAAGTAAACTCCCTAAGAGCATGGACTATGGCTATTTTTTTCAAGGCTCTATTTCACAGTTTAGAATAGGACCAAACACATAGTGGACCCTCAATAAAAGTTTGTTGAAGGGAGTGAGAGCAGGAAAAACTACGTTAAGGACTTGGCCGAGAGCCTAGCACATAATGAGGCTTGATACATGTTAATTATAATTATTACTTTCTTTGGAGTTATTATTCACATTCTCACTGCACTGCAATATTTTGATAGGTTTATTTGAAACTGTGTCTAAGAATAAACATAAAACTTCTGAAAGACTCCAGCTACTTCCTTTGTTTTCTCATATGGATTACTTCTGTTGTTGAATATCTCTGGAACGTGTTCAGTGTGAAGCTGGCTTCTACACCCCTCCCCGCTTTTTTGCCAGCATATTGGTAAAACTTCTTCCTTGCTGTCGATTGATATTTACTGAGTCTCAAAGAACAACATACTGGGGCAAAGTAGCCCAAGCAAAATACTGTTAAATTTATGAAAAACAAGGAAAATGCTAACAGGCCTGCCATTTTCAATAAAATGCTTTAAGTGTGCTGATTAGACTCACATACTCCTACTCCCCTTTTGGGGTGACTATATAATGAGTTTATTAAGAACATTGGCTGTAGGTTAGAACTTGGAGTCTTACTCCATTCTGGCTGTGTGACTTTGGATATGTTCCTCAGTCTCCTTAAGTCTTGGTTTCCTCACTTGTAATAGCGGTGCTTATTTCACAGGATTGTCAAGAAGAACCCCTAGGATAGTACATATAAAGCTCTTGGCACCAACTCTAGCTCAGATAGTGGCCATTGATACTAGAACTTCATAAACACCAGTGATTGAGAATGAATATGTGTCAGTTTTATGTTGCCACAGTTCTGTTTTACAGACTTGACATTTGCTTCCAAATTCTAATATAATAGTGCATTTGATTTTGCTGCGCTTACCACTTGGGGAAATCTTTCAGCAGGTTTTATTGAGTCCATTTTCTGCTTGGAGAAAATGAGACCCAAAATTGCACAGCAAATGCTTCTGGTATGCTAGAGATTCAGAAAAATGTTGGAACTGGAACTTTAACCAAGGCATCTCCATTTCCAATTTAAAGTGTCAGACTACTTCATGGTAACCATGCAAATGGTGCTGGTGATAATAATTCTCGTCATGATGCTGATGGAAGTTTACATATAATGAATGCTTTTTTTGACCAGGCCATATGCATTTATACACATTTACTCATTTAATCCACCCATGAATATAGGTGCTATTTTTCCTAGAAGTTGAGTTTATTTGCCTAGGATCATATAGCTGGAAACGGCAGACGTGACCAGAAACCAGTTCCATCTGATGCCAAGATCTATGCTTTAAACCACCACAATCTGGCCAATAAAATCAATCATTCAGAAACTAATACCTGCTCTCAGCAAAAACCAGGGAGAATATATTTTTGTGATCATTGAATGAATGTCTTTGAAATCACCAGCATTGACTATGGAGCCAGATTGATATTGGAACCTCAGCTCTGTTTCCTATTTGCAGTCCTATTTAAGATGAGTGAAAGATACCCTAAGCCCTTAGTCCTTCAAATTTAAAGTTCAGTGGAGTTTATTTTTAAAATCCTCTTGGAAAAACATATGGGCAAAATCCTGCTTTCCTTCATAAGGAGAGATTTATTTTGCCCATATTTGTTAGCTCTCTGGTAGAGTACAAAAAGAGGGGCAAGACAGCAGTTTATTCAAACAGAGAAGTCATCTGATTGAAAATACACTAATAATCCCATTATTTAAGAAAGACCCTGTCTGCAGGAAATCCCTACCAACAAGGAATATCATCACATCAAAAGCTAAAACAGGGACTAAAGTACACATACAATAGCTTTGCAAATTTTACAAATACAGCTGTGTCGGGTCCCAAGGTCATTCTGATATGTCTTCAAAACACATGGATTGAAGGCATAGATCTTGTTTAAGATCATTTAAGACCTTATTTACGATCTTATTTAAGATCTAGACATTGAGAAGTGTGTAGCTTTCCATGGGTCACCGACTTCGTGGTAAAGTGCGAGCTTTTCTCAACCTCTTCTTAACTCAGTTGACTTTTATCTGAGAAAACCTAGGGATTCAGCCACACAAGCAGAACTCTAGAGGAAACTGAAGGAAGAATACATATGGTTATAAATACTTGGCCTACGTCCTGCCCGATTTCTTCCAAGACCCTCTTATTTTTCATTCCTGCGCTTTGTAAATAATTAAGGGAGGTATCTAATGAGAAAAGGTATTGCATTCACTGCCTGCCCTTCAGTTATTTCAGATTTTACTGTGTGGGGTATCACATCATTCAAGCAGGCCTTGAGGAACATCTGACCTAGTTGAGCAGCTGTACCTTTAATAAAACTGCCAAAATAAGTATGATATTTTTTACACAACTGTGAGAAACACATTAAAGACACATTGAAGGTTACTTATATTTTATTATTATATTTAGAACATCAATGATTGTGACTAGACATCTTGATTTCATGATGATGATGACAATGACAAGGATGAGGACAATGATAATGATTATGGTGATAGTACCTAACATTTTGGTATACTTACCGTGTGCCAAAGACAGAGCTACAACATCACATTTTATCTCATTTAATCGTTGTAACAGTCATAATGCAGATACTATTAATATACCTGTCTTACAGGCAAACTGAGGCTTAAACAAGCCAAACTATCGTCCAAAGGCCACAATAGATTCAAAATTCAAATTTAAGCAGTCCGATTCCAAAATGAAGACCCTTAATCACTATATCCATGGTTTCCAAGCTATTTTGAACACACATCCTATCAGTAAAATATTTTGAGGATACCCTCTTCTTTGCACTCATTTATTAATAACTAGTATTATGCTAATATACTATGCATGGAAAATATAGATAAAAGTATACATTTAAAAGGGGGAGCCATAGATAAAATAATGTTTTGGTTGTATTTATCAATGGTATGATAAATATATTGATTTATTTATGTTTTCACTCTCATGAAAATAAAATATTTTAATCAAAAATATGCTTGACTATGCTTCAGTATTTTTGAAAATTTTTGTTTCAGGCTTTCTGAATTAGTAACTCAAAGGCACAGTTCTGGGGCTTTTGGTTTTCTGCATGTGTGTGTGAGACAGGATCTTGCTCTGTCACCCAGGCTGGAGTGCAGTGGTGCGATCTTCGCTCACTACAACCTCTGCCTCCTGGACTCAAGTGATCCTCCTGCCTCTGCCTCCCAAGTAGGTGGGACCACAGGTGCATGCAACCATGCCCGGCTAATTTTTTGTATTTTTTGGTAGAGACAAGGTTTCGCCATATTGCTCAGACTAGTCTCTAACTCCAGAGCTCAAGCGATCCTCCTGCCTCAGCCTCCCAAAGTGTTGAGATTACAGGCATGAGCTACTATGCCTGGCTTGAGGTTTTTTAAAAAATACTTGATCATAACTGAAAAAGATGCCTCAGAAATATCCTTAGATTGAAATGAAAGATAGGCATTGCTTGGCTGCACCAAGATATCTGTGTTTCAATTCTACCCACCAACTACTCCAGGATTTTTTAAATATCTACTAGCAAATTGCTGTCTTTTCTAGTGTCAGTCTATTGTTATTATTCAATAAATGTTTCATCTTTATATTTTTTTGAAAATTTCTTTAAAACTTACTAAAATTCTTAGTTCAAAACCTCTGAGAGCAGATCAATCAAGTTTATAAGATCATTTACAATATTTTAGGAAGATGTTTGTGTGTGTGTGTGTGTGCACGTGTGCATGTGTGTGTGTTTTGTAGGGACAGGTTCTCACTCTGTCACCCAGGCTGAAGTGCAGTGGCATGATCATAGCTCACTTTAACCTCGAACTCCTGAGTTCAAGCTCTTATCCTACTTTAGCCTCCTACTTCAGTAGCTGGGACTACAGGCATGTGACACCATACCTAGCTAATGTATTTATTTTTTTAGAGATGGGGTCTCGCTATGTTGCCCTGGCTGCTCTTGAACTCCTGACCTTAAGCAATCTCCCTGCCTCAGCCTCCCAAAATGCTGGAATTGCCATTAGAGATTTTTGTAAGCACATCAAATATATGGGTACATCCTCACATCACACACTAAAAGAGTCATTTCCAAAAAGAATTTCTACTTTCAAATAGCTTTCTGCATAACATCCTTTTTCAATGATTAACAAGAAAATAACTTTATTTTTATTTATTTTTATTTTATTTTGAGCAGAGTCTTGCTCTGTCCCCCAGGCTGGAGTGCAGTGGCATGATCTCAGCTCACTGCAACCTCTGCCTCCCACGTTCAAGCGATTCTTGTGCCTCAGCCTCCTGAGTAGCTGGGAATACAGGCATGCACCACCATGCCCAGCTAATTTTTGTATTTTTAGTAGAGACGGGGTTTCATCATGATGGTCAGTCTGGTTTTGAACTCCTGGCCTCAAATGATCCGCCTGCCTCAGCCTCCCAAAGTGCTGGAATTACAGGCTTGAGCCACTATTCCTGGCCCTTTTTTTTTTTTTTTCTTTTTGAAGAGTTTTTCTTTGTGACCTAGATGCTTGGTTTTTTATGTCTTACCAATTATGATGGTTTCAAGCTACCATTAGCTGACATCTCAAGACACAGTATGCACAGGGCATGGTTCAGTGTTGATGATGATCCATATATCAAATATTTTTCCTATTTGCACTGGGAAGGGCTGGTCTTGAGAGATTTGAAGTACTCATCTGTTGCAACCTCCTAATATGGCCAATGAGAAATAAGCACATTGTTGATTCTGCCATTTTCCTACTCACTGTGCTTACCTTCTTATCATCAACTTAATCACCTTGAGCAGGTATGGGAGCAGGGAAGCTGATGGGTCTTTAATAGTATCACATTACGTTCTTTCAGTCTTGGGAATGACCAGAGATTTCACCATTATGTACTGGGTGAGTGTTGCAGTTCTATAAGAAGGTTACTTTGGTATCAACAACAACAACAAAAATGCTGGATGGCAAAGCAAGGCTCAAGGTGTATGACATTCAAAAAGCAGCTTTTCAAAATGTTTGCAGTATGGCACAAACAAATGAAACTCTCAGAGTGCTAGGAGGTTGAGATGAAGCATGATCATGGTGGGAAAGTTATGTTGCTATAAATAGACCTGGTCACTGGCATTCCCTTCCTTTGACCCCGCCACCACTCCCACCAGAGTTATATCACTCACTAACTTTTAAAAACACTCTAAATTATGAAAATATCAAACATATATACATATAAACAGGTAGAGAGGTTAGTGTAACTAACCCCCTTATACCCATCATCCAGCTTATTAATGATCACTTCATGGTTAATCTCTTTCATGTGTGCTCCCCATGCTCCTGAAATGAATTATTTTAAAGCATATTCCAAGCATAACATTATATTTATAGATATTATAATATGAATCTCCAAAATATAAAGATCGGTTTTTCAAACATAACCCACCGTACTGTTATTACACCTGAAACCCTAACAGTAACTCTTTAATATCCTCAAATATTCAGTCAGTTTACAACTTCCTTAAAGATCTCACAAATATTTTCTAGTTCACTCATTCAAATCAGGTTCCAAATGAGCTGCATACATTGCAATGGATTGATATGGCCCTTATGTATCTTTTAATCTATAGAATTTCTCTCTCCCTATTTTTTTTTTTGCTTGCATTCTTTTCTTGAAGATACTAGATCATTTTTCTTGGAGAGTTTCCCACAATGTGGATTTTGCTGGTTACACCCGTTGGTATTATTTAACATAGTTCTCTCCATTCCCCATAAATTGGTAATAGGATCCAGTGATTATCACATTAATATTTGATTCTTGTACAAGAATACTTCAGAGGCAGTATTTGTACTTCCATCAGTAGACACATAATAACTAGTTCTCCCTCTTTGGGGACTGTTAATATCCATCAGCGACAATTGCCTACATCTGTTATTTTATTGGGAGTTGCAACAGGGTGAAGAGTATCATTCTATTTTTCATGTATTAGCTGGAAAAAGCCTATAAAGAGAAAGTTTTTCTCATGAATTATTTATTTAGTCTGAGATGCAATTCATATGGTATGCACAAACACACACAAAAAGCTTGATACTTATGTTATCAAAATAATGGGTTGGTACCTTAACATCCTCGGAAGGTGATCATTTATATATTTTGTTTTATGAGTAATGTTACGATTTAAATAATTTGACATCACATACTATGTAGCCATTATTTTTATACATTCTCAAACCATCTATGGCCAGTGAGAGCCTCCTTTAATTGGTTCCTGTGTCCTTTTTAAATAGAATTCCAGCAGTCTTTGATAGCTTCCTTAATTTCCGGTAAGATAAGCGTCATCATGTACATTTCATGCTTAAGGCAGGAAATCAGCCATTGCTCCAAGGAACCCTGGTTAAGTTTCATAGGAAATGGTACTCAGAGGTCACACTCTAGACATTATTTCATTTTAAGCTTTGGTTTGTCTTCCATTTTTATAATGTAAGTGTGCATGTGTGCATTCACACATGTACGCACTTGTGTGTATTTCTCTCCTTCTCTCTTAGATAAATAGTACCATGCTATACATGTGTTTCTCCACCTCATATTTTTAAATTAACAATATCCAGTGGAGTTCATTCCATAACAGTATCTAAAGCTATTCTCCACTCCTTTTATACTTGTACAGTCCTTGAGTGTGTGGAGACACAATTGTTATTTAACCAGTCCTCAGCAATAGACATTTGCTATTATAAGTAATACTTTAACAAATCGTCTTGCATATATATCTTTTTTAACTTGCCTCCCCTAACTTTATAATTGTGTCTAACAGGTTAAGAAAATTGCCTAAGGTCTCACAACTAATAAATGTTGAGCCAGAATTCAAGTCCCACATAGTTGTCTAGCTCCAGACCCCAGGAGCCCGGATATGTATTTGCTGTCTTTCAATTTTCCCAGGACCGCTAACACATCAGACCTGGAATTAGTTCAGTGTAGAGGTACTGCTAACCTGAGGCTCAGATTAATACAAATAATAAATAGTCTTGGTTTACCATTGCTTGATAAATACAGAGTTTTAGGAAGTTGTCTTTCAGAACTTGGGTCTGTAGAAGGAAACAATAGTAGTTCTTAGTGGTTCAAAAAAAAAAAAAGTTGAGGTGCACCATTCCCACCTGTGCTTGAAACTAGAGTTTGCCTTTTACTAGGAAACAGAGAACACACATCACTGACATTGCTTTCCCGGGTCTCAGACTGATGACTTAGGTCAGCTTGTGAGAGGAAAGCCACACATTTTTAGCATTTGTTTTCTTTCTGGAACCATAGCAATTTTCTGGAAGAATGTAAGATGCTATATTAAAAAATGCTAGACTAGGCCAGGTGCAATGGCTCATGCCTGTAATCCCAGCACTCTGGGAGGCTAAGGCAAGTAGATAACCTGAGGTCAGGAGTTTGAGACCAGCCTGGCCAATATGGCAACACCCCATCTCTACTAAACATACAAAAATTAGCCAGGCGTGGTGGCGGGCACCTGTAATCCCAGCTACTTGAGAGGCTAAGGTAGGAGAATCGCTTGAACCCAGGAGGCAGAGGTTGCAGTGAGATGAGATCGGGCCACTGCACTCCAGCCTGGGCAACAGAGCGAGACTCCATCTCAAAAAAAAAAAAAAAAATGCTACACTATATGCAAAACTCTTAAAATCCCATGCTTATGCACCAAAGATAATTTTTGAGGCTACTTTTTTCTGATCCAGGGTTTAGCCCCCGTGTAATCTAATATTTCTGCTCTTTAAATGCTGTACATCTTTTTAGAGAAAGAAATGTGACCATCATTCATGGCCAAATTTGACTCGTGAAGCCATTTTGCCCTTTGGTGTCTTCATGAAAAAATGTGAGTTCAAATTTACCTCTTTTAATGACACATTAAGTAAAGTGTTGGGCGTGAACTCATATCATCCACTGGACCTCATGATCGTCAACTAGAATGGTAGCTCCAAAAGGGCGAGATTGTTTGCTTTTTAAATTATCACTGACTTTTCAATTCCTAGAACAGTGCTTGGCACATAGTGATGCTTAATAAGTAGTTGAACTGGCTGGCTGGACGAATTAGGGCTTCTGAAATTTGAACAGTAAATCCTGATATTAAACTTTAGAGAGGCTTCATTAATGCCCAACTTGTACAAAAATTACCAGAAGGGGGAAATGTCTTTTTTTCCCCCCTCTGGTATTTCTTTTCTGGCTCCCACCTTTGGACATCTTCTCCTTTCCCCATATATTTTTAACCAACATTCCAGAATGATGCGTCTGTTCTTCTAAACCTTCACCAAAAATCCAGATCTCTCAGGAGAGCAGATGTCAACTGAATATGGGTAAAGGGAGACATTAGGAAATGAGTGACTAGAAATTGATATTTAGCTTTTCATAGAAGCTTCTTAGACCTCAAAAGTCTCAGTCAAATTGTGAGGGCTCTGGGGACCAAATACAAATGAAGAATTTCAGTGACGTGAAGGCTGTAAGGCCTGCTCTGGTCCTTTATTTCTATTTTTATTTTTTCATAATCAAAGAGACAAGCTTCCAAAAGGTGGTCTTTGAGGTACAAAGACCTGGAATGTGCAGCTTTTGTATCTCCCCTACCATCTTGCCGTCTGCTTGGCTTTGAGTACTGGCTTCCATGGGGCATCTCAGATCACCTCAGCTGCATCTGCCCACACACACAATCATGGGTGTGTTCTCGCTCCCAGGATTAGTTTTCTCTCTAGCCCTTTGGTCCCTCCCGACAGAACTTAACTTGCTCTTTTCAGAATACTTGTCCCACATTGCTCCCCTGTCCATTTCTGCTGCTGGATTCCTGGCTGCCCATGCTGGGAATCACGTGTGTCATTGTCCCTTCTCTGCTGATGTGTCAGAGGCCCAGGAGGCTGATTCAGCATATCTACTCTTCTCTGGGCTTCACACCCAACTTCAAATCCACTTATTCTTTGAAAGGAGGTTTGAAAGGAGGAGTGACTTTTGTATTTCTAAATGGGAGTGTATCCATGGAGTATGCATTCTGACATGGCCTCAAGTTATTCCTGCTAGTAGATACACTGCTCTTATATTTGGCAGCAGCCAACTCAGCTGCAAAAGGGCTGGTGGCTTTGTCTGCTGTAAGCCTTCAGGGTAGCAAACATTCCTGAGAGAGATTGTGGAGTCTGCCCTAGGACGAGTCTCCTGGTTATGTTTTATGTGAATATAGTAGTACGTGTCCTCTTACCCCAGAAAAACACACCTCCTGCAACACAAGTTTTCTTGCTTATCTGAGTATATCTCATTCATATTAGCAGCCAGAATCACAGATAATGAAGCAAATTGTACCCTAATAGTATCAGCCCTAATAGTATCTTTTTAAAAAATAAATGTAGGAGTCCTAAGATATAGATAATGACTAACATTTACTGGATAGCACTTTACTGCCAAGCCCTATGATAAGTCCTTTATATATTGTCAAAGTATATTTTTCACAAAGTTAAAAACATGACTCATATAAATATCTAATGAGCCGTTATCAAAGATTTATTTAACTCATTAATGAAGGAACTAGCAAGATGGAAAACCTGGTTCAAAGAGCAACAAAGGATGAGAGATTTTTATAGGCAGCCAGCAAAGGAATGCAAAAATAAGTTTGCTGAGTTATATTCAAAATTGGTTAATGTTCATTAGATCAATAATGCTATAATTTGGGGGATCATCTTTTTTCCACTAGACAGAAATCATTTGCAACTTATCAGTATTCTACAAGTTAACGTCTAGCTTCATAGAGTCTGGACCTAATCAGTAGAAAAAAGTAATTCAAACAAACTTAGAGTTTTTCTGGAGAATGAGAGGACCTCATTCTCCAAGCTCGTTACACAATGCTCTTCATCACAAACTAGGTGACAAACTAGGTTACACATTTATCTTTTATTTTTATTTTCAAGTTTAATTTATAATTTTATTTATTTTTTTGAAATGGGTCTCTGTCATCCAGGCTGGAGTTCAGTGGTGCTGTCATAGGTCACTGCAGCCTCAAGCTGCTGGGCTCAAAGAATCCTCCCATCTCAGCCTCCGAAGTAGCTGGGACCATAGTCATGCACCACTATGCCTGGCTAATTTTTTGAAAAAGTTTTGAGGTATGGGATCTCGCTATGTTGCCCAGGCTGTATTTTCAAGTTTTAGGTCATTTTTCTATTTGGAAAATACCCCTGGGGCCAGGCACAGTGGCTCATGCCTGTAATCCCAGCATTTTGGGGGGCCAAGGTGGAAGCATTGCCCGAGCCCAGGAGTTTGAGACCAGCCTGGAAGAAAAAAAAAACCCCTATGAAATAAAGTACCATAAACTCTATGTGCAAGGGGCTGTGGTAGCCAGTAGCCCTCAGTTCAATGATGAATCCCTTCTAAACAAGCAAATCCTCTCAATGATGAGAAACTGCATCAAATGGCAACCTAATTCATTTTTAAAGAGTTCCAAATAACAGAACTTTATCCTTATGTTATCCCTAAATCTGCTTCACTGTACCATCTACTGTCTCCTAGTTTAGTCTTCTAAAACTGCATTGAAAAATCTAGTTTCCTTCTCACTGAATGCCACTGACATTGTGTTGAGGAGCTTCGTGGAGGTTGGCCAGGTAACCTATATCTTCCTTGGACCTTATGCTAGAAAATTGGTCACAACTGTAGATGTTATTGATCAGAATGGGGCTTTGGTCAGTGGACCTTGCACTCAGGTAAGGAGACAGCCTATGCCTTTCAAATGCATGCAGCTCACTGATTTCATCCTCAAGTTTCCACACAGTGCCCAGCAGAATTATGTCCCACAAGCCTGGCAGAAGGCAGACAATACAAAATGGGCAGCCACATAATGGGCCAAGAAGATTGAAGCCAGAGAAGGGAAAGCCAAGATGGCAGATTTTGATCATTTTAAAATCATGAAGGCAAAACGAGGAACAGAATAATTAAGAATGAAATTAAGAAGCTTCAAAAGGCAGCTCTCCTGAAAGTGTCTCCCAAAAAAGCACCTGCTATTGAGAGTTCTGCTGCTAAAGTTCCAGAAAAAAAGATGACCACTGCGGGCAAGAAGGCTGCAACCCAGAAGATTCCTGCCCAGAAAGCAAAATGCCAGAAGGCAGTACCTCCTTTGGAAGCTCAGAAGGGTCAAAACACTCCAGCCCAAAAAGCACCAGCTCCAAAGGCATCTGGCAAGAAAGCATAAGAGGAACCTCTTATAATCCCAGCACTTTGGGGGCCGAGGTAGGTGGATCACCTGAGGTCATGAGTTCGAGACCAGACTAGCCAACATGGCGAAACCCCATCTCTACTAAAAATACAAACATTAGCCAGGCATGGTGGCACGTGCCTGTAATCCCAGCTACTCAAGAGGCTGAGACAGAATTGCTTGAACCCGGCAGGTGGAGGTTGCAGTGAGCTGAGATCGTGCCATTGGGTGACAGAGCAAGACTCCATCTTAAAAAAAAAAAGTAAATGTTCTTTCTGGAAAAGAAAAATCTAGTTTCTATTTCACATGCAGTTACAGAATATTTAACTCATACTAAAGAGAATAGGAAATACCTTTCATCCTTTATAAAAATATACCATAGTTCAGTTCGTTCAGCAGGTATTTCTTGCAATGGCTCTTAACTTTGGCTTATGTCAGAAATGCTTGTGAAGTTTCTAAAATTGTACATACCTGGGTTTCTATTCCCAGCCATTCTGAGTGAGTGGATCTGTGGTGGGTGTATAGGCATCAATATTTTCTGTAAGCTTCATGGGTAAGGCTGATGCAAGACAGACATTAAAGTTCATGCTGTATATCAATCGTATAATAAATACCAAGAGTCAGGGATGAGGGAGTTCAGACTAAAGAGGTATCATTCAGGGGCTGGAAGGAGCCATCAGAGAGAAGTGATGTGAAGTAGCATTCTGATAGACAAATAAGATTTTGCCAAGTGAAGAAAGTGAAGGGAAAGTGCAGAAAGGCTTTTAAATAGCATTAATAGCTTAAAAATACATCAGAGGAGTTACTAAAAAATGGGCTTACTAGAAAATGAAATTTGAACAATTGTTAACTAAGCACAGGGACAATGATCTCGACGTTTCTTGCAATGAAATATTATAAGGGGAAAAAGGAGCTATCTCCAAAGTGATTGCAATGGTATTCCATGAAGTATCTCCATGTGTTTACAAATACATGAAATATATACTGTTTGTCCATTGATAAGACAAGTGGTGTCACTCAACCCGAGGGAAGTTCAACCTCTCCACTGCTTCCAAAAGGAACCAAAGCTATTTTTCTGTCAGATGGAGCAAGAGTCATTAAATCACTGATGCCTTTAAATTATCAATAATATAAAATCACAGAGGGAGAATCGAGCCAATGATAAATAGCATTTTAATAAGCCAGAACTCATTTGTGGATGCAGAAAAGTCTCTGAAACCTCAGTATAATTCAGCTGGCTCATATTGCCATAAGACATGAGATGATGAAACTCAGAAATGCTGATGGCTTTTTACTCTTTCCTGCTTCTGAATATGAGGACAGGCTTGAGTGACAGAATTTTCTGTTCTTTCCTGGGCATGCTTAGGCCTGCAACATGTGTGCTGCTGTATTTGGATCCTTTTATAGAAGGTCTGCATGTGCATATGTGTGTGTCTCTTTAACTAATACACTTTATTTTTTAGAGGAGTTTTAGGTTTATAGAAAAATTTAGCAGAAAATACAGAGAGTTCCTGTATACTCCCTATCCCCCTATCTCCAACAGTTTCCCCCATCATTAACATCTTGCATTAGCATGCTCTATTTGTTACAGTGGATGAGCCAATACAGATACATTATTATTAACTAAAGTTCCTAGTTTACATTAGTGTGCACTTGTGTTTTTCATATTTCCTAGTTTCAGATCACCTTCACTCTTTGTCCTGTTTTTTCTCTCTGCTATTCTGGATCCTGAATGGCGATTGTTAGAACAACAAGCCAAGGTCTCCACATTCCTCCACATCCCCCAGCAGCCTGAAAAGTGACTGCCAATCACTTGTACCTTCTCTCTCTGTTCATGCTGACAGGATAATGTTCTTATCTAAATCAATTTCAGTGAAGCTCATGGTCACAGTTTGTGAATGTTACATTAGCGTCACATATAACCTGTACATAGACTGCATTCAGATTTTTTCAACTTTTTCTCTGGAAATAATTGCTACTGATAAATTCACTATTAAACCTTATAAGACCCAAGATGGTGTGTGGTGATTTAGTGATTTCATATGTTGCTGTGCTAGTATTTTAATCTGAGCTCCAGCCAAATGGAACAATCTGTCGTTTCATTTCTAATAGTTGTGACTTTATTTTTGGACTCCTCTGTTGTGCATACTCAGACAGCCGCCTCTAATGCTTGTTTTTTGAGTCGGCAGGGTCCAGATTGTAATTGACAAAAGAGATTCTTGCTGTGTCCTCCAAGAAGGTCCCACAGTTTCTCATCTTGTCTTTCCTCACCCATTTTGTACCCTCAACCTGGAATGCCCTCCTCATCTCTCTCTCGCCTTTTCTCCCTACAGCCTTCCTCTTTTCCCAGTTATCCCTGTCTCTGCAAACTGAGATTCTAGATACTATTCAGAACCCTCCCCTCTTCAAATATCACAGCAAGCCTGAAACATTCTCCTGATTCTGTGTTAACCCCCAGAACTCATTCCTATTCCCTGATTCTGCATGCTTTTTTTTTTTTTTTTTTTTTATTTTGAGATGGAGTCTCTCTCTGTTGTCCACGCTGGAGTGCAGTGGCGCAATCTCTGCTCACTGCAAGCTCTGCCTCCCGGGTTCACGCCATTCTTCTGCCTCAGCCTCCCGAGTAGCTGGGACTACAGGCGCCCGCCACCACACCCGGCTAATTTTTTGTATTTTTAGTAGAGACAGGGTTTCACCGTGTTAGCCAGGATGGTCTTGATCTCCTGACCTCGTGATCCGCCTGCTTTGGCCTCCCAAAGTGCTGGGATTACAGGCATGAGCCACTGTGCCCGGCCAATTCTGCATGTTCTTAAACCATGTCGCTCTCCTATGCAAAACACTTCAATGCTTTCCCACCATTCTTTGAATTAAAGCCCAACTCCCCAGTTTGGCATGCAAGCCCCTGTACTGTGTTCTGTTCTCTGCCTATTATATTCTCATGCTATATTCTCCAAGACTATACCCTAGCACTCTCCTCCTGACTACTACCTTGCTGGTAGTAGATTCACTACTAGCAGATTCATTGATTCACTAGAGCAGTGGTTCTGGAAGCATAGTCCACATGCCCCTGGAATTCTGCAAGGTGATTTTCCTAGTAATGTCAAGACATTATATGCTTTTTTCTCACTATGTTAACATTATCAATAATGATGCAAAAGCAGTGATGAGGAAGACTGCTGGTACTTTCACACAAACCAAGGCAGTGGTGCCAAACTGTGCTAGTAATCATTGCATCTCTCATGGCCATGTACTTCCTGCTTAAAAACGGCCAACTTCACGGAATACTTTCCTTGATGAAACCATAGAAAGTGTTAATTTTATTAAATGTTGATCCTTGGGCACACACCTTTTAAATATTCTATACAATGAAATGGTAACTACACATAAAGCACTCAGGCAGCATGAGGAAGGACAACAGTTGTCTCATGGGAAGAGACTTGTCTGAGTTGCCAACTAAACAAGCCTTTTTAAAAAACGGAATATCATTTTTACTTGGAAAAACAATCAACAGACAAATGTAGGTATTTCATAGATGTTTTCTAGAAAGTAAATGGAAGGAGCTTGTTACTTCAAGAAAAACAACTGACAATATTTTTTGCTAATAATAAAGTTTGAGATTTCAATCACCACCATAATCTGGACAGTTTCTTAATACCTAAAGATTTTTTTGATATCAGTGGCAATATTAAGTCATATGATTTTTTATGTATTGTGTGATGAAATGTGTGAACATTTGGAAAATTAACATAACTCACTGAATTCATTTTTGATATGACCAATGTATGATTTTTAAAAAATAAAACCAATTATGGGTCAGGCGCAGTGGCTAATGCCTGTAATCCCAGCACTCTCGGAGGCCGAGGCGGGAAGACTGTTTGAGGCCAGGAGTTTGAAACCATCCTGGCCAATGTAGTGAAAACCCATCTCTACTAAAAAAAAAAAAAATACAAAAATTGGCTGGGCTTGGTGGTGCATGCCTGTAATCCCAGCTACTTGGGAGGCTAAAGCATGAGAATTGCTTGAACCTGGGAGGCAGAGGTTGCAGTGAGCCAAGATCACACCACTGCACTCCAGCCTGAGTAACAGAGTGAGAGACACCGTCTCAAAAACAAAACAAAACAAAAATAAAAAAAAAACACTGATGGGTGAAAGATTCATTCAAATAGCAAGACAGATCAATGGGTTTTAATGTAATTGAGTATAAAAAGCTCATTTATATGGTGTCTGATTTTACAGTGCATCTAACTTTCAAGAAAATACCACCACTTGGGCTTTGGTATAGTATCAGGAAGACTATCCCATTTGTCTGAAAAGGCTATTACAATATCTCTCAGTTTTCCAACAACCTATCTGTGGGACGCCAGATTTTCTTCATATACTTCAACCAAAACAGCATTTCACAACAGACTGAATGCAGAAAAAGAAATGAGGATCTAACTGTCCTCTACTCATCTATAAAAGATATTTCTTCACTCTTATTTTGTTTTGGAAAATATTATTTTCATAAAAGGGTATTATTTCAGTTTAACATATGATGGGTTTGTTATTTTTAATGAGTTAATATTTTAAACTACTCAGTTTTAATATCACTATAGTATTTGTTAATAGCTGTAAAACAACTTACATAAACAAAACCTCCTTGCAGTCCTCAGTGATTTTTAAGAGGGGAAAGAGACTTGACCTCAAAAAGTATGAGAATGATGGCAACTAGCCAACTAACTCTTAATGAGATCTTTGGCTCTAGAACTCCTTATTTGACCACATGCCAGAAGAATCCATGTGAGTACTGCTTGAGTACCTCCAAGTTGGAAAAATATGTTCTTTTTTTTTTTAACTGAGTACCTCCAAGTTGGAAAAATGTTCTTTTTTTTTTTTAATGTTACCGGGTTCAAGGGTAGAACATTTGTCCTACTAAAGAACAACTTTTAAGAGCTTTGTGGCTGGAACGGTGAAAAGTAGACCTCCTTCTCCTTCTCTTCTTTTCATCCCCTTTGATCCTTTTCCTCTTCTCTTTTGATCTTCAATCCAATCTTTAGCCCCAACTCACCTTCTAGATGCATTTTTCCTACTTTTTTCCTCTTCTACTAGATAATTGTTGGTTGGGAGAATCCCATCTTAATCAATGTTCAAATTATGTCTCCAAGTTCATTTCCCTGTAGATCATAGAACTCTTTGTTAGAGTGTCATGTGGCCAATTTATAGGTCTTTATTCTTTCTCTTCTGCCCAAAAATAGATCTTTAGGAATAACATGCTGATTGGTCTATTATTAAATAATTTTAAAATTGAGCTCATTTTTTAAAAGTAGTAATTAACTTATATTCAGTTGCTACCCTAAATTTTTTTAAAATGAGCAAGAATTGTTATATATAGCAGAATTTTACATTTTTTCTAAAGAAACACTTTGTAAAATGTGGTAGAGGTATGCAAGAGGATAGAACATATCTATTTTAACAATAGCTACTACATAAAACTACATAAAGCTTATGGTTTTGGATATTATTTCTTAGAAGAAAGTGATTTGATGTATGTTTAATGCAAAAACAAAAAGTAAATAGTACAGTTAGTACATGGGGAGGACATACTCATGGGAGTATTACTTAAATAATTGAATTATTATTTGAATAGTTGAATTTTGGGAAACCATGTTCCAAAGGGAAGTCTAGGATGACAGCCTCATCATAATTCTCCCCACCTTCAATATGTTTTTCCCCCTTCAACTTGCATTTCAGAATTACTCATTTATATTTTGCCATGATAAAGTCTGTCAGATTTTTTCTTCAAGCTAAATAAAAGTCACTTAAAATGCCTTTTTCAGAGTATGTTATGTAAATATACATATATAATATAAAAGGTGAGAAGAACTTTATGTAAATAAGTAAATATTTGGTTAAGATGATGCAATTTCTAAATTTTCTAAAAGCAGGACTTCCTTTAGAGTAGAAAATATGTAGTCTGGTTGTAGAAAGGGCATATTTTATTTGTTAATAAAATTCATGGCCCAATATAAATTTTTGAAGTCTTCAAGAAAAAGAAATTAAATAAACATTGCCCTAATCTGTCTAGATTAGCATATGATTTTTAAGCACTTGTTGAGTTGACATTTTTTCCAGTTATCTATAATAAAGAAAAGCTTTAAAAACCTGTCTCTTTTTTCCCAGATAATGATTTCTTTTTTAAAAAGAAAAAGCATGGCTTATATTAAAAATTGCAATATACAATGCTGACATTATACTTTAAGTACAAAAGGACCTAATTTATGTGTATAACAGGAACATCTCCATACACCCAAAGATATTTTTCTACTCACTGCTGCCTATGCTTAGAATGCTGCTATTTGAGGTTCCTTCTTTTACAGTAAGCATTGCTTCTCCCTTCTTTCTGATACAGTTGCTGTTGCAATAGGAAACGTATTAACCAATAAGCATCTTAGTAAGTATGCATTCTTTCATGACTATCGTAAACCATGTGTATCCATTAGGAATGCATCTGGCTGCCAGTAAGAGAAAACATACAGTGACTTGAACAAGTAGAAATTTATTTATCTTTTCTCACATAATGAAAAAGCCAGAGATGGGCGTTTACAAACATTTGTTCAGCCACCCAAAAATGTAAGGACCACATTTCTGCGATGCTCTTAGCCTTTTCTGCATGGTCATGAGATAGATACCATGGCTGTGGACAATAGATTTGTATTCTCAGCAGAAGAAGGGGCAGCAGGAAAGGAAAGGATTATACCACCAAGTATGTTCATTTTCATGAGGATTTCAAATATTTCTCCAGAAGATGCCCCCCAGTAGTTTTCTGCCTCTATTTCATGGCCACCCATAATAGCAGGCGAAACTGGGAGGGGAGTAATTGGCTTTCCAGTCTCTAAACTAGAAGGGCCAAGAAAGAATGAGGTAAGGAATACCACATCAGTGATACCTTCAAAAGTCTGAGTAAATAAAAAAAGCATTGAAAGAAGATAAAAGATAAATGATAGGGAAAAAAATAATACTTCCTTTATTGCTTTTATTATTGAATCCTTACTCTACGCCAGATACTATGCTATGTATCATTACATGTATTATAAATAAATATATTATACATATATTATCCCACCTAGTTTTCACAAAGACTCTGTAAAGTAGATATTGCTTTCCCCTATTTACAGAGGAAAAACCCAAAACCAATTACTTGACCAAGGTCTCATAGCAAAGCTAGGATGTGACCTGAGCTTGCTCTGACTTCAACATTGCCTCTCCTGAGACCGACACTTAGAATATACGGTTTTCTCCTCACTGCAGATCACATTTCACGGTTCTCCAGAATGCTTCAGTAAATTACAAACTGCCTGAAAGGCAGTGGGAATTTTCAGGCCTTGGTTAATGAGGTAGACGGAACCAAGAATGCTTGAATAGTTCTAGCAAACGCTGCTGCAGCACTTTCTTCTACAATAATCACCTTCCATCTTTTCAGGTTTTCTGCTTGGAATTCATTACTGCAATTCTAAATTCTGACCTTGATGTATAAGTGGTTTCTATACATATTAAATACTTTTAGATGGACTTCTATTTTAGGAGGATTCTCTCTCTAAGCAGCTCATCGAAGCCCATTTGTTTATTTAGAGTTGTACTGTCAGCTACTCTGGGCCAATTATTTCAGTTTATTCGTGCAAGGTCACCTTTTGGGTTGAATCCTATCAAAGTCAGTTAACTTTTAACCAGAGACAAACTCTGTCCCACAGTTGATTCTTAGACTGGCTTTTGCAAGCTTCTAAGTAAGATTTTCATTCACTCATGCAATTGGCAAAGGGTGTTAAGAAGTCAAAGATGAGTATGCGATTTCTGACTCAATTGTGAGAAATTCGAGAGCTAAGATTGTGCCTTGATACTGTTATATCGCCAGAGCCTAACACTGTGCCTGGTATACATTAAGCCCTTAATAGGCTCATGTACTCATTCAGCAAACATTCGTTGAGAGCTCACTGTGTGCATAGCAGCAAATGAGATGTATGTGTACAGCTATAAACAAGAAGCACAACAGTGAACAAGACAGATATGGTCCTTGTACTTGTGAAACATATATTCTTGTGGAGAGATAGATAATGAAAAGTAGGTATAATTTTAAAATAAAGAAGGCCCCAATATGCATCATAGGAAAATGGATAAATTGTGGTATACCTGTAAAATGGGATACTTCCCAGCCATGAGAAGGGACCAGCTATTGCTACTCCTAACCACAGGGATGAATCTCATCATGTATGATCGTACTGACACCAAGTTCAAAAACAGGCAACACTCATCTGTGATAATAGAAGTCAGGCTAGTGGTCACTTTTGGAGGGAGCAATGACTTTGGGAATATCCAGGAGCTTCTGGGGTCTGGGTAACGTCGTTTATCTTGATATGAAAGTTTGTTATCTGGAAAAGTTTACTTTGTGAGAATTTCTTATATTGATTGGGCATGACAGCTCAAGCTTATAATCCCACTTTGGGAGGCCAAGGCAGGTGGATCACTTGAGGCCAGGAGTTCAAGACCAGCCTGATCAACATGGCAAAACCCCATCTTTACTAAAAATACAAAACTTAGCTGGGCGTGGTGGTGCTTGCCTGTAATCCCAGCTACTCAGGAGGCTGAGGCAGGAGAATCACTTGAAGCTAGGAGGCAGAGTTTGCAGTGGGCTGACATAGTACCACTGCACTCCAGCCTGGGCAACAGAGCAAGACTCTGTCTCAAAAAAAAAAAAAAAAAAAAAAGAATTCCTCATATTCTGTGCTGATAAAGTATATTTTTCTATGTACATGTTATAATAATTAAATAATTTTACCTTAGAGAAGATAAGTGCTAACTGTGATAATGACTGTGCAGGAAGTGCTCAGGTTGCAGGGCACTGTGACAGAGATTATCTGGGAGAACATTACTGTAGGCGGAATGGTCAGGGAAGAGCTTCCCAGGAGATGCTGGCTCGGCTGAATCCTAAGGGGCCAGCCATGGGGAAAACCAGAAGAGCATCCCTGGTGAAGGGAACAGCAAGAGCAAAGGCTCTCAGGCAAGAAAAGTCAGGGCACAGTTGAGAAGTAAAAAAGACACCAGTGTGCTGGAGACCAGAGTAAGTAAAGAGCAGAGTGGAGCAAGTCAAAGTCAGGGTACGTCATGCAGGGCCTTGGAGGCCACTGAGTTTATCATTTGGCTCTTCTTTTATGCCAGGCCATGTGCTAAGATCTTGAGGTATATTACCCCATTCCCTTTTCATCTTTTTAGCAACATTGGGAGGTCAGTTTTATCATCCAAATTTTTTAATGAGGAACGAAGGCTTAGGGAAAGTAGCTTGCCTAAGGTCATCCAGCGTGGAAGTGAGTGGTATCACCAGGACTTGAACCTTTGTCTCTTGGACCCCAAGCCTGTGCGCTCAACTCCTGACTCATGATTCTGCCTCTGAGCTCTTAAGTTTAAATAAATAACTACTTCGCCACATAAAACATGCACCCATAGGACTGTGAACAAAATGCTGAGAAAATAGCGACCTCCACCTGGGGAGTCTGGAAGGGAGCACATGCACTAAATTTAAAGATGTGTACATGTGAAATGTCCCCAGAGGCAGGCATTCTCAAGGGAACAGTATGTGCAAACACTCAAAGATGAGAATTAGGGTGGGCACAGTGGTTCACGCCTATAATTCCAGCACTTTGGGAGGCCGAGGCGGGTGGATCACCTGAGGTCAGGAGTTCAAGACCCGCCTGGCCAACATGGTGAAACCTCATCTCTACTAAAAATACAAAAATTAGCCGGGTGTAGAGGCACACACCCATAGTCCCAGCTACTTGGGAGGCTGAGGCACGAGAATCACTTGAACCCAGGAGGTGGAGGTTGCAGTGAGCCAAGATCACACCACTGCACTCCAGCCTGGGCAACAGTGAGACTCTGTTTTTTTGTTTGTTTGTTTAAAAAAAAAATGAAGATGAGAATTAATCATCACAGTAGCTAAGATGTATTGAGCATTCATCCTGTGCTAAGTTCTTCAGTGAGTATTTTGCTTATCTTAATCCTCACAACAACTCTATGAGGTCAATATTGGCCCCATTTTAAAAATGAGAAAACTGAGCTTTAGAGAGGTTAGTCATTTGCCCAGGGAGACATGGCTAGTGAGTTGAGTAAATAAACACTAGGCTTGTTGAATTAGCGGTGAGAAAAGTCGTGAATTGTAAACCAGTAGGTGGCAAAACCCAGACATAAACAAAGTTCTGCCACAGAAGTCCATGCCCCCAACTCTCCTGCTGAGAGCTTAATGTGACTAGGCAAGCAAGGGATGCTTTGTGTGGCTTTGTGATGTGTGTTCTCTGAACTTGACTAAAATTAATGTTCCTGAAGTTCCTTAGCTCCTTTCTCCTTTGAGAGTTTTATATTCTGCAATTTCTTCTCTCTGAAATCCTGAATCATAATTTTATGTGCTTTTTTGTTTGCATTTTCCTCTCCACCTAGACTATAAGATCCCTGAAGAAAAGCCCTTATTTCTTTTGATTCCTTAGTGCCCAGCCCTAAGAAATAACGGGTGAGATCAGGGGTTGAGTGTGTTGACCACTGAACTCTTAGTGTCTGGTGCAGGGCTGGGCAGAGGGTGGGTGCTCTATAAATATTTCTTAACTAAATGAGCACCATGCTTATTTAAGGAAAGGTTAGAGAGATAATAGATTTGGCCTGGGTCAACAATCAATCTTGATCATTCATATGGTATGTGCATAATTTTATTTCAATTACTTAATCACTTAAGACAAAAGCGAGGTCTATAGGCCTCCATTCCTCTCCTGCTCCATCATCCCACCCCACTCCCAAAATCACGCAAAGCTGGTATTGACACTGTTTTAGAAGGAATTCTGAGCAAGAAATCCTGTGAGATGCCTTAGTTGGTCCTATACTGTTAGGATTTGTGAACTAGATTAAGGCTGGCCTGCTTAAAATAAATTTATGTTATGGGTATCATTTTTATGAGCAAATCAACTGCTACCTAATATTTCAGTTCAAATGGTTTCAAGCCCATAAAAAATAACTGTGATTTTCTCTTCAATTTCACATATCAATATCCATGGGTCAGAGCAGGAAAGCTTAAGCAACTTAGAAGTGAGTTTATTCCATGCTTTAGGTCTGAACTGGTCCAGTGCAATAGCCACTAGCCACATGTGGCTATTGAACACCTGCAGTTTGGTTACTCTGAATTGAGATATGTTGTAAGGGTAAACTACACCAGATTCCAAAGGCATAGCATTTTTTAAACGTAATCTGTCTCATTAATAATTTAAATACTGATTACATGTTGAAACGTTATTTTGGCTATATTGAGTTAAATAAAGTATATCAAAATTCATTTCACTTGTTTCTATTTTTTTAATGTGGCTACTATAAAATTTAAAATTATATATGTGGCTAACATTGAATACTGGTGCACTAGAATGTAACAAATATGAGTCTGATAAATTTCTAATCCCTTTTAATCTACCCTTGACTTCACTATTCCCCAACTTCTTCCAAAGATACAAAAATTAATGAAAGCACCCAGCTTCCATCTGTGTCACAAACAAAATTCTGTTTTGTTTTTGTTTCTTGACTGAGTCAAAACTCATGCTGGCTTTGAGTCTCTACCATTAAAGCTAATTATATTGACTCTAATGGTAAAATCACATGGATTTATATTAAAACTTTTAATTTTTTAAAAGAACTCATGTTATTGAATAACTATAACTATACCAGGACAATGGGTAATTAGAATTACCACCATTTTCCAAGTGAGAAAACTAAGGACGAGATAAAATTTATTTAAAGCCAGCCCTGATCCAGAAAGGCTGGCTCCTCACTCTCAGGTCAATGCAGAATATAAGTAACTTTTTCCAGATGACACAGTGGCCAGCAGAACTGGTACTGGACTGATCTTCTTACTTTTTCCATTAGAACAGTGGTTCACAGAGGTGGTTTCTCATGATCAATTATAAAGCATAACTTTTTACAAAAAGTTTAACTTTTTCAAGTTAAAAGTTTTTAACTGTTAAAACAGCAAAGTTTTGGCTGACTTTTTAATATACATATTTTATATAAATTAGAACCAATGAAAAGATACCTGAAAATAACATGTCTTGCATACACTCCATTCATTCATTCATGTAATCAGCCCTGAGTGTCCAGCACATGTAAGGCAGTTAGCTATGCCCTGGGAAAACATCGATGAATAAGATAGCAAGAAAAGACACATCATGTAACAAATTTAATCATCATCAAGCAGTTAAATAAACACTGTGCTGTGGAATCACATAGCAGGAAGACCTGCGCCTAGCCTGGGGGCTGGGAAGGGCTTCATAAATTAGTGCTGCCTGCATTGATACCTGATGGATGGTAGGATAGAGCCAGATAAGGGGTGAGGAGGAGGAATGAGTATGAATCTTTTAGGAATGTTTTCCTAAGAAAGAAAGGTGGGATTGATAGGCAAGGAGTTGTACATAACCTAGTACCCAAATTCTCTATGCCACATCCCAGAAGTATATCCTGTACCCAAACATCATCTGTCATGTGATCATGGACGTACCAACAACAATAAAGTTTGAAAACCTCTGCATATGGTCATACTGCATTCATCAAGGTATTTCAGACCACCAGAGGGGCATGTGCAGTGCTGTGTTTGCTATTACATGTTTAACAACCATCTCTCAGGAGGGGAAAAAAAAACTTTTGTAGCATTTGCCAATTTCCATGGTATAAATATTCCCACCTTGGCTGATATGAAGCTGCCAATGAGACAACACTGAATGTGGAGCTGGGAAGAGATGGGTGGTAGCACACTCCCTTATATAGAATTTCCCTCATGCAAATACCATAGGTGTAAGTAACCTCAAAAGCACTGATAAAAGTGAAATGTGGTAAAATAACTAGGAGGCAATGAATTTTAAGTATTAAAAGTGTATTAACTTTGTTTTTAATATAATTTATTTAACTATATATTATTTTAAAATAATGGCTGTGTTTAACACTGGCTCACAGAAGTTTCCACAGATTCACTAATCAGCTGTCACACACCTGTACAAGCCAGCTCCAATACACCAATGAGTCTGGCATCTTCAGCATAAAGTATCCATGATCCTTGTCTAGAACATGTTCTCACATTTCCCTCTTTTTCTTTTTCTTACAGATCAGCAAACAGCAGCTGCAGACAGTCAAGGACAGGTTTCAGGCTTTCCTCAATGGGGAAACCCAGATCATGGCTGACGAAGCCTTCATGAACGCTGTGCAGAGTTACTATGAGGTGAGAATCACTGTTCAGAAGAATGCCAAGACCACTCAAGCCCTAGGCCTGGGGAGTCTGAGCTGCAGGGCAATGAGGGCAATGGGGACAATCGTTTTGGTTTACTACAGGATCATCCCTCCTAAGGCAAAGGGGTTGGTGATTGGTTACAATGTTAAGAAATAACAGTATTTTGTTTTGGGGAAAACTAAATGTAAGCCACTATTTAACAATGGAGTTTTATACCAGGCAATATACTGAGTGTTTTTAATACAAGATATAACAGTCTTATGAATTAGGTCTGATTGTATTTCCATTTTACTGATGAAGAGACTGAGGCTCAGAGAGGTTAAATTAATTACTCAAGGTCACACAGCTATAAAAAATCACAACCTGTGACTTTGAGTCAGGAGCATTTTTCTCACCACTTACACCATTTTTAAAGGATGTTAGCACCTCCCAAGGATGGTAGTTTCATGAACTTCCTTATTCTTTTTTTAAAAATGTTGCTTTCTTTTCTGGAGCTGGAACCACTGTCCAAAATGCAGTGCTGTTCTCTAGAGAAAATCTACAAAAGAGAGAATATATTCTGAGTATGTATTACAGGTAAATTGTCACCACTAGACCTCAGAAGCTTATCAGTAAAGTGGATTTGTATTTCTGCAAATATTTTTAAATTTTATAAGTGTTCTTTCTCAGTGTGCATATTGGCTATTATTTCTATATGATTATGAAGTGGACATGCCATACATTCCTATTGGCAATGCTTTCCTCATATGCGTATTTTCAAATATGATTATTTGGTCACTGAGTGACATTTTACTTTATATTAATCTATTTTAATGTGAACCAGGTAAATACTCTCTGTGTTTGGAATCCTATGCCCCAAATGTCTTATGCATTGTCAAGGCTAGATGACAACCATTAGAGACCAGCTCCTAAGCACTGAAAGCTTATGATATCCTGCTATATACAATTCACAGTAATAATGATAAACTTGAAGATAGGTATAAGAAAAATGTAACAAAATCTGATTTTCCCCTGGGATTGTTTCACTGATTTCCTTCCTTCCTTGTTTCCTTTATTTATTAGATAGAAAATTATTTCAAAACAAAAATGTTGATGTGCCTGCTTTGCTGGTGCTCTAAGCACGTACTTAGTCTGCCCATCTGATTCAGCCCACAACAGATGCTTTAAATATGTTAATTGATTGAAGCCTAGGTAGAGGCAAAATCCTGATTTGGCAAAACTCTTCTTCCCACTTGCTAAAGCACTTGACTCCTTCCTTCATGGAGAGAGTAAGACTGCAATTAGATCTTGTGAAAATATTATTGATTGGTTTGCTAATTAGCATTTAATAGTAAACAGTCTTTGTGATGTTTGCTGGGACCAACCACAGACTCCTTTTACTCACCATTTTCTTCATGAAATTTTTATTTGTATCTATTTTAGAAGTTAAATTTGTTTTTATAGTTGTCCAAATTTAAATCTTTTAAAATTTTAAAAGTATCATTCATTATCGCCAATGAGTGTCAAACTTGCTGCTTTATCTGATGTGGTACAGTTTTTTGGTTGAATTTCATGGGGAGTAGAAATGAGATTTGGAATCACAGTGATATATGATAGTGAATAACTTGAATATATTTAACAAAGGTTTTGTTTAGAAACTGCCCAGGAATGAAATTCATTTTCTCTCTTTGTTCAAGTTCTGGAAGCCAGTCGGAGAGTAATGGCAGAACCCTTGTCAGGCCAAGCAGACCCCTATCAATAGTTCTCCATATTTAGAGTCATTCACCAGAGTTTATAAATTTATAGGTTGCAAATCTTAATTAGAAAGCTCATTTGACTAATGGCATAAATTAAAAGAAAGTGTCATTTCTATCTATTAATTAAATGTGAAAATTAATAGTCATCAATGTGCTAATGAGTCTCTGGAAATTACCATTACATCTACAGTGATCCCAATGTTTTCCTCTATAGTGGCTAGTTTATTGGAAACAGTTTCTTTTTTTGTCTGGTAAGAATACAGGCATTGAGAAATTACTGAATATTTAATGTTAGCATTTGAGTAACATAAGAAAGGATGTGGGGTATTAATGGTCTAACTGCTGTCTTCATTAGTAAATACTTTGGAGAGTCTTAGATTCACTTTTCCAGGGAAGTCTAATACTCTAAAGTGAAGGTTCTCTATCAGGAGATCAGGGTTAACACTTTACTTGGGAGCTCTCCAAGTTGATTACACCTTCCTTTCTCCTTTCCCCTTCATGCTTGGGCTATGGAGAAGCTGGTGTCTCTTCCTCTACCCAACTCTGGGTTCCAATTGCTTCTCTGTTGGCCCCTGTCTTAGTCAGGACTCTATGGATTATAAGTGACCGATACCTAGGTCATACTGGATAACCCTAAAAAGAAATTTATTTCCTCAATTAACTTAAAAGTCCACGAGTAGGCCTGGCTTCAGCCATGGCTGGATCCAGAGGCTCCAAAGTTACCAGCGGGATGGGTATCTTCCCCCCACCTCTCCACTGTGCTCATCCCTGTGTTGACTTCCTTCTTGATCAGCTTCTTTCCATGTGGAAGACCTTGGCAGCCCCAGGGCACATCCTACCAGTTTAGCACCTCCAGGAGCAAAGAGAACACCCCTGCTGAGCTCCCTAGCAAAGACATGGGGTGACTTTGTTGGACTGACATGGATCATATGTCCCTTCTTGAGTCAGTCACCGTGGATGCGGGTGAAATAGACTGGGGAGATAAGGCTTAGGACAACCACCATCTCTGGCACCTGAGTACAGGCTCAGCTGCACTGGAACCATTTTCAGGAAGAATGTAATGTTTCTTAATAAAACATTAGGCTGCTTTTTACCAAAACAGGGGGAATATACACTCAGCAGACGACACCAACAGATATCCTCCTTCCAAATTCTCTTTCACATACACACACACTCCACCCTACCATGCCACAACTTCACACTCCAGTTTACCAACAGCAATAATGTTAAAAAATAGCGTAACAGCAATAATCTCAAAATGTTCTGGGATTTGTATACTTTAAAAAGTCAGTTTTAGATATTGGTCTTGTTTTGCTAATGCATATATTCATTACTCAGTATCCACAGAGCATTAGTTCCAGGGCTTCCTCAAATACAAAATCCTCAGACGCTCAAGTCCCTGATATAAAATAGTATAGTGTTTGCATATAACTATGCACATCCTCCCATATACCTTTCTTTTTTTTTTTTTTTTTCGAGTCAGGGTTTCCTTTCTGTTACCCAGGCTGGAGTGCAGTCATATAATCACAGCTCACTGCAGCCTCAACCTCCCTGGCTAAATTGATCCTCCCTCCCCAGCCTCCCATATAGTTGGACTACAGGTGCATGCCACCATGCCAGACTACTTTTTGTATTTTTTGTAGAGAGAGGGTTTTGCTATGTTGCCCAGGCTGGGCTTCACCTCCTGGGCTCAAGCGATTCTCCCACCTCAGCCTCCCAAGTACCTGGGACTATAGGTGCATGCCATCATGCCAGACTAATTTTTGATTTTTTGTAGAGAGAGGGTTTCACTATGTTAACCAGGCTGGTCTTGAACTCCTGGGCTCAAGTAATCCACCCGCGTTGGCCCCCCAAAATGCTGGGATTACCGGCATGAGCCACCACACCTGGCCTTCTCCCATACACATTAAATCATCTCCAGATTACTCATAAAACCTAATACAATGTAAATGCTATGTAAATTGTTGTCATACTATATTGGTTTTATTTGTATTACTTTTTATTGTTATTTCTTATTTTTTATATTTTGTATCTGTAGTTGGCTGAATGCATGAATGTGGAACCTGTGGATACAGAGGGCCAACTGCTGTAATGATCTCTCAGCATGCTAGAGTAGTAAAGACCATCTTTTAATAAATGAGAGGAGAGAAGAGGTGCTGTTCCTTTTCCATCTGTGCCCATCCAGCCCAGTCTGAACTAAGCTAGTCACCATTAACAACAAGTTGGTGAGGCCTGGGCCATGAGTGGGGATGGGAGAAAGGAGACCAAGGTCCCCATGGTTCTCAAGAGCACACAGGTTTATTTTTGTCCTTTCCTGATGGCCCTGATTGTCAGAGCAGATCAAGCAGGGCAACAGATTAATCCGTTAATCTCTTCAATTCTGGCTTTCAGGGCCAAGGGCTGGAGGCTGGGATGGGTGCTCTGAGATCTGGCCCAGCAATTCTGTCTGGTTCTCACACCCCTGGTCCTGAGATATGGCATCAGAGAGCCATTTCTCTGTGTTCCTCACACCTTTTCTAACTATTTTTAAGAAAAATGTCCAAAATATAAGCCCTCTCTTGCTCTCTCCCTCCCTCCTCACACTCACCTCCTCATGCTCACCTCCTCACCTCCCTGCTTGATTTTAGTTTCTTCACATGCTGGTCCTGGCATCAGAGAAAATAGGTGGATAAAAAAGTTTTACAAAACTCAAATTGTTCCTGGAAGTGAACATGGGGGTATTTGCAAGAAAGTGGGAGTGTCAAATGTGGCAGAAGACATAAAAATTCATTTCAGGACACTGCATCTGATGTCTGAACTTCAGCCAGTGAAGCTGCTATGGTTGAGCTTTGTTTGGAGTGTGTGAGTGTTGTTTTGTTGTTGTTGTTGTTATTTTTTGTTTGTTTGTATTGTTTTGTTTTTGTTTTTAAATAAATGCCTAGTTCATTTTTGTCAAACTAGCTTTGAACGTTGCAACAGACAGAATTCTTTAGTTGCTAGCAACAGAAATCGACTGTGGTTAAATTAAGCCCTAATCATCATCATCATCATAACAACAGCAGAAGCAACAACAACAACAATAGTTTGCTGTTGTTGCTGGTATTGTTATTATCAGAAGAAACAGCTTAGCTTCAGAAAAGAAGGAAACCAGAGCAGTTTAACTTCAGGAAGCCAGATAGTAAGATATAACAGACACTTAATAATTGAGATAAACCTACTCTAGCCCAGTCCATTCTCATGCCAGCCCACTCAGAATGTGAACTCAAGAAGTGGCAGTCTTACTGACCAAGCTCAGATCCCAACTCCCCACTTGGCTAAAGAAGGACAAAGTCCTACAATTGACAATCCCACGGCAACTATGCAATGAGAAAGCAGTTCTTGGAAGAAAGACTGAGGTACTATTATCAGAAGAGGAAGAATAGTTGGCAGGCTAAAACTGCAGGTTTCATCTATGCAAGAAGACATTTTGTTTAGTTATTATGGTTGAACTTTTTTTATTTAAGAGGAGTATAAGTCAGGTCACACTGGCTATTTTTCTAAAATGAAGCAATATATTTTCTAATAAGTAGAATGGCTACAACTACTCCATGGTACCTGAGATACCATGATAAACAGGTACATCCATAGGGGAAGAGTAACTACCCACTCTAAAGCATTGATTCTTGCAGGGAAAGCCCAGCAAGGAGGAGGCAGGAGGCGGCAGGCAGAGTGGTTAAGAGGATGAGTTTAGTGTCCAAGGCCAGGTGCAGTTCACATCTGTTATCCCAGTACTTTGTGAGGCTGAGGTGGGAGGATCACATGGGGCCAGAGGTTCAAGGCTGCAGTGAGCTGCACCACTGCACTCCAGCCTGGGTGACAGAATGAGACCCTGTCTCTAAATAAATTAAAAATAAAAATTGTGTCCGACAGAGGTGGGTTGAGTTCTAGTCCAGTTACACACTGACTCTAGGACCTCAGCCAAGTCTGAGCCTTAGTTGCTTCATCTGTAATAGGACCTTCCTTGCCTAATTGCTCTCAAGACTAAATGAGAATATATATACCTGGACAGTTCCATTATTAATATATTAAGGTTAGAATATATTAATATATTAAGGTTAGAAATGAGCATGATGGTATGGTGTCCATATGCTGCATAGAAATAGAAGAAGAGAGTTGAAAGTTGATAGAATCAATTCACTCCCTGGGCATGGAGGAAGGGAGGTACAAGATGGAGCAGGGGAAAAGGATATAGAAAAGAGAAAGGAAAGTACTTTTGCTCCTAACCTAGCACCACCTACCACAAGGTGATGGCCCTAGATCTGCTTCTGAAACTTTGCCCAGAATCCTTTACTTTTTGGTGAAGAATATTTTTAAGATTTGAAAATACATTTTATTTTGGAAATGAAAATGCACCTTGCCTCAAAGAAGGTAAAATTTGTATTTTTCCAGGTAGAAAAGATGTGTTTCAAATGACCGTGAAAGTAAAACATGCCCATTATAAAAATAAAACAGACAATGTAGAAAAATCTCTGCATTTACCTGGTTAAAAAATACTTGCAATCCCATCATGCTAGATAACCAAAATTAAACTTTGGTTTCTATCTTTCCAGATACTTTTAATGTATCTATGCATGTCAAGATAACTGTCTGGCTTGCATATTAAGGTGGGAAATTACCACAAACTATTAAGGACCCACTTCTTTTATTTAACACAGTTGTTTTCAGTCTCCTTCCTACCTTTCCAAAGGTCACACAAATGACACACTCTCATCGGTAAACTGTCTGTCTTATTTCATATGGTATTCTAAATCCAGAGCCATGCTCCTATCCTCCAATCCCACCTCACCCCTGCCATTGGAAGGCTCTGGTCCATTATAACCATATATCATGGACATCTTTGGATGCTAATGAAAAAATACATATCTTTTTTCATGGCTGCATGATATTCTATTTAAAAATAACAGCTAACTTGTATTACATTCTTAGCCTATAGTAGGCAACAGGCTAACCAACTTGCAGGCATAATATCACTGAATCAGCATTCAGGGATCACCAAAATCCTACAAAGGAAGGTTGTTATAACCCCCATCTTAAAGGTGAGGAAATTAAAGCCCAGGAAGATTAAGTAACTTGCTCAGGTGGCAAAGCTAGCAAGCAACAGAGCCAGGATTTGAACCCAGGTGTTCTAATACCAGGGCCCATCCTCCTAACCATGATGTCTACTCCTTTCATTATTTATGTGTCCATTTATTAATAGCAATGAGGTTTGTGTTTCTTGCAAACCTTATTTACTCTAACATCTAGGTGTTTTTCTTATTTATATTGAAAAGATATGTTTTTTCAGAGCAGGAATGAATCTGCCCTGGCTTCTCAGCTTATCAGCAAGCAAATGGGAGCTAGGCCAACCTCATCCATAATGTGAACAGTCACTAAGTACTGATGTGTTTGTGTGTTTCTCAAATGACCTTGAGGTTGCTTGGCTCTGGTGATGGAGGGAAGGACTGATGGATGAGGTCGAGTTGCTGAATTGACTGTCCTTCACAATTCCATGTTTATTTGTTTATCTTCCATCTCTCATTATGACCTGTCTGGAAGTTGGCAGAAAAGCAGGGAGGATTTATGGATGTGCCCATATAGAACTGGGCTTGGGGTTAAAGTCTCTTGTGGCAGCCACTAAAAAGCAAAAACAGAAACAAACACGGATAAGAAATACAGACAGAGCTCCCAGCACAATTGAGTTTGAATAGTTGTTTTAGAGACACACAGGCACATCAGTACTTAGTGTTTGTATTCATTATAGGGTGAGGCTGGCCTAGGCCCCACTTCCTCTTTGACAGACTGAGAAGCCAAGACAGATGATGTGCCTGTAAAAATAGTTTCCTGCTGCCACCTTCTCTCCTCATGGCTGTCTTGTCTCCATTGGGCAATTCATCTTTACTGTCTCCCCAATCTTTGGCCTCCTTCCTCCATGTTCTTGTCATTCCACTCATCTCTCCTCTTTCTAGGATCTGGCAGTTGTATCTTAACACAGAACAGATAGATCCCTCCACTTTTCAAAGTCTTCTCAGTTTGATCCTCATCAAAGAAGAAAGGCTGGATTCCTTCATTGTTTACCATGAAGGAGAGTGAGATTGATGGAGGTTAGGTGACTTGTCTTCCGCTGGTAATTCAGAAGTATTTATTGAGTAGCTACTATGTACAGAGGAAGTGGCTATGTGAGGCAGATGCCATGTTCAGGATTCAGGGTTCACCTGATATGGTTTGGCTTTGTCCCCACCCAAATCTCATCTTGAATTGTAGCTCCCATAATTCCCACGTGTCATGGGGGTAGCCAGTGAGAGGTAACTGAATCATGGGAGCAGATCTTTCCCATGCTGTTCTCGTGATAGTGAATAAGTCTCAAGATATCTGATGGTTTTGTAAAGGGGAGTTGCCATGCACATGCTCTCTTGCCTGCAGCCATGCCATGTAAGACGTGCCTTTGCTCCTCCTTTGACTTCCACCGTGATTGTGAGGCCTCCCCAGCCATGTGGAACTGTGAATCCATTAAATCTCTTTCCTTCACAAATTACCCAGTCTTGGGTATGTCTTTATTAGCAGCATGAGAACAGACTAATACATCACTCAACCAGTTACATCAGCTGGGACCCAAGTGCCAACATCTTTATTTCTTACCCCTTGTTATCAGGTCCCACGGAAAATCTAGCCTAAGTCTCTTGTTTTAAGAGACCAATATACCATGTGCTGGTTTCCCCTTGACCTTCTTGCCCCCATCCAGACATAGTCTCACTCCATATTTTTCCTGCTAGAGGAGTCTGCTTTGCTCTTATAGTTCATTCACTCATTCCACAAATATTTACTGAGCACCAGCTACGTGCCAAGCACTGTCTCAGGCACTAAGAAGCAGTAATAGAAACAAACAATGACAACCCTGCCTCCCTGGAACTTATAGTCTAGCTGGAGATCAGATATTTACCAAACAGTCACAAAAACAGTGGCAGATGGCAGCTGTGGAAGGGCTTTAGGAAAAAAGAATCTGGGGCTGAGAGCTTATAACTGAGGCCCATTTCAGGTTTGTGGGATACTAATGTGCATAGATGTAGAGGAGAGTATAGCTTCATTGTTGATTGAATGTTTTCATGTCACCCCTTATGTTTATTAGCACTGACAACAAAGGCTTAACCCCTTAGTGTCCCCACTGCCATCACACTCAGCAGGTCTCCTACAAGCACCTCTCAACTGGCCTCCCTGCCTATTTTCTTGGCTCCCTTCATCAGTCTGTTTTCCACGTTAAAGCCAAAGAATGTGAACTGGTTTGTGCCGTGTCCCAGCTTAAAACCTTCAATGGCTTTCCAGTGCCCTTAAAATGAAGACCTACAACCCTAATCCCCTCCTCCTCCTGAATACCTCCTCCTTCTCAATGCCTCCCTGGGCTCTCTGGCCCCTCACTACCCATCTCACATCTGTCACTCCCAGCCCTCATTGCCACAGCCACACTGACTCCTCCTTATTTCCTCAGGCACTTGGGGTCTTCACACATATTGTTCCTTCTCTCTAAAATAACTTACAGCTCTCCATTCACCTATCCATCTTTCATGCATCATCTCAAAGGTGTTTTCTTTCAGGAAGTCTTTCTTGACCGCATATTAGAATAGATTCCTAGCTATAGGTTCTTGTGGACCCTTGTCTTGATAGCACTTGTTCCATCCAGATCGTAATCATATTTGCATGGCATTATTAGGATTATGTCAGTTGGATTCCATGAGAGCTAAATCTGTGTCTTCCTCACCACTGTATTCCTGACACCTGGTACAGTGTCTTCCACCTAGGGAGTAACCAAAGAAAGGATGAATGGGTTCATGGAGAAGTTTATAATCATTACAGTTAAAAGGATAGTCCCAAATCTTATTGTTCAATTCCTTTGGTGTATGGATAAGAAATTGGAGAATCAGGCCAGGCATGGTGGCTCACGCCTATAATCTCAACTCTTTGGGAAGCCCAAGTGGGTGTTATCACTTGAGGTCAGGAGTTGGTGACCAGCCTGGCCTACATGGAGAAACCCCATCTCTACTGCTATAAAACATAATAATGATAACAAAAATTAGCTGGACATGGTGGCAGATGCCTGTAATCCCATCTACTTGGGAGGCTGAGGCAGGAGAATCGCTTGAACCCAGGAGGCAGAGGTTGCAGTGAGCCAAGATCTCACCACTGTACTTCAGCCTGGGCAACAAAGTGAGACTCTGTCTCAAAAAAAAAAAAAAGAAAAAGAAAAGAAAAAGAAATTAGAGAATCAGAGAGGGGAGATGATTTACTCAAGGTCACACAGCAAGTTAGAGGCAGAGCTGGCCTGAGATCATGATTTACAGCTCCTGCCACAATGCTCCATTGCCTTTCCAGAGACTTCCTCCACTAGCCTCAAAACACTGGTGTTTGAGATCTGTAATGTGTTGGTTAGATGGAGAAACCATCCCCATTAAGTGTTACAGGTTTGCAGGTGAATTATTTAGCTCATTAAGGCTCATGAGGCCTGAGGATTCATTTGAAACTATTTTGTCTATAATTAATTTTCAAATTAACTCTAAGGTTTCATCTGAGTACCAGTTCCCACTCATAGGGAAGCAGGCCGTGGCCTCTACCCTGTGAGTCAAACCCTCAGCCCTCCTTTCTGAATTAGTTCATTAAAGTCAACAATAAACCAGAGCCTTTTTAAAAAAAACATTTCTCCACCCCAGAAACACTTTGTGATGAAGCATGAGGCAATGAGATGCCCCCAGGCAGTGCTGTCTCATGGTCAACAAGTGCATTTCCTGAAATCTGACAGGGGAATGAACGTTTGCTCTGCCTCTTGAAGGATATTTATGCACCTCCTGAAGTGTGACCAGGACACAGCTCAAACGTGTCAGATTCTTCCTCTCTGTGAATATGAAGCAGCGGCTTCACTGCCTTGTATTACACCCCAGAACCATGTAGCTCGTGTAAGCTTCCGAATAGTGGGCAGTGGAGCGAAAATAAGACTTTCTTAATAGAAGAAGGCTTGGTCCCAGGACTCAACCAGGCAGCACCAGCAGACCAACCAGGGATTTTCCACCAGGCGGGAGAGGCTTTGATCAAGCAGGAGAACCCTTCAGGGAAGGAAAGAACCAGGGTGAAGTAAAAAGACTACCCATTGGTAGTTAGACAATTTGAGTTACCAAAAGGAAGTCCCATCCCATCTCTGAAGTCTCGGTTTTTCATCTACAAAATAAACTTAACCTAACACCTATGTTCATTGTTAATTCACTTTTAAAGTGTCAGGTGCTGAAGACATTCTAGGACCTGAAGGCATTGTGAGGAACAAGAAGGACACGTTCCTTGCCCAAGTAGAGTTTACATTTCAGGAAGGAAGAGAGATAATTAAATATATGTTTAGCTGATACTTGTATACTTTCATTTAAAAGTATCATTGAAGGAATAAAAGGAGATACAAATAGTGGCTAATGTTTAATGCTATGTGCCTGATATCATGCCAGGCACTTTACATATAATAATAATAACAGCAACAAGTGAAACATGGGCCAGGCACTATTTTATGTGTGTTTTACACGTTAACACATTTAATCCTCATTTTAAAATACATACTGGCCTGGGCAACACAGCAAGACCCTGTCTCTACAAAAAGTTTAAAAAATTATCGAGGCATATCGGCACACACCTATAGTCCCAGTTACTTGAGGGGCTGAGGCAGGAGGATGGCTTGAGCCCAGGATTTTGAGGCTGCAGTGCATCGTGATCACCACTGAAGTCTGGCTTACATAACAGAGTAAAGCTCTGCCTCTATTTAAAATAAAAAATTAAATTCTGGGTGCATTGACTCATGCCTGTAATCCCAGCACTTTTGGAGGCCGAGGTGGATGGGTTGCTTGAGCCCAGGAGTTTGAGACCAGCCTGGGCAACATGGTGAAACCCTGTCTGTACCAAAAATACAAAATAAATAAATAAATAAATAGCCAGGTGTGGTGGCATGCACTTAGTCCCAGCTACTCAGGAGGCTGAAGCTGGAGGTCGCTTGAGCCTGGGAGGCGGAGGTTACAGTGAGCTGTGATTGTCACTATAGTCCAGCCTAGGTGACAGAGCAAGACTGTCTCAAAAAGAAATTAAACATTAAATAAATACTATTATTCCCATTTTATAAATGGGAACACTGAGGTACAAAGAGGTTAACTGGCCCAAAGTCCCACAGCCACTAAGGGGCAGAGAACCTATGCAGCCTGGGCACAGGTCTGTATACTATGTGCTGCCTCTCATGATAGTATCATCTCATTTAATCCTTGCATCAACCTGGTAAGTACAATTGTTATTCTCATCTTACAGATGTGGACACAGAAGCAGAATGTGTAAGTGACTACTCTGAGTTTGCACAGCCAGCAGGTAGTGGGGCAGGATGAGACCCACAGTGGTTCCTCCTGGGATGCACGTGAGGTGGGCTGGCCCAGTGTCCAGCCCCAGGGAACTGGTACCTCTGTGGTCAACTCTCTTACAGTCTTTCCTGGCCTTGTTCTTGCTCAGGTGTTCCTGAAGAGCGACCGTGTGGCCCGCATGGTTCAGAGTGGAGGCTGTTCCGCCAACGACTCCCGGGAGGTCTTCAAGAAGCACATTGAGAAGAGAGTGCGCAGCCTGCCTGAGATTGATGGCCTCAGCAAGGAGACTGTGCTGAGCTCCTGGATGGCCAAATTTGATGCCATCTACCGTGGAGAAGAGGACCCACGGAAGCAGCAGGCCCGGATGACAGCCAGCGCAGCCTCCGAGCTGATTCTGAGCAAGGAGCAACTCTATGAGATGTTCCAGAACATTCTTGGGATCAAGAAGTTCGAACATCAGCTCCTGTACAATGCCTGCCAGGTAAGGTGTTTCTTACCTGGGCCTAGAGCTGTGGGTAAGCAGAGCTGCATTCCAACTTCTGTGAGATGCTTCTTGATTTTTTTTAAAAAAGGATTAAAACTTATATTTTATTACTCTACTGGTAAAAAGTTGAATACAGTTTAGGCTACAGTATATTCATGCTTTTCTTCTGATTTAAAAAATAAAGAAAGAAAACATTTTTGTGAGCCCTTAAAAGTCTCAGGGGCCCTAGGCACTGAGCTTATTTTGTCTAATGGGTAAGTTGGCCCTATGAGTAAGGCCTGTTTTCCATGTGTCAAAAGTGCTAAAAATCAATTTTTTTTACAATATGGTTCTGCCTTTGGTGTTTGCCAGTTGAAGGGCTTGTGCTTCCTCTGCTGGGAAGACAACTGAACTTAGCACCTGCCTGTCAAGAATAATTTTTTAAAATGGAAAGCTTGCAAAAGGCCCGATACCTGTATATTAGTCACATCATGAATTTCTGCGTGGTTCTGGTGGCAAGAGCTGAGGCTCTACTTGGGTCCACCCCAAAATGGGCCTGTATTTCCTCTAGATGGAGGACTGGGGAAGTGAGGTATCTCATATCTTGATATCCTGCCTAACCTTAGCATTATATTCATTTATTCAATAAATATTTATTATGTGCCTATTTTGCAGTCTGAAATTCTTACTGGGTGTCTCTTAGGAGCAGTTTAAAAATGCACATTCCCAGCTGCTAGCCCTAGAGATTCTCATTCTGCAGCCTCAGAGCATGGCCCAGGAATCTGCATTTTAAACAAGGACCTTCCCTCCTGGTAATTATGTTGCCCTTCACCTTCAAAGAACTATCAGAGAGATTCATCTTTGCCTTGTTTGCTAATATTCCCAGTATATAAAATCTTGGCACAGAGTGAATGCTCAGTAAATACTTATCAGATTAATAAATGGATAATGGAAAATTATTTTAACTAGTAGGTAGGGTCTTATCAACTATGATATATCACCTAGAATTTTCTGAATGTTTTAGTAAGAGTCTGTTTAGCGTTTCATAATACAATACATGCATCACATTCAAAGATACTGCTGGTATCTACTTTCATCTCACCCGACTTTAATTGAAAACATTGATTACAAATCTGGAGATGAAAGGTTTTTTGTGATGGGTCAAAAAGTATTTTGAAATTTCAAATATCAATATAAAATTAAATTTAATCATTATTTTATTTAAAATATTACTGTGTCCCACCATATAGCAGTTTTAGAATGGGATAAGCAGGTGGCGTTAGCCTCCACCACCACTATCACCTCCACCAGCATGTCCACCACAAGAAGGTGTCATAGCTTCAATATTGAAAAATCATCCACCTGAGATACAAGCAAGATTCAGAATTACAGAGAGAGTCAAGTGTTCCTAAACCTTCTAGGTACAAAATTATTCTAGGGATTACTTTTTCTTCTTATTGCAACAGCTTATGCATATTTTCTGTGCTTGCTCAAACTCAGCTTCATTGGAGTGAATTCATTGCTATGCCATTTCTTGTCTTATCTCAGTGTTTTTGTACTTGTTGAATTGAGTGGCAGGATCATATTTTACTGTTTTCTCCTAAAAAATGAATTAATCCAACTCATTTTACCCTCAACATCTTTTTTGTGAAATAGAAAAAAGTACAATAATATTAAAGAATATCTTCTCTCTCCAGAATAAAGATTGTACTCTTAGCCAAAAAAGAATTACAAGATAGGCCAGGCACGGTGACTCATGCCTGTAATCTCAGCACTTTGGGAGGCTAAGACGGGTGAATTACCTGAGGTCAGGAGTTCAAGACCAGCCTGGCCAACATGGTGAAACTGTCTCTACTAAAAATACAAAAATTAGCCGGGCATGATGGCGGATGCCTGTAATCCCAGCTACTAGGGAGGCTGAGGCAGGAGAATTGCTTGAACCTGAGATCACGCCACTGCATTCCACCCTGGGCAACAGAGCGAGACTCCGTCTCCAACAAAAAAAAAAATTACAAGATAAAGTACTTCTTCTTGGGACAGGGATACTTAAGACATTTAGTATTTTACTCTCTATTCATATCTAAATCTGATTATTGTTTCAGGGTTTCATATCAATAGAAATTAGGGCAAAAGAACATATGAAAGTAATTTATACATACAAAAATACACAAGAATTCTAAATATATGGTTTTTTGATTTCTATGTCTTTAGTACTCTAAGTTTCAGGAGTGTATTGGCAAACAAAAGTATTTTAAAAGAAAGAAAACATTGGTCATGATAATATTTCATAACATATAATACCCATATCTATGACAATATAGAAATGGCTATTCTCAAAACTTACTGTGGCAATAAATTCTTAATGTAGCCTCTCTGTAATCTGTTAGTTTGCAGCAGAACACCTTCATAATGGGAAAACCTTTTGACCTAGGAGCTCTACCTTTAGGAATTCATTACAAGTAGGTACACAGAGTGTACAAGTGAGTGCAAGAGTGTTAAGTCCAAAGATGTTCACTGCAGCCTTTTATATGATAGTGAAAAAATAGAAGCGTGCTTAATTCCCAACAGTATAGGAATAATTAATTAGATTTTGATTTAACCATACAAGGGAATATTCTTTATCCAATAGAACAGCAATAAAAGAGTTGTTAAAGAAGAAAGCTTGCCGTGTGGGAAAATGTTCCTTAGATATTGCTAAGTGGAGAATCTGGCTGTGAAGCACAATATGCAGGCGCAGTCCCATTTCTATGGGGAAAAAGGATGGAAAAAGTACTGGACAGGCAAAGAACAAAATTTTAACTGTGCTTATCCCTAAGGGATAGGATTATGGTTGATTTTTATGGTTTTCATTTGTGCTTTTTTATGTCTCCAAATTTCTACCTTAAACACAGTTATTCTGTAAATGAAAACAAATACCAAAAGTCTCAACAAATAAGCCATCAAAACAATGGGATATGAAGAAAGTTATCCTCTGAATTGTTTTCTAGACTTCAGGCGTTAACATACCACTTTCATCATCTTTGCCATTTCTGAGTACTACCTGGATGATTATTTAATATTTCTTATTAAGCCAACTCCCAAATTCACCTCTTTTTTTTTTTTTTTTTTTGACCTTAAGAGTCTCAGTCTGTCACTCAGGCTGGAGTGCAGTGGCACAAGCTCAGCTCACTGCAACCGCCACCTCCCAGTTTCAAGCGATTCTCATGCCTCAGCCTCCTGAGTAGCTGGGATTACAGGCACGTGCCACCATGCCTGGCTAATTTTTGTATTTTTAGTAGAGATGGGTTTTTCCATGTTGGCCAGGTTGGTCTCAAACTCCTGACCTCAGGTGATCCACCCACCTCGGCCTCCCAAAGTGCTGGGATTACAGGCGTGAGCTACTGTGCCCAGCCCCAAGTTCACTTTTTAAACCTGTCTTTATCTTAGGTAATGTATGTAAAATCACAGCTTTGATATATTCTTTTTACAAAAAAATAATATGCATTAAAGTGAAACCTAACTATTAACATAGAAACTCTTCATTGGCTGGCCCTCTTAGATCATCTCACACCACAGTGATGCAGAAGGCACGATGGCAGTAGCCACTGCCCTGATGCACTGAGACTGGTGGGACAGAGCTCTCTGACTCCATCCCTGAAAATAGCCTCAGATTGACCACAGCAGCTTTCATATGAAGTCTGCATAGGCAGGCAGCAAAGCAGAGATTTAATTTACCTCCCTCCTCTTTCCTTGCTGTCAGACTGTATGTAGACAGGCAGCAAAGATAGTGTACCTGTCATGCATTACCATCAGGTGTCTGAAATTATAGATTTACTCACTTTCTCGCAGACTACACTCTCAGCTCTGCACAACTCTTATCAACTCACAGGAACAAGAATACAGAAATGATACTGTATCACTTTCATCCTCACTCTGCTGCAATTGTTTCTTCTTTAATTTTGTATTTTCTGGACCTTCTTCTCCTTACCAAACAAAGCAATTTCTAGGTGCTTCCCAAACCCAAAATGTGCTTAATGTTTTCCTCTTATGCATATCGTATTCTAGGGGAAGCTGTAATCTGATTTCTGCTGCTGCTTTGTGAAAGTTCCCATGCTCTCTCTTTATGAGGTTCTGCCAGTAACTGCCATTTTTATCTCAAATGAGAAATGACATTTATCAAAGAGCGATTATATCAGTTACATATCAGTTGTCTGTTGTAACATGAACCATGTCTATCAAAACATAAGAGAAAAGCAAGAGAGTTTAACAAATGTCTCTGAATTTGCCCATGGAGTTTCTTAATGTCTATTCTGTTTATTTGAGAATTAATGGATAAATCTCATAGAAGACATTCATACTCAACATAATATCCAAAGTAAAATGGCAAATTTTATTATGAATCAGTGTTGTTTTTATTTTTCATAGACCCTTGGGAAGATGCAGTCAATTATGTAGCTATTTGAGTTGAATTCTAAAGGTAACTCAAAAAAAGTAAGGTAGGCTGAGCACACAGCTCCATTCCAGCACTTTGGGACACCAAGGTGGGAGGGTCATGTGAATCCAAGAGTTTCAGACCAGCCTAGGCCCCATCTCTACACCAAATATAAAAACTAGCTGGGTGTGGTGGCATGTACCCATAGTCCCAGCTACTCAGGAGGCTGAGGCGGGAGGATCACTTGAGCCTGGGAGGTCAGGGCTACAGTGAGCCATGATCTCACTACTGCACCCCAGCCTGGGTGACAGAGTGAGACCCTGTATCAAAAACATCTTTTAAATGAGATAATTTGAGAATAGGTTGTATTATCTGAGAAATGAGGCTAAGACAGACCTGCTTTCCATCTTCATGAAATGCAAAGCTGACAGCGATGATGATGATGATAATATGATATTTAAAAACATTTTCAAGATGCATCATCTCTCCCCTTTCCCTTTAGTGACCTTCAAATTTGGTGTAAATTTGATTCTCAGTTGTACCAGCTGTCTGCTCCTTTCTATTCCTCTACTTAACTTTGTAAGTTATCCTTAACTATCTCATTCAAAACTGTGTGGATATTTTCCCTTGAAAAAATACCTCACATGTGCATTTTAGAAGGAGTAGGATCTACATCTTTATGTTTTTTTTTTTTTTTTTTTTTTTGAGACGGAGTCTAGCTTGTCACCCAGGCTGGAGTTCAGTGGCACTATCTCGGCTCACTGCAAGCTCCATCTCCCGGGTTCACTCCATTCTCCTGCCTTGGCCTCCTGAGTAGCTGGGACTACAGGCACCTACCACCACGCCTGGCTAATTTTTTTTTTTTTTTTGTATTTTTAGTAGAGACGGGGTTTCACCGAGTTAGCCAGGATGGAAGGTCTCGATCTCCTGACCTTGTGATCCGCCCGCGTCGGCCTCCCAAAGTGCTGGGATTTCAGGCATAAGCCACCTCGCCCGGCCATTTTCATGTATTTTTAAAGGCAAATAGACTCTTCTTAGTGAAGCAATCCAGCTAATTTTGAAGATGTGGTGAATATGAGCTAAGGATGTCAGTTATATCTCGATGTTTCCATTCTGCTCTTTGAAAATGCCATTTCTCGTTTTTCTGTTACTGATCACACTCTTCCCTTCTAAACTAAGCACAGCATGACTCCAACCTTCTCCTTGGCCATTACATGTGCCCAGCTGGCAGCAGGGATAACATCCACACTCCAACTAATAGGATAAGACAATAATCTCTTCATTTATTCTCTCTGAATTTCTAGAGGTTTTTCAGATAAGTCTGGAAGGAAGAAGAAAGAAATCAAGAAACTTGATTCCTCAATTTATAAACACCTTTGCATTTTCAATATTGGATTCTCTATCATTACTGAACTGCTAATTTTCTTAACATTTAATTTCCTTTCCTCCAAACCATCATCAGCATGGCCTTTGATGATGTGGTTATCTTATTACAGTACTATCTTCCTTGAACTTGATGAGCACTTGGCAGCTTTTCAGACAGTTTATTAGACTCTGAAGGAAACCTCAAATTATCAGGCTTTCAGCTGTGACCCAGATTGCTGGGTTGTATCCATACCTCGTTACAGAGCCCTTAATCTCCATATAACTGCATAGCTTTTTCCTTGTCCAGAAGCTTCCGGTAGGTCTGTGTTGACTGAACATTTGCTTTGGGGGCCAGACTCTATTTCTTCATCTCTTTTCTTGATCCTGTAACAACAATATAGTTCTTTGCATGAATGATCTTTCACTGAATATCTACAGAAGAAACGTTTTAAAATCTGGAGATGGGAAATAGTGATGGAAGGCTAGTATTAAACCCTTTTATTTAGAAGCATACTTTCATCATTCATTCAACAGATTTTAGCATCTACTATGCACTAAGCATCATGTGTTGTATGCTGAGGATAGAGCCTAAACTATCTTACCTTGTCATACAATGGCCCATGATGTGGCTCGTGACTAATTGTCCTCTTTGTTCACTACACACCTCTCAATGACTTTATAGTTGTCCTGCTTAGATTATTGTTTTTGTTGTCTTGGCTGTGTAACAGATTGCCACAAATTTAGCAGCTTAAAAGAATGCCCATTTATTATCTCAGTTTTTCTAGGTCAGAAGTCCAGGCATGACTTAGCCAGGTCCTCTGTTAAGGGTCCCACAAAGCTGGAATTAAGGTGCTGGTGAAGCTGTGTTCACATCTGGAGGCTCAACAGAGAAGGATCCACTTCTAAGCTCCTTCATGTTGTTGGCAAAACTCCTTTCCTTGCAGCTGTAGAATCTCCAGATCCAGCAACAGGGAGAGAGGGAGTCTCTGGTGCATCAAACTTTTTATTTCTAGATGCACTGTTAAAAGGATCACCTGGTTGGGCACAGTGGCTCACATCTGAAATCCCAACACTTTGGGAAACTGTGGAGGGAGGACTGCTTGAGGCCAGAAGTTCAAGAACAGCCTGAGAAGCATAGGGAGACTCCACCTCTGCAAAACATTTAAAAAATTAGCCAGGCATGGTGTTGTGTACCTGTGGTCCCAGCTACTTGAGGGACCAAGGTGGGAGAATCGCTTGAGACCAGGAGGTGAAGGCTGAAGTGAGCCATGATAACACCCACCACTGCACTCCAGCCTGGCTGACAGAGTGAGACTGTGTCTCAATCAATCAATCGATGGATTGCTTGATTAAGTCTGGCCCATGAAGTTAGTCTCCCTTTAGATTAATTTAGAGTCAACTGATTAAGAATTTTACATCTGTAAAATCTCTTCATTCTTGTCATATACTATTGATTAGAAGCATATACTCTTGATAGAAGTTATATACTATTGATTAGGTTCCTCCCACATTCAAGGGTGGGATGGAAGTAGGGCATAACTCACCGTGGGAGGCATCCAAACATTGTTTGCCTACAGGCTTTCATAAGACTGGCTCCTTCAGGTATCATTTTAAATGTAACCTTTGTAGAGAAGTTCTCCCTTAGCATTCTGCCTAAAATGGGCTCCTCAGTGTTTGCTATTTTCCTTCCTGAAAAATACCCTGTTTATATAGCACTTAATGCAGTCTGAAATTACTTTGCACACTTATTTTCTTTGTTATTGTCTATCTCTTCTTCTAGATTTCATTAAGCGAAGAGTGATGTCTATTGAGTTCACCACTATACAGCCAACACTTAGCACAATGCCCAGCACAAAATAGATGCACAATTAAATATTGACTAAATCAGTAAATGCAGAGTCCAAGGCAGTTATGGCCTCAAGGGGCTTAAATGCTCACATTACACAAGGTGCATGTTGGGTCATTTTTTTCTGGTTCAACAAAGTGCAGCAGTGTCACAGGTCTTCAGTATTCTGCTTGAATTCACCTGCCGGTACTCCTGTTTTATAATGTGGATATTACCTGAGGGTCACAGTAATCTTCCAGGCATAAACTTTCCTTCTGACCACACTCAATCTGTCTGTTCCAAGACATGGTTGATCAAAGAGGGACAGAAATTAACCATGTCTTTTCAAAGTCATACACTGCCCCTAAAAGTCATTAGATATTCAAGGGACTGCCAGTTGTAAGTGATTTTGCTTGCCAGATGTAACTTAATTTCAGCAATCTTCCAATGTGAAAATACATCAATACATATATACTGGCCAGAGGTAGTGGCTCACGTCTGTAATGCCAGCACTTTGGGAGCCTGAGGAGTGTGGATCACTTGAGACGAGGAGTTCAAGACCAGGCTGGGCAACATGGTGAAATGCCGTCTCTACAAAAAATAATACAAAATAATTTAGCTGGGTGTGGTGTAGCTCACACTTGGCAGGCTGGGATGGGAGGATTACTTGAGCCTGGGAAGCCAAGGCTGCAGTGAGCTGTAATTGTGCCACTGCACTCCAGCCTGGGTGACAGAGCAAGACCCTGTCTCAAAAAACAGAAAGCAAAAAGATGCATATACTCAGTTACTAGGGACAAATTTAGACGCATTAAAGATGTAGTTGGTACAGGGCCAGAGGGCAATATTTAATTTCCCAGAGCCACAGTTTTCTGAAGACCCCATCGTGGTTTTTCTTACTTCTCTATCACTTGTTTCTAGAACACATGGCCAGATATTTCTATCTCATTGCACCTGCTGTTACCAAGATGCTAACAGCAATGGAAAGTAGAAATTGAGAGACAGTGGGTATCCTGCATCTAAGGAGCAGGGAATTGGGCATTTTCTATGCAGCCTTCAAAGCTGCTATAGACATTTCAGCAATCTCTTTCGTTTGTTGCCAGAAAGGATTCATAAGTATGCTCGTTTATTCAGTCTTTTCACATGCATTGAGCCACAAAATTGTAATCAGAGATGTTAAAGAGGTATACTTTCAGAAAAATATATACAAAAATAATATTTTCTGCTTTTTTCTACCTTTTGCCAAACAACAAAATCTATGATAAGCCATCTAGCACAGCCTTGCAAATAGAGATGTTTTACTAGCCTTTGAACACGTTTCACCAGTCCAGATTCCCCATGCTAGTAATTTGAATTTTTCTTTTTCCAACATGCAGCCTTTTTGTTTCCTCAGTGATTCAGACCTAAAATTAGCAGAAACTTGGGTAATGGAGTATAGTGTATTGATTAAATTTTGTTGTTAACCCTTTGTGTTTCAATCCTTTTTTTTTGAAAATATGAATAAAATGGACATTAGTTCCCTTTCCTTGATGGCTAGTGAATGATTCTACATCATACTTTTAGAGTGAACTGTTAGTGGAGGCTTCGTAATCTATGTTCTGACCTCCAGTTTGGACATCAATTATACCTACCAAGTATTAAATACTTACTATGTGCCAGACAGTAAGCCTAATACTTTATATGCGTCATCAAATTTAATCCTCATAACAAGCGTTTAAAGCAGACATTTGTACCTACATTTTAATAAAGAAGCTTAAAGGGGGGTTGGACAATTTTTTTCCAAGGTCATACAGCCAGTCAGCAACAAAGCTTGGATTTGAACTCAACATTTCAAGACTTCAAAGCAAGCTCCTAAGTAGTCATCTTTTCTGTAGAGGAGATTTTGGAGATTAAGTAGAAAGTTTATTGATCCTGTCTAGACTCTAGGAAGGTGGTAGATATGTGCGTATTTTGCCAAGTCTTTTATGAATCTCTTTTATTTGGTCTGCTCTTTTTTCCCCTAAAATTTGTTGGAGGAAAATAAAGCTTTGTTGAACACTCAATTCTGTATATTGGCTAAGAATTATTTTAATGGATGCATCTATTCAATGGAGACTACTTAGGTTTGTTTGCTTCACTCATTTACATTCTATTGTAGCAATCCAAGTGTTTCCTGATTTAATTTTTAAAAACATAGTTAACAAAGCCCTGCAGTCTTCCGAGGATGGTTGAAGGATAGGGAATGTTTGTTTTTCTTATCTCGTCATGCTTATGCATGATCTGGCCAATTGGATGACCTGAAAAGTGTAGCTATTTCATGTTGTTTCCTAGCTGGGCCAAATTTTTAAAAAGTTGTTCTTTGGAGGAAGAACATACAACATCATACATAAAATTCCAAATTGCAAAGCTTTTCAGTTAATAAATAAACGAGGAGTTGGTAAATATTTTAGGCTTTGTGAACCCTGTGGTCTTTGTAACAACTACTTAATTCTGTCGTTGTAGTGAAAGCAGCCACATATAATACATACAGTATACGGGCATGGCTGTGTTCTAGTTAAACTTCGTTTACAAAAACAGGCAGCTGGCATATTTGACTCAAGAGCTGCAGTTTGTTAACCCCTAAATTAAATAATTATCACATCATAACAGCAATAATTATTTACTTTCAAAAAATTATTCCATGGATGTAAGATCTTACCTTTTCCACCCGAAAGCATTCCTTTTTCTCCACAACCTTTCCAACATCTGTTTTGTTTTTTTTTTGACTTTTTAATAATAGCCGTTATGACTCGTGTGAGATGGTATCTCATTGTGGTTTTGATTTGCATTTCTGTAATGATCAGTGATGTTGAGCTTTTCTTCATATGACTGTTGGCTGCATGTATGTCTTCTTTTGAGAACTGTTCATGTCCTTTGCCTACTTTTTAATTGGGTTGTTTGTTTGTTTCTTATAAATTTGTTTAAGTTCCTTATAGATGCATGATATTAGACCTTGTCAGATGCATAGTTTGCAAAAATTCTCCCCATTTTGTCGGTTTTCTGTTTTCTCTGTTGACAGTTTATTTTGCTATGCAGAAGCTTTTTAGTTTAATTAGATCCTATTTGTCAATTTTTGCTTTTGTTGCAATTGCTTTTGGTGTCTTCATCATGAAATCTTTGCCGTGCCTATGTCCTCAATGGTATTGCCTAGGTTGTCTTCCAGGGTTTTTATAGTTTTGAGTTTTATATTTAAGTCTTTAATCTATCTTGAGTTAATTTTTGTGTATGGTGTAAGGAGGGTGTCCAGTTTCAATCTTCTGCATATGGCTAGCCAGTTATCCCAGCACCATTTGTTGAATAGGGAATCCTTTCCCATTGCTTCTTTTTGTCAGGTTTGTGGAAGATCAGATATTTGTAGGTGTGAAGTCTTATTTTTGGGTTCTCTATTCTGTTCCATTCATCTTCGTGTCTGTTTTTCTACAAGTACCATGCTGTTTTGGTTACTGTAGCCCTGTAGTATAGTTTGAAGTCAGGTAGAATGATGCCTCCAGCTTTGTTCTTTTTTTGGTAGGATTTCCTTGGCTATCCAGGCTCTTTTTTGATTCCATCTGAATTTTTAAATTTTTTTTCTAGTTCTGTGAAAAATCTCAATGATAGTTTAATAGGAATAGCATTGAATCTATAAATTGCTTTGGGCAGTATGACCATTTTAACAGTATTGATTCTTTCTATCCATGAGCATTGGATGTTTTTCCATTTGTTTGTGTCATCTCTGATTTCTTTGAGCAGTGATTTGTGGTTCTCCTTGTAGAGATCTTTCACCCCCTAGTTAGCTGTATTCCTGGGTATTTTATTCTTTTTGTGGCAATTGTGAATGGGAGTTCTTTCCTGATTTGGCTGTCACCTTCACTGTCGTTGTTGTAAGAAATGCTGGTGATTTTTGCACATTGATTTTTGTATCCTGAGACTTTGCTGAAGTTGTTTATCAGCTTAAGAAACTTCTGGGCTGAGACTATGGGGGATTTATAGATATAGGATCATGTCATCTGCAAACAGGGATAGTTTGACTTCCTCTCTTCCTATTTAGATGATCTTTTTTTCTTTCTCTTGCTTCATTGCCCTGGCCAAGACTTCCGATACAGCGTTGAATAGAAGTGGCGAGAGAGGGCATCCTTGTCTTGTACTGGTTTTCAAGGGGAATGCGTCCAGCTTTTGCCTATTCAGTATGATGTTGGCTGTGGGTTTGTCATAGATGGCTCTTATTATTTTGAGGTATGTTCCTTCAATACCTAGTTTATTGAGAGTTTTTAACATGAATGGATGTTGGATTTTATTAAAAGCGTTTTCTGCATCTATTGAGATAATCATGTGGTTTTTGCCTTTAATTCTGCTTATGTGATGAATCACATTTATTGATTTGTATATGTTGAACCAAACTTGCATCCCACGTTGAAGTCCTACTTGATCATGATGGATTAGCTTTTTAATGTGCTGCTAGACTCAGTTTGCCAGTATTTTGCTGAAGATTTTACATCAATGTTCATCAAGAAAACTGGCCTGAAGTTTTCTTCTTTTGCTACATCTCTGCTAGGTTTTGGTGTCAAGATGATGCTGGCCTTATAAAATCAGTTAGGCAGGAGTCCCTCCTCCTCAATTTTTTGGAATAGTTTCAGTAGAAATGGTACCAGCTCTTCCTTGTACAGCTGGGATAGTACCCACTTAATAAGGTGGTTGGTGCTGGTTATTATTAGCTACCATTAATTAATCAAATTCTCACATCTTAAGAAAGTTCCTTTCTAATGAATAATGAAGTATAGGGTGGGCTGGTTCTCTTGAATCAGTTATTGAAACAATTCATCAAATTGTGCCAGGGAACAATCTGAAGAAGTGCCTTCAATAAGTATACAATGCAATTTGAAGGAATAAAATCCATCCACAATACATTCTAACTGTTAAAAAGTCAATATGTAAAATAGTAGACAATTGTAATATATAGTGGCAGTGTGAATCCAGGCTTAGCTACTTATTATCTATGTAACCTTTAGCAAGTTAATTAACTTTTCTATAAAACAGATATTAGTAACTATCAGATAGAAATAAGGTGTGTAAGGAGCCCATCACATGATAGGAACTCAGTAAAAGATAGCCTGGGTTGGTGATGGTAGTTTCTGGCATGGTGATGGGAGTAGTAGGGGCATGGCAGAGTGGTATAAGTTTCAACAGCTGGAGCACTTTAGCGCTATCAGATAACAAAGGGGTTTGATTGGTCAGCTGCTGCTTCACAGAGAAGGTATTAGGTGAGCTGGGTTTGAATGATGAAGAAATTGTTTAGGCTGAATAAAGAGAGATGATCTGAGACGTCTGGTATCTTCTTTTACCCAATTATAGACCAGAGTAGAGACAAAATTGTATCATAAGTGTAATGTGGTTGAATGAAATAATTGCCTCAATTCTTTGCCACTGTGTATTAAAATTAAACACCCTACCATGGCTCATGGGACATTAAGTGAGCTTCTCCACCCCTTAACTTTGGTCCCAGCCATCATGCTTGCTTTGTGAGTGGGCTGTCAGCAGACTAAATGAGCAGAGGTCTTGAGATGTGCTTGTGCACATGGTTTTGCTGCCATTGCAATTTGGGGATCTTCCAAGAGAAGACCATACCCTAGGCAGTTGTTACTCCTGTAGCCTGGGCCTCTGCATGATACAAATGGAACAAATCTAACTGAACTCACAGCCTGGAGCCAAGCCCAGCTAAGCCAACTCTGAAGCAACCCATAGTCTAAAACCTACAGCCATGCTCAGTCTAGGTCAACAGAACCCCAGTCAGTTCACAGACCCATGAACATGGCAATCAACAGGTTAGTGTAAGTCACTGATTTCAAGGGTTGTTTGCTATCCAGCATTATTGTGTAAAATAGCTTATGAACACAAACAGCATTTAAAATAAGTAAGCATTATGGGTAGTAGATGACTAGTAAGATACAGGCATAACTACAGTGGGGTTCTAGTGTTAACTACCAACCTCTCTTTACTGTGGCAACTGTCCTAATTGGAAATCTCTTCCTTTGTCTGTTTCATTCTCTGTCTTCAACCTAAATTGTCCACTTTTCTAAACTATACTGGTGTGCTTGCTTCCTGGCATCAATGCTGATATGCTAGCTTTAAAAGACTGCTTCTTTGAAATTGGAAGCGAGGAGATGATAGGTTGGCTGAGGTAAAGGAACTCAAGCTAAATAGAGTTCCTCGTTATTCAAGAGTAAGGGTGGAATCTGAGTAGATTTTGGAGCTGGCCAAGAGATAAGAAGTCTGAAATCCTTATGTATAGGGAGGCCAAAAAGATTTAACAAGGATCATTAGAAAGCGGCAAAGCCCTTACCTTTATAAGGTATGTGTTTATTTTACCATTGTGATAATACCTGTATGGGTTAGCTATTGCTGCATAACAAACAATCCTTAAACTCAATTGCTTAAAACAAGAAACATGTGTTATTGCTCACAAGCCTGTACATGAGCTGGGTAGTTCTTATGGTCTTGGCTGGGCTCACTTATTGAGTTTGTTGTGTTTGTTGTCAGCTGTGGGTTTGGTAGGAAGCTTTGTTCTATTAGAAGGCCAGATGACTATGGATTGACCTAGGATAACTTCAGCTGGAATGATTCCACACCCTGGACTTTTTCACATGGCCATTGGACAGGGTGCTAAGTAAAAGTGTGAAAGTACAAGGACTCTGGAAGTCTTAGTTCAGAACTGTCATACTGTTGCTTCCACTATATTCTATTGGCAAAGGAAGTCACAAGGCCAGCTAAAATTCAAGCAAGGAGAACCAGACTCCATCTCTTGATGGGAGGAGCTATAAATTCATATTGCAAATGGTGTGGTTATAATCAGAGTGGAAGATTATGGCCACTTTTGAATCTACCATAATTTCTCAAACTATGATTATTGCTGACATGCCCTGGCATAAAATTGTTTAAAGCCAATATATGCCCAACTTATTTTACCAATTTATTTTAGTAATCAGTCAATGTTTTATTATAAAATAATGTTTTCTATTGCTACAGTAAATAAAACCACTACATATAACATGGAATTAAGACCTGAAGGTAACTGACCTCTCCTAATGAAAAAGGAATCATTTTTTTAAATTTAATTTTATTTTATTTTTTGAGATGGCGTTTCACTCTTGTTGCCCAGGCTAGAGTGCAATGCTACAATCTCCGCTCACTGCAACCTCCGCCTCCCAGTTTCAAGCAATTCTCCTGCCTCAGGCTCCCGAGTAGCTAGGATTACAGGTCCCTGCCACCACACTCAGTTAATTTTTTTGTACTTTTAGTAGAGACGGGGTTTCACCATGTTGGCCAGGCTGATCTTGATCTCCTGACCTCAGGTGATCCACCCGCCTCGGCCTCCCAAAGTGCTGGGATTACAGGCATGAGCCACCACGCAAGGCATCAATTTTTTTTTTAATGTGTAAGTATTTTTGTTGTTCAGAGATTATTAGCAAAAGTAGAAACATAAGTCCAGTCATGTTTTTAATTGGCAGTTTTGAGAGTCACTAGTTTGTTATTTCAAATACCTTTCAGAGAAAAGAACATATTTTCTCTCTGATCCTTTTGTCATCAAGAAGTACTAGCTACTTCATTATGTCACTCTGAAATGGGCAGGTACTGCTTTTCCATCTTAAAATATTGTTTTGAGTACAATAAAATCAGCAAAACCTCATAGAAACGTGAGGTGAGAGTGAAAATAGGTGTGTAAGACTGGATGTACCATTAATGATAAAACAACATTCAATTGTGCACTTATTCAATCTGAATTGAGTGTCTATCATACACCAGACACTGTTCCAGGAAGTGAGGATATAGCAGCAAATGTAACAGATGAGATTTCTGCTCTCAAAAAAACTGATGTTTAATGGACAAAACAAGAAAAACAAGTATATTATGTCATATAAAAAGAGATATGGGCTATAAAGAAAAACAAATCAGAATGAGGAGACAGAGGATAATGATGGTATTTGAGATTATGTAGACAGAGAAGTCTCTGTAGGGTTTGTGACCCTTCAGCAGAGGCCTGATGGAAATGAAGGAACAGCCTGGGGAAGATCATACCTGGAAAAGGAAGTGATTTTGATGAAACAAAGCAATAAGCTTGGTTCAAAGGATACCAAGACATAAGATCAGTGGGGATGGAGCACAGAGACCAAACAGAAAACAGAAAGGAAGTACATTCAGAAGGCTGGGCTATCTTAGGCCATACCTCAGAGCTTGGATTTACTCCAAGGATTATAAGAAGCTCTTAGGAGTTTACGAGTGAGAGATTGACAGATCTGATTTGCCCAGTGGAAGGAAAGATGAGAATCTATAGAATCTTGATATGATTTTTTTGTTTACATTTTCTTTTTTCTTTTTTTTTTTTTTTTGGTTGTTGTTGTAAGAGACTGGGTCTCATTCTGTTGCCCAGGCTAGATTACAGTGGTGCAATCTCAGCTCACTGCAGCCTCTACCTCCTGGGCTCAGCAATCCTCCTGCCTCAGCCTCCTGAGTAGCTGGGACTACAGTCATGTGCCACCACACCTGGCTACTATGTTTTTGTTTTTAATTTTGTAGACAGTGGGTGGCACTATGTTACCCAGGCTTGTCTCGAACTCCTGGCCTCAAGTGATCTTCCCACCTTGGCTTCCTATATGACTGACTTATTTACTTAGATTGTGGGGGTTATTTTTGTGTGTGTGTTTGTTTGTTTTGTTTATTTTTTTAGATGGAGTCTCTCTCTGTTGCCCAGGCTGGAGTGCAGTGGCGTGATCTTGGCTCACTGCAACCTCTGCCTCCAGGGTTCAAGTGATTCTTCTGCCTCAGCCTCCCGAGTAGCTGGGACTACAGCACACGCCACCATGCCCAGCTAATTTTTTTGTATTTTAATAGAGATGGGGTTTCATCATGTTGGCCTTGCTGCTCTTGATCTCCTAACCTCACGATCAACCTGCCTCAGCCTCCCAAAGCACTGGGATTACAGGCGTGAGCCACCGTGTCCAGCTACTTAGATTTTTTAAGTTTAATAAATCTGTAGTTCGGAAATAGAATTGTTTGCCATGGTATCTGAATTTCTGCAAGTTGTACAGGTATGCAGGATATAGTAAGAAATCCACTAGAAAGAAATAAGGACTTCTTTTCATATTCTAGCATTGTTTCCTCAGTCTTTCTATCTAATTCAGTCTAACTTCTTTTAAAGAAACAAACAACATAAAGGTGGAAATTTAATTTTTCCTATATAATGACTCAACACTTTCCTTAGGTTTATTCTAAGTATTTGTTTCTTTCATGGAGTAAGATAGAAAGTTGTAGAATTTATGGGTCAAGAATGTTTATGCAAGAAATTATAAAAAACGCTTATTTAAAAATTTGCCTACTAGGAGAATTGCCTGCAAACTGCCCCAGGTGATTGTTGAAGTGTCCAAGATTTGCTCTGTGGATGTCTCACCTATAAATCATCTTTTAAATAATATGTTCATGTGGTTAATTCTTCATGAACCTACTGGAATTAACTGTGTTTTTAACTTGTTTAAAAAATAATGTTTTGGGGAAATGGTATCAGGTCGTGCAGTATCTTTCTCTTCATGCTAATTTAGATTTTATACCAAGTTAGGCAGTTGGCATTATTTTATTTGGTCTTCACAGCTCTACAACAAGGCAAGGAGAACATCTTCCTATTTCCCCTTAAAGATGAGGAAAATGATACCTGGACAGGTGAAGCACTGGCTCAAGGTAACACAGGTATCCTTGGAACTTGAACCCAACATGTCAACCTCCACATGTGAATCTTTGCAGTCTTGCAGTGCTTCCCATGCCTCATCTCTAAAACTGATTCCCCCTTATGGTAATCAGGGAGATCAGTTATATCAGTTAGATCCCACTGGTCTAGCTGACTGTATTATAATAGCTGGGTATAGTATAAACTGCTATAACCTAAGAGACCTGGAGAGCTTTATTCTTCTGTGATGTAAAAGTCTGAGCTAGTAGTTCTTCCATTTCATTACACTATCATCTCCTACAGTATCATCTGTGTGCATGCAACCAAAGCTGTCTCACCACCAACACGTTCATATTCAGCCCAAAGAAAAGAAAAGGCAGCAGGGATAGGCAAGATGCTTCCTTTGAAGGATATAACCCAGAAGCTGCACTCACCTCTGCTCAGATCCCATTGGCAAGAGCTCAGTCACATGACCACATTTCTTTACAACAAACCTGAGAAGTGTAGTTCTAGCTGGGCAGCTATGTACTGGGTTGAACTCTTATAGGGGTTGAGGGATTCAAGCATTGAAAACAAGGGAGTTAAAATGGATACTAGCACAGGCTTAGCAGTCTCCACCACTTTCTGGATTCTTTATTATTATATAATATTTAAGACATGCAAAATGATACCTAATATAGTATCAATACCTGTGTACCTATTACACAGGTTAATGAATAAATGTAGTGGTGCAGTTGAAGTCTCCTTCCCTCAATCTCCCCCAAGCACAGAGTAACCATTTATTGCTTTGCTGTTAATCCCTTTCTTACATTTCTTAATACTTTCATTACTGAAATACATACACTTAACAGATCTATAGTAGTGTTTTGACTATTTTAAATCTTTATATACATCATATTGAACTGCAATTTTCTGCCACTGCTTTTTTGACTCATCATTATAGTGGAGAGATTGATTTATATTGATGCATGTAGCTCTATTTTTCTGGGTGATATCTCAATATGAATATACTGTCATTTACTTAATGAAATAAGTATTTTTTTGCTATTACAAAAAATGTGTTATAAATACTTCTTGTGCACATATATAAGAATTTCTCCAGGGAACATACCTAGAAGTATAATTACTGGGACATAAGGTAATTGCATCTTAGTTATTGGGTATTATCCATAACGTTTCAATTAGTTGTACATTCCTTTGAAGAGAATATAAGTAACTATTTTACTCTTTACAAATAGCCATGTTTCAAATGTAAAATTTTATTATAATGAAGCAACTGGATGTTTTCTACATTGCTATGGGGAGGATAAAGCTCAGTAGTTCAGTCCTTTGGTAAATACCCAAGAGAAATGAGCACATTTGTCCACCAAAAGATATGCACAAGAATATTTGTAGCGGTTCTATTTCTAAAGTTAGAATAAAACTAAATATCCATCAGTAGTAGAATGGACAAACTATGGCATAGTCATACAATAGAATACAGTAGCAATAAATTTTACAAAGAAGGACAACTGCTGCCACATTCAACAGAAAAGATGAATCTCATAGACATTGTATTGAGAGTAAATGTCCAAACCCAAGGAGTATATATTATTTCATTTATATACAACTCAAGATCAGGAAAAACTAATCTATGGCAATAGAAATCAGAATAGTGGCTACTTCAGAGGGAAAAGGAGGGGGCACTGGGTAAGTACTGATTTAAAAGTACACCAGGGAGCTTCTGAGATGATGGAAATATTCTATGTCTGTAATGTCCGAAATGGTAGCCACTACCTCAGTAAATAAATTTCAAATTCAGTTTTTCAATCACACTAGCCACATATCTACCACTCAGTAGCCACATGTGACTTGTGGCTGCTAAAATGGACAGCACAGACATAGAACATTTCCACCATCACAGAAAGCTCTTTTGTGCAGCATTGGTCTATATCTGGAGCTGGGTGGTATTCATGAATGGGTACATACGTAAAAATTCGTCAAACTGTGCCCATAAAGCTTGCCCTTTTAGGAGTCATTATATGAAAAAGACACATGCATATGCATGTTTATAGCAGCTAAATTCACAACTGCAAAAATTATGGAACCAACCTAAATGTCCATCAACCAGCAAGTAGATAAAGAAAGTGTTGTACATATACACCATGGAATACTACTCACTGTAAAACGAATGAAAGAAGTAACTCAGGAATGGAAAACTAACTATTATATGTTTTCACTTTTATGTGGGAGTTAAGCTGTGAGGATGCAGAGGCATAAAAATGATATAATGATCTTTGGGGACTCTGGAGGAAGGGTAGGAGTTGGGGTAAGGGACGAAATACTACATATTGGGTATCGCGTATACTGCTCGGGTGACAGGAGCACCAACATCTCAGAAATCACCACTAAAGAACTTATCCATGTAACTGAAAACCACATTTTCCTCAAAAACTACCCAAATTAAAATGTAAAAATTAAAAAAATTTTGCCTCATATGTATACCTCATAAACAAAATATGCTTCAAAATAAATATGCCTCATAAAATGGGAAGGAAACTAAGAAAAGAAAGAGAAAAAAAGGAAGGAATAAAACAAAATATTTCAGTGCCTTTTAAATTTGAATTTTGAATGTAATATATTTCATGACCTCAGGAGAAAAATGTACAAGAGCCCTGTACAAAAGTATCAAATTATTAAGACTTTTAAAATGGAGATTATTTCTCATTAGCTTTAATTAGACTCCTTCTAGGTTTGCAGATTTGGCAAATTATTAAAACAAAATGAAAACATTAGGCTCATCTCTCAGGCAAGTTTCTTCAAATTCTGAAGCATCCATAGATGCTCTTCTGGCATCTTTGCCTTCATTACATTTCTATGTAACTAATTTCTGTTGCTAATTTGATTCCATCATGAAGTATCATTTCAATCATTTTCTGTCTGACACCAGCATATTTGCCTATGTAGACATGGGTGACCCCAACTGTGATCAAATGCATACGGAGTAATGAGTTAGGTTATAGTGGCCTGATTTCTGGTTTATGAAAGTTAATTGGAAGTATACTTAATCTTTGTCACAGAACTCTGATTAACCCATTGCCTAGTTTACATTTGCAAGAAATAATGCATTTCAGCATATAGTTTCTAGATTATCAGGGAGCATAAGAGAAAAACCATCAACTATTGTAGGTCAAAATAGTCTTGCACTGGAAATAAACACACAACCTCCATCACAACTGAACAAAGCAGAATGTGTCGGAAGAGCTCGGTGACCCTCGGCAACTTCTTACCCTCTCTGAGCCTCAGTCTCCTACTTCCTGCCTTCTCTGACTCTGCCTGACAGAGTATTATCTCCCTTATATTTGTTTCCACCATAAGACATTGCAACCACAGGAAAAGTACAGAGTACACATGTCCTGTCATTTAGTACCAGGTGCAGCATTCCCTCTATGAGTTGGTGAGAGTGCAAGGTGCATGTTTATTTCCTTAGGTCATTGCCTGGCCTGCAGGAAATTGCAAAAGAGGTTTGTTGAATAAGTGAATCAGTGAATAAGTGTGTGAATGCTATATTATCTCTTGCCATGTAACATTCCCTTGAAACATAGTGGTTTGAAACAACACACATTTCTTATCTTACAATTTTTGAGGGTCAGGAATCTGGGCACAGCTTAGCTGAGTCCACTTCTTCAGGGTCTCTCACAGGCTGCAACGAAGGTGTTGGCTGGAGTCACTATCCTCCCAACTAGGGCTGGATCTATAGCCAAGCTCTCTCAGTGGTTGTTGGAAGGATTCAGTTCCTTGTGGGCTGTTGGACTGAGGTCTTCACTTCCTTGCCATGTGACATTTTCCAACTTGACAGCTTGTACCAGCAAGAGAGAGTCTGCTTGCAGTACAGCAGTCACAGGCTTTTCTAACCTAATCACTGAAGTGACATTCCACGGCTTTTGCTGTATCTGATTTGTTAGGAGCAAGTCACTAGGTCCAGACCTCATGCAAGAAGAAGAGGTTACACAAGGGCATGAATACCAAGGCAGAGACAATTAGGGGCCTGTTAGAAGCTACCTACCATAAATGCCTACTTCACAAGATTATGAGGAAGTTCAAAATGAGACAATGTTTATGAAAGTTCTGATAGGTCTGCTGTTTGCTCTTTCTAGATTGTTCTTTCCCCCTTGAATGCACTGCCCCTACATCCTTCTCATCTGTTATGTTTCAGCTTACATGGCTCCACCTCTAAGGGGCCTTCATGATCCCTGAGCCATGCTTTTAGCCCAGCACCCTTTTCTTTTCAGCACAAATTACCCTTTCTTTCCTTTCTTCCTTCCTTCTTTCCTTTTTTTTTTTTTTTTTTTTTGCACATGATCAGTTTCTTTCACCAGGAAGTCAGCTCCATGAGGGCAGGAGCTAGCCTGTCTGATTCACTCCTCATTCACCAGTGCCTTACATATAATACGCCTCAAGAAATAAGTGTTGGCAAATTGTATTCCTACCTCACATTGCAATTTATTTGCTTTGTAAAATTATTGCCAGTTGGAGAGCTAGTACTTGTGATGGCTTTTCAGAAGTTTAGAACCAGAGCTGCACCAGTGTAGGGGACTCTTTCTTGTTCTGGGATTAGAGAGTATACATGCCAACAAAGCAAACTAATTTGGGGTACAAGTTATTAATAAACCACAATGACAAATGTGGACTGTCTCAGTTTGGAAGGTGAGACACCATCACACACATGATACTGAATTTGAGATTTTTGCCATCTCCTTACCTTGCCTTCTCCAGACTTCTTTATACCTCCAAAGTAGGCAGCAGCCTTACACCTCTGTGCCATCCCTCTCAGGTCCACCCTCCACTGCAGAAGTAAGGACTAAATTTCACAATGCTGTAATAGCCACCATTTAGTGAGTGATGACTACATGCCAGGCATTGACTAAATAAAGATTTTACACATGTCCTTCACAATTCTCATCACAACTTTTATACAGGAAACTGAAATACAGATAAAGTAAAATCAAAACTTCAGGGCCATCAGAATTGGAAGGCCAAACTAATTCCTCTATGCACTGTATTTAACACCAACTCACCAAGACCTCTCTCCTCTCCAACATAGATTTACAAAGACTAAAGATGAGGGAATGAGCATGTCTTGTTTTTGGTCATAGTTATATCTCTAATCATGTCACCTTGGATATGTCATTTTTAAACCTCTGCTAATCAATGTCTTTGAAAGAGGTCTATTAGAATTTCAACTCACACTGCTAACAGTTATTGGACTGTCAGAAGCCTGGGCCCAAATGGCCATCTCATACATATGCCAAATTCCTCTTCCATTCCAAGCCTTCACACTAAAATGTTTCATGATCTAGAATATGGTCTTTGTGCAATTTTGCCAGAAGACATCAGGAAAGTATGCAACTCATTGGCAAAAGTAACAGCTTTGCGATGGAAGAACAGAAAGAGACCTCTGCAGGAGAAAGCAATTTTGTTTCTCCTGCAGTGTCTGGTCTCCCAGTCTGGTGCAACCCTGAAGGTACCCTTTGAAAGAGTGGCCTGCAGAGTATTCATGGCAGAATGTTTATTGGCCCCATCTTAGCTCACAGTGACCCAAGTCACCAAGCTTAGAAGCTTAGTAAGAAATGAACATGTCCCTGCAGTGTACCTGCCACTCCAGCTATATTATCCAAACATAGGAAGTGAGATAGGGTGAGGAGTATGAGGGGCTGAGAGGAGCTCAGTATTTGACTAGAATACTACCCAAATCTTTCAGCTGGATAATTCGATGTTTTAGGGGCTGTGCTGTGCATTGTAGGATGTTTGGCGGCATCCCTAACTTCTACTCACTAGATACCAGTAGCACAACCTTCTATTTGTGACAACCAAAATGTCCCCAGGCATTGTCACACATCCCCAGGAGATGTGGGAGGGGCTAAATCACCACCAGTTGGGAAGCACTGGACCAGGGGTAGGAATGTGACGTCAGTCAGGATAGGCCAGATATGCCGTAGCAACAACCCCATCATCTCAATGGCTAAAAAGAAGACCATCATGAAGTGACAGAAGGACTCTACTTCACAGATTCACAGTCTACTTCAGAGACTCTGGCTGATAGAGCAGCCAACGTATCCAATATCATGAATTGCCATGCCAGAGGGAATAGAGTGCTCTGAAAGGTCTCAAACCAGAAATGAAATGCTTTATGCCAAAAGTTTTGTATCACTTTCTCTCACAACCCACTGGCCAGAACTAGACTCACTCAATACAAGGAGAGCTGAGAGTATAGCCTTACCACATGCCCAGCAGAGAGGAGAACCAGAAATACTTGGCAGGTAGCACTAATGGCCACCACAGATGCAAAGAATGTCTCCCTTCCTTGTTGATGTAGAATGAGAAAGCATTAAAGGCAGGATATATAAGGCTACCCAGCACTTGGCAGAAAACAACAACAATAATAACATTGAGGTGATAGTGACTACAATTTGGATTATGCTTATTATGTATCAGACAACTTAATTCTCACTCAACAACCCAATAAGGTAAATACTTTTATTCTTTTCATTTTAAAGATTGTGAAATTGAGATGCAAAATGCTTAAATAACTTGCCTAAAACCACTCTAGTGAGTAGCAGAGCTGAGATTTCATCCAAGGTCTCTCTGATATTAAAGACTGAGCTCTTAGACCCCACTTTATAAGTCAGTTTGGCTGGTGTGCAAACCACCTTCTCTCATTATGGGGTTGAATTAGCAAGTTATCTCCCCTGTAACCTGCTCTGCACCTTTGTGGTTTCAGTTAAGGGCATTGCAAATGCCTTCTATCCTTCACTCCCTGACAATTTTTCTTAATGGATTCCACCATTCCTGGAGCATTTGGAAGAAGCCCTTAGTCATTCCATTATGAGGGTGATCATGCTCAAAGAAACAAGTAAAATCTGTTTCCAAACATTGAGAGAGAGCAATGAGCTCCACATCAATTTGGGCACTAAGAAAACTGACACACTAAATCAGGTAGTGGAGTCAGCAATGTGAATCTTTTGGATGCTGTGACCACCCCACTTGAAGTAGATCCAGATGCTAAGGCCAAGGGGTTAAATACAAAAGCATGCAATGATAGAAAGGATTAGCGTTTATGCCAGGTATTAGTATAAGTGTGCATTATCTTACATAGATAGTGTTAATACCACCATTTTATAGATGAGAAAAGTTGTGAAAAGTGACCTAACAAAGGTCACCCAGCAGGTTTTTGGAGGGATTCTGGATTTCATTCCAAATTGCAACAGTTATCCACCCTAGTGGACACAAGAAGCTGCTTAAGGTTTTAAACACACTCACTCATCTCTTTCTAGTTTCCCCCCGCCCCCAAGTCAAGCTTACAATATTTATTTTAAAGATAATAGAGAATAAAACACAGATATGTTTCGCTTTCTTCTTCCTTTGGTTGAAGGGGTTATCTGAGAATATTAAACACAAGCAGTCAGGCTTTGCCAAGAAGCCTCCAGAATGAGATAACTCAGTCACTTATGTTATTATCACTAAGAGAACATTTACATTTGGAAATGAAACAACAATGAATCCAAAATCTCCCTCAAGCACCAGCTCTAGTTTTCAATGCCATATTTGAGGTGGGTGCTGAAGACCTTTGGTAACAATTATTTGTGAAGGAGAAAGTTAAGGAAATGACGATATAGTCAGAAGAAGGAAAACTGAGATTTGGCTCAGTATCTTCCAGAAAAATTAAATGAATTTATTTTAGGAAAAAGTGAGATGAGTGTTAGATATATAAAAAAACTTTCCTAATTAGGTTGTAAACAGACTGTTAAACGTGGTAAGGAACATATAACATCCACCTCCCTGCAGATGTTCGAGAGGAGGACAATCTTTGCTGGGGGAACAGCCCAGATGGTAGAAAGAACATGGACTTTGCAAACAGACCCTTTTGGATTTGAGTTTCAGCTCTGTCATGTATTAGATTGGTGCAAAAGTAATTGCAGTTTTGCCCTTAAAAATAATTGCAAAAACCGCAATTACTTTTGCAGCAGCCTAAATATTAGCTGTTTGACCTTGTACAGCGACTTCGTGTTGATAAGCCTCAATTTCCCCACTTGAAAAATAACAGTACCATATGCTCTATTGGCCTTGTAGAGTTATAAACATAATCAAAGGATGCAATGTATATATGGCCATTTCTAATCTGATAAGAGCTAAGCAAACACAAGTTGAACCAAAATTGAGTTTGTGTCATTTCTTAAAACCTACTCTTGCTCCTGAACTTACAGAAAAAGAACAACACTATCAGCCAGAACATTTTCATTTTAGTGTCACTCTGGGTATAAGTAACCTAAGTATTTGAGGGGAAGCTTCATCAGAATTTCCATTTCCTGTATCCAATTCCCATCAGATGAATCACAAACTCCCAGAATGGAAATGTTAGCTTCTAAGTGAATGTTAGTTCTGTCCCTCAAGACAATGGTTATAAGAGGCCTCCCATGGTTTTCTCATCCAGTGTTGTATTAGTATTACTGTTTGCAAAATAATTCCTCTGAATGAGGAAAAGCCCCACATCTCTGCAGGTGCCTCCTTAACAGGGCATTGCACACTTTCACAGACAGCTGTTGAGAATGACAGTTTCTTTTGTTGAAGAGGCTACCAATTTTAGAGTCTGTGACTATTGCTATGGAGACAACTGCAAAATCAGAGAAAAGCTGGCTATTGGGCCTATAAAATCAACAATGCTCCACAGATTTCTCACCAACTAAACCTGTTCTTACAAATTCGTTTTGCCTATTTTGAAACTTCATATAAATGAAATTGTAAAATATCTACCCTCTTGTGTCTGCCTTCTCTTGATTGACTTCACATCTATGAGATTTATTTATATTGTTGCAGGTAGCAGTAGTTTGTTCTCCTTCACTGCTATGCAGTATTCTGGTTTGTAGTTTGAAGCTTCTAGTTTGAAGCTACTATGAATAAAGTTGTTCTGAAATACTCCTATACATGCTCTTCGGTGTATGCTAGCATTCAATTCTATTTCTTTTGGGTAGAAGCACAGGAATGGAATTCTGGAGATAGATATCTAGATATCTATAGATAGATACTCAGCTTTAGTAAATAGTGCCAAGAAGTTTTCCAAGGTGGTTGTACCAATAAGCACAGCTACCAGCAATCTAAGAGAGTTTAGGTGCTTCCTGTTTTCACTTCCAAAATACGCCTTACCCATGTGATCTTAAAGCAACGACTTCTTTTTAAAGAGATGCATGCAAAAACCTGTATAAGTCCATGTAACTCCCAAATGCCTACCAATACCAGATGGAAACTTGAATAGAGCAAGAACTTGACTCTGTTTTGGAAAGTTTTACTAGTCTTACTGTGCCATTAAGAAAGAAGAATTTTTGTCTGAGGGTTTGTTGGTTGGTAGGAAGCAGAAGGGTTAATTACTTTTGGTAAGTAGTGTTCTTGCTTCCTTTGGCCGGAATCCTTTATTATTATTAGCAATTGGTCAACACAGTTAATGGGTCACTCAAAGCTTCGCATATCCCCTGCATAACCAGACACTGAGCAATCTTGGATTCCTGTAATTAAAGATAAAGCAAATTAGGTTTCCTATTAGAGATAATTCCATGTCTCCTCTAGTGACGACTGAGTCCATGGCCCCTGACAGAAAGAGGTAAATACTCAATCCACCTGATATTTGTGGCTAAGGCCTGGTCTACTGAGAAACTCAGGTTTGTTTTCATTCAGTCCAAGGGGTATGACTCTTTAGTCTGGAACCAAAGTTTTATTACAAATTTGAATATAGGAAAGTCAAGGAGGTACAAATCCATTACTTATGCTATGAGGAGAAATGAAGGAAATTCTTTCAACCAGATGAATTCAAAAGCCCTTCCATGGACCTAAAGTGGACATCTCTGTCCCTGTCATCCTTCCCAAGGTGGATTTATGCCAGGCCGGAGTTACCAACAATAGCTGCAGACAGTGACTGCCCAGAGGCTACTCATCCCTCCATCCTTCAATTACCCAAGGATGGAGCTTCAAAAATATCTACTGTGTTCCTCCTTCACCCTGTTGATCCCCTCATCTTTTCCTTCTATGCTCTGCCTTTGGTCAGAGTAGCGTTCTTAACCATAGGCCATCAGCCTCCTCCCTTCTCAGTGGTCAGGGAGCAGGCGGTTTGGCACCATGTGATGAGCCTAGTGTCCAAAACCAGACTCTGGCGGGTCCTAGCAATGTGACCTTGGGCAAACTACTTATGACTCAATGCCTCAGTTACCCTGTCTTTGAAATGGAGAGTGATGATAATGCCTGCTAGTAAGGCACTGAGTGTCAAGTGTGATCCTGTAGAATGCCATGATAAATGTTTCCCTTGGCCACTGCTGCCATGAGTTAGGGTGACTCCTCTAAAGCACTGATTTAAGAGCAAGACCTAACGTATTTTTCTTCAGCAGTCAGTACAGACTTGCTTGTGAGCTTCCTACATAGTATGAACTAAGTAAATAATAATAATAGCAAATGTACCAGTGTTTCCTGTATGCCAGCAATGTCTAAACATTTTGCACATATTAACTCATTTTATCATCATACAACCCCATGAGGTGGGTGCTATTATCATTCTTGCTTCAATGGTTGAGGAAACTGAGTTAAATAAACTGTTCACAATCACAGAGCTAATTCGTGCAAGAGCCAGGGTTCAAACCCAGAGGGTCTAACCCTGCTATACTAACTTTTCCTTTGAACGTTTATGGGATAATTGATCTGGGCTGAAGATTATTGTTAGGAATTAAATGCACAGAGAAATGTCTAAACCTGCACTGTTCAGTACCATAATCATTAGTCATGTGTCACAAATCCAACTTTAATTAAAATTTACTCAAAATAGAAAGTAATTCCTCTATCACACTGGCCACATTTTAGATGCTCACTAGCCACTTAGGGCTGTTAACTAACATCTTGGACAGTGCAGGTGTGGACTATTTCCATCATTGGAGACAGTTCTATTAGATTTTAGATTTTTGATGAAGCAAGAGAGAGAAGTTCAGGTTGGGTTTTGAGGAGAAGATTGGGAATTCTGAGGCTGGTAGTCCAGAAGTATGGGAAAAGAGCAAAGGCAGAAAACTGGAAATCTTCCAGCAGGCAGACAGGCTGGCCAGGCCACCTGGGGAGCCTGGGGCTCACTGGCACAGAGCACTCTCACTACAGTCAGACATGCCTGGGGTTCAAACCCAGGCTTTGTCAAGAATTAGCCATGAAATTCAAGCAGATCATTTTGCATCTATTTCCCCAAGTGTGTTTCAGCTTATCCTGAGGATAGCTGAGGGGCCATTGGAGGGCTTTCAGCAGTGGAGAGGTATGATCAGATTTGTCTTTTCAGAAACTATCTTTTGAAGGTTTCGTGGAGAGGAACAGAGAAATATGAGTTGGGGAAATGAGGATGCTGGTTCTCATGTGTGGGCCCTTGGGCTGGTGACAGTTCTTGGCAGAGTTTTCACTGATGCATTGCTAAATGAGGAAGGTAAAGCTGTGTGTGTGTGATGCATGACACCACATATATGAGAATACCAACAGTCCCAGTTGTACTTTCTTGAGAATGCTTTATTATTTGGAAACTACCGCTTTTATACTTTTTTTTTGGCACTGAAATTCCTTTTGTTTATGAAATAATGTTCACAGTAGGATAGTAAATAGTAGGAATTTTTTTAAGTCATTACCAGACAAAATTAAATGTATGTCTGTGCCTTGATTCGTTTGTTTTTAAACTGTTATTGTTTCTTAGTCCATGAAATCCCCAAACCTGGGAACTGAGCTGCATGCCATCGCAATTGTGCGCAGGTGAGAGCTGACGAGTTCATAGGTAAAAGGGAGGCAGGTTTGAGAGTGACTGAGATAAAAGCTCGTAGACATGTGGATGAGGAAAAAATCAAGGAGGAGGGAATACAGGAAAGGCGGTGGTCTCCAAAGAGCCCATGGTGAATGAAAGTGCAGCAGACAGTGAGTGAGGACCTTGAGCCCTGCTGCAGCGTCATCCCTGTTTCTATTTTGCCCCTGTTTTGGAGGAGCTCCTGAGCATTCTTCCTGAGCGCAGATACATCAAGGTTAAGTGCTTGCAGGGAAACAGCTGGCGCCCATCTCACTGCACCAGCAAGCCACAAGTGCAGCTCCCTTGGACACAGCAGTGCCCACATAAGGCCACCTGAACTGTGACACCCTCCACCCAGTGCTCTTCCTCCACCCTGCCTTGGGCATGAGGCCCTGAGGCAAAGGCTCTCCAAGGCCTCCCACTGAATTCTGACCTCTGAGAATGTGGCTACCTCAGTGCCTCTCCAGACAGAGCCTGCAGAGGCAGGAGAGGAAGCCAGCGAAGTGTCAGCGTGCAGGGAGCTGCCAGCCTCAGAGCAGCAGGCTTCTCGCATTTTAAGCAGCATATGCAAATTAAATTAGCAAGGGTTCCACTTCATCTCCTGAGCATCTCAGACACACTCCCCGATAATTCCCAAGCCAAACTGACCCAGTTTGAAATTAAAATCAGGTTTATTTTTAGAGGGATATATTTCCCCTTGCCTCGGTCTCAGTGGATTTTTTTTTTCTATTTGGCCTGATAAACATCTGAGTACATTATCCCCAGACCTGTGGAGTCCTCTGACAGCTACTTGATAGATCAGATGCATAGTAGAGTCTAGCTCATGTATATTCAGACAGCAGAGGTGAGCGTCACATGCCCTCTTATGTGAAAGGAAGGCTGTCTACACTGTGTCCATTTTCCTCCACCCGTCTGCAACCTTAAGGCTGGCATCAGGGTCCCCTGAACTGGAAAAGCTTTAGAGTTTAAGATGATTTACAGCCTGGTCACACTCGGGTTCAGCAGAATCTACTGGCATTCATCAGAGACCTATAACATCTTCTCTTGATAAAAATCTAGTCGATATGAATTGCCTCCTTGCAGCTGGGTTTAAGAATGTTTTTCATCTTAGCTAAAGGCACTGTACTTTTCCCTTGTAGCACTTTCTACAAGAAGTTATTCCCATAATTGTGTGGTTAACATCTGCTCCTTTTTCTCAAAACTGGGAGCTTTCTGATGGCCCCAGCTTGCACCCTTTACCATCCTCAAAGCCTAGTACTATATTAAGTCCTCAACTAATGAATAAAATTAGCTGCTAGATCAGTGGTTCTCAACTGGGTGCAATTTTGACACCACCACCTTCCTCTCCCAGACATGTGTGAGTTTTTTATTCAACTGGGGGTAAGGGGGTTTTTCTACTGGCATCTAGTAGAGGCCAAAGGCCAGCATGCTGCAAAATGTCTCACAGGGCACAGGACCTTCACGGCCCCCACCACGCACACAGACACACCCCCACAAAAAACAATTACCCAGCCTCAAATGTCAGTCGTGATGAGGTCGAGAAACTATACACTGGATCAACCTGTTCATGTGTGGTTATGCCTAAGCAGGGCAGGTTTGCTCTTTGAATTATGGAAACTATTGGGTCATAATTTTTTCGTCATGGTTGGAGAGACAATCACCAGAAAAGAAGCTGCTTATCTTAGATTTTCTTCAGTGGAGCAAAGATAGAAGTTGATTTACTCAAAGGCAAATGAGCCTGTGAAAGTATTGCAGCAACTCACTTTCTGGCTCCAGCCTCCACCTGCGTGACACAGGATCTCAGCCAGCCCCTGAATCTCCCTTAGTTACTTCTGAGATGTTCATGAGATGTTCACTTGGGCTTATTTCCTTGTTTATGAAGCCACTTGAGGGTGGTTTTCACCACACCACTGTGGCCACTGTCCTCCATAAAGGTTCTGGCTGCCTTCCAGGATCCTGCCTGCAGGGACTTCCAAAGCTGCAAAGCCTTAAGGTGCCCTGCAGCCTTTGCCTCACCAAGTCGGCATGGCCGTCTTCCGCAGAGAGGTAGGAAGAAGCCCCTCTCCCTAATTCTGTGTGAAATCTTTGCTCAACACAGGCCATAGTGAGCATTCTAGAGCCAGACAACCTAAGTGAAAATTCAGAGGCTGCCACTTCCTGCTTTTGTGATTTTGGACAAGATATTTAACCTTTCCAAGCCTGCATTTCCTCAACTATAATGACAGTGCCAACCCCATCAGGTGGTTATGAGCACTGAATGAGGAGATGCATGCATCCTTAGTGGAGTTTCTAGCACCTGACAGCTAATATTTGTTGCATGCTTTCTATCACTGTGGTGATGTTCTTATGTGGTTGTCATTAGCATCATGTTTTAAAGCCAGACTGGGATTCACAACCAGGATCTGACACTAGTGGCTGCATGACTTGGGCAATTACTTAAACTTCCCCTGCCTCTGTTTCCTCATTTGCAAAATGGGGATTTAAAATAGTACCTACTTCCCAAGGTTGATGTGAACTTTAGATAAATAAAATAATGTGCATAAAGCCTTTAGCATAGTGCCTGGCAATAGTAATAATAATTATTATCATATAAATTATTTAAATAATTATTAACTAAAAATAGGTAATGTTTTGTTTGGCTTTTTTGTTGAATCTAAGTTGGAAAGATCTGTCAAACTAGATGCCGACAATGTTGTAAAGCAGCAGAACAGTCTGGAAGTTGTCTGTTTCAGGAAGCTTTACAGCAGTCCAATTAAAATGTTTTCTGAATCCCTTAGAAGGCAGTAATATGGTGGTCTCCAAATCTGTGTGCTCACCTACCCACAGCTTAGAGCACTGAACTTCAATTTTCCAAGTTTCCTACTGTTGTCTAGGTTCAAGGACAAATTCTCCTCCACAGTAAAGTAATTTCCTCCATAAAATCTGCTCCTGAGTAAACCCTGGCTAAAATGCCCCCTGGTGAACAGTATTGTTAGGCATATGCAGTTAGGGGTCCTGGTGGTTTTCTCACCAACAAAAATCTCTTGTGGGAGAATGGTCCCACTATCCTGAGATCCCAGCCGCTCTGATGAGCAGAAGCACTTTATGCCTTCTTTCCTCACACAGAGACCTGAATGTCTATTTTTACTTTTTCTTTTTTCTTCTTTTTTTTTTAAAAAAAAAAAAACAAAAAAAAAAACCTGCCAGGCACAGTGGCTCACACCTGTAATCTCAGCACTTTGGGAGACCGAGGCAGGCAGATCACGAGGTCAGGAGATTGATACCATCCTGGCTAATGCAGTGAAACCCCGTCTCTACTAAAAATACAAAAAATTAGCCGGGCGTGGTGGTGGGCACCTGTAGTCCCAGCTACTCAGGAGGCTGAGGCAGGAGAATGGCGTGAACCTGGGAGGCAGAGCTTGCAGTGAGCCAAGATCGCGCCATGGCACTCCAGCCTGGGTGACAGAGCGAGACTCTGCCTCAAAAAGAAAAAAAAAAAAAAACCTAACAATATAATGGACAATATGGAAAGAATGGTAATTAACAATATGTGGGCTTTGAAGTAAAGCAGAATCAGGCCCCATCTCTTACAAACAAGCTGATTTTGCATAATTTGCTTGGCTTCCTTGAGCCGAATTTCTCCATCTGTATACTGAAATTAAAAATGTTTTTCCCTAGGGCCAGGTACAGTGGCTCATGCCTGTAATCCCAGCACTTTGGGAGGTGGAGGCAGGAGGGTCACTTGAGGCCAGGTGTTTGAGACCAGACTGGACAACATAACAAGACCCCATTACTACAAAAAATAATTTTCTAAAAATTAGCTGAGTGTGGTGCATGCATGTCTGTAGTCCCAGCAACTCAAGGGACTAAAGTGGGAGGATTGCTTGAGCCTAGAAGTCCTAGGAGTTCAATGTTATGATCTTACCACCGCACTCCAGTCTGAGTGACAGAGCGAGACCATGTTTCCAAAAAAAAAACAAAAAAACAAAAGCAAAAATACCCCCTGATGCCATTCCTGCATTCTTGTGAAGTTGAAATGAAATAGATAATTCCTATAAAGCCTATATCTGACACATGTTAACTTTTCAACAAGTTTTTATGATTGTTATTATTGTTGTTGCTATGGTTACTTTTTGATTAAGGAAGTTTGGATTCAGCTCTTCCATGAGTCAGGGTAAGCTACACTGTACTGTGGTTACAATTCAAACTCTAAGTGCCTTAAAAGAGAAGTGTTTATTTCTTTGCTGTGTTATGTGTCCATCATCAGTTGACAGAGACTCTGTTACCCTATGTCCCAGGCTGATGGTGCAGTCCCCTTTTCAAATGATGCTCCCGCTGTGCCAGAGCAAAAGAAAGCTCTGGAGGGTCTTTCACCAGAAAATACAGGTTTCAGCCTAAAAGGGACACAGAGCACTTCTGTTCACAACTCATAGGCCAGAAGTAGTCACGTAACTCCACCAAATCCCAAGGTTAAAGGTAGTCAAATCCTACTGTGCTCCTAGAAGGTGGAGAGCTGGAAATGTTTTCCTAACAACTGAATGATGAATGACCATCATGGCCATTTAGTTGGTGTAATGGTAGGATGAAACTGTCCTTAGGCAATGGCTACATTTTTCAGGATATATATTTTCCAGGAATGCATTACCCTTATTTGCAGATTACCCAATTATTTATATGTAACAAATCCTTGCTAAGGGTGGGCACTGTGCTTGGCACTGAGAATCTAATGGTAAGCAAACACAGGTAAAGTCCTTGCACTGCATACCACACAGATCATTGAGGAAGACACAAGTTAATTTAAATATCACACCAGGGAGTTTATAGTTGTAAACTGAGATTAAAACTCTGAAGGAAAGAAACAGAGCTCTGTGACGGAATCTGATATAGTCTGTGGGGTCAGGGGTAGTTTCTCCTAACTGGTGCTTGAGTATGGTATGTAAAGGATGAGTAGGTTTTCACTAAGTGAAGTAGGGAGGGCAGGAGAAACATTTAGGACAGAAGGAACACCATGTGCCAAGGCCCTGGGCCGGGAGACTGTCTAGATGTCACAGGGGTTGAAAGAAAGTCTGTATGGCTAGAACAGGGCCCAGGAGGGGTATGAATAAAAGACATTGCCAGGAAGGCAGGCAGGGGCTAGGCCATGCAGATCCCAGCTGAGGTCTCTTCAGGATCTGAGTCATTATGTCTACTGATCTGAAGCCTTTGAGGGACTCAGCTCATGTAAGGGATTGATATATAAACCCAGACGGCATCACCAGGACCTCTGAATGTACAAAGGAGTCCCTGTGTTTGGAAGGCCTTCTGATTCCTTCCCCTCACCAAAAATGTTCTACAGTCACGGGTCCATGCTTTACCTGTGACATTTTAAAGCAAATATCTTGAGCCTGTCTCCAAATCCAAAGCCTGGAGCCAGCTTCTGTACAACAAATGTGTCCCTCTCTGTTTGCACTTCTCACATTCAAGGAGGCCTCCCACGGACTCTGGGAAGGAAATGTGATATCCACGCACAGCAGTGCCACTGCCTGCAGAGAGCAAAATGCTCCTGATGCGGCTGACAATATGTTGTTCCCTCCTGGGAATGTGGGTTGCACTCTGTCTTTCAGAAATATAGGATTGGAATGTGTCATCTCCTTAACCTTAGAGGACTGGAGTTTGTAGATCTGCTGCCAAACTGACTCAACCTACTGAGCCCACCCCAGTCTCATGTCTACACATGAATGAGAATAACTGAGCAATAGTTACTCAACTAGGAAACATCTAGGATTCTCCAACTGGCTTTCTAGGAATACCACCTGGCTGTGCTACAGAAGACAAGAAGCTTAGATTTTGCCCTTTGGACCTGTACAGAAAAACAGCAAGTTCTCTGGTCATTTCTCTTTGAGTTCAAAGATAACAGTCTAGAAATGCTTTACAGGTAGAAATTGTTTGACCTACGTAGCTTCAGAAGAAAGTTTCTGGTTCATAGTGGTCTCTCAAACATTTACATGAGTAGATTTTTTTTTTAAATGTATTCATTCATTCATTCATTCACCAAGACACCATGTACTGAGCACCTACAATGAGCCAGACATGGTGCTGGAAAGGTGATAAATGGGTTCTTGGCACTAGGGAGCTTTCATTCTGCTAAGAAAGCACAGACAATAAACATGTGACTAAAGAAATAAGATTGCAGATGGTAGTAAGTGCTATGAAATAAGTAAAAGAAGACAATAGATAGAATGTCAAGAAAAGGGAGGAGTGATTTCTTTAGCTAGAGTGGTCAAGAGGAAAAAAAAAATTACTCTAAGATGTGACATATGGCCCAAGAAATAAACATTGAGAAGGAGGCAGCCGTGAGCTAGATGGGAAATAAGTTTCCAGGTAGAGGGAACAGCAAGAAGAAACTGAGTGTGATGTGTTGTGGGAACACATGCGACGGGGAGGATGGTGGTAAATGATGAAGTCAGAAAGGTGAGTAGGATCTAATGGGGTCAATCAGGTAGTTAATGATGATGAGTTTGGATGCAACAGGACACCATTGATGAATTTTAGGCAGAATGGTAATAGGATTTCATTTATGCCTTGAGAAGATCACCCTGGCTATTTTAGGGAACTGGTCTGAAATGTGGATGTAGGGAGACCAGGTAGGAATCAGATGCAGCGAGAGATGATGGTGTCTTGTGATATCAAGAAGCTGTCAAATTCAGCAGAACAATATGGAAACAAGGCCAATAAGAATGCTGAACTAGATATGGAATGTGAGGGGAAAAAGGAAATAAGCATGATTCCCAGGTTTTTAAATATAAGCAATGGGTTGAATGTAGGTGTTATTTTCAAAGATGAGAAAGGAACCGGTTTGGAGGAGGGCGGAGTCAAAATTTCTCTTTTGTGCAAGTTATCTTTGATATTTTGATTAGATATCTAAGGGGACAATTAAATACACACGGAGCTCAGGGCCAAAGATATGACTGGGTTATTGGGTTGTGTAATAAATGCTAAACACCACAGGACTCATTTGCGTTGTTACCAGACCATTTGGCATTTATCTTTCATTCAACAAAGATGTGTTTAATACAACAGCATGTGATTCTGTACTGAACCCTAGCAGATCTGATTTCATCTTGGCTGGTGATGAGCTAGTAATCCAACTCTTCATTGGTTGTTTTATCTGTCTAGTCTTCAATGTAGTGGGCGTATTGAGTGACAGGTGAATGATATGGAGATATTTGCATATAGAGGAAAAATACAAAATCAATCTGTACCAGTATGTAGATTTTCTGTGGCTGCTGCTGACAGAGAAAACTGCCCTGCCATCAAGAAGTTATGAAATAACCAAAAATTAAAAGGGTAGCTTGAATGGTCTACATCATGAGCTTCACTAGTCTTTTAATTATCTCTGCCTTCCTAACGTTGATCTTATGAACCATTAATATTTGGAGAATCTGCAGGTGTACCACCAGGAAAGTAGAAAAATTGTTCCATTTGGGATAAGAACACTAGCTTTTCAAGATCTTGTGATGCTTTGACTGTCTCCAAACTATCTACTAATTCAACCAAAAAAAATAGTCAAACTACATGACAGGTGTTAGTCACAATGAGCAGATGATGGAGGACCAATATACTCTTCAGTTAGTTGGTCTGATACCCCATAAATCTGATGTAAAAGATAAAGATCATGTCATTGCTCTGTACCAATTCTGTCATTTTTTTAAAGGTTTGGTTTTGATATAGACAGTGGTAGAAAATTACAGTAAAGTCATCTTGTTTGGGTGACAGTATCTAACGTAATGCTACCTTCAGAAAAGGGCACAGTGCTGTGATCTGTCAGACCATGTAGCAAGCAAATGATATGGAACATTCTGAGTTTGCATAAAGGTCTGACTTCACATTTTTACAAACAAAACCAAACCAAAACTATCATTTAGGTCTGAACCCTAAGCTTTCTAAATTTTTCCAGAAACTTTTCTACCATTCTCTGCTAAATCTAGATTATTATCATAAGCTAGGCACAATGGCTCACACGTGTAATCTCAGCACTTTGGGAGGCTGAGGTGGACGGATCACTTGAGGATAGGAGTTTGAGACCAACCTGGCCAGCATGGCGAAACCCTGTATCTACCAAAAATACAAAAATTAGCTGGTGGCAGGTGCCTGTAGTCTCAGCTACCTGGGAGGCTGACGCACAAGAATCACTTGAACCTAAGAGGCAAAGGTTGCAATGAGCCAAGATCATGCCACTATATTCCAGCCTGGACGACAGAGCAAGACTCTGTCTCAAAAAAAAAAAGTGTTTTTTAAAAAATAGATTTATGGTCGGACGCGGTGTCTCACTCCTGTAATCCCAGCACTTTGGGAGGCAGAGGCGGGTGGATCACGAGGTCAGGAGATCGAGACCATCCTGGCTAACATGGTGAAACCCCATCTCTACTAAAAATACAAAAAATTAGCCAGGCGTGGTGGCGGACACCTGTAGTTCCAGCTACTCGGGAGGCTGAGGCAGGAGAATGGCGTGAACCTGGGAGGCAGAGCTTGCAGTGAGCCGAGATCGTGCCACTGCACTCCAGCCTGGGTGACAGAGCGAGACTCTGTCTCAAAAAAAAAAAAAAAAAAAGATTTATAATCATTAAAAATTGAAATGTGGTACCACATATTACAATCTATTATTTTCTTGTCCACAAGCAAGGGATAAACGTGAATTAGCATAGTCTGATGGTATTCCACATGTCATACATGATATTTTAAATAACTAAGGGATATGTCTTAAATATTATTTAAAGACTTTATTCGCAAGTATTATAGCATTTATGATATTTAATGTGCATGTATTAACATGTGGCAATGTTTTCTAAGGTTCATGTAAACCATTTTTTACTAAAATATGGTATCTTTTGTGACTCAAGCAAATGTAATATAATGTTTAATTCCCCAGCAAAAAATATATATATAAATATATATTTATATATTAGATAGATAGATAGATAGATAGATAGATAGATAGATAGATGATAGATAGATAGGGCTGGCCAACATGGCAAAACCTCATCTCTACCAGAAATACAAAATTAGCTGGGAGTGGTGGCAAGCACCTCTAGTCCCAGCTAAATGCCTCACATGTGCTAAAATAAAGAGAATAGTATAGTAAGCCCCATGTAGGTATCATCCAGCTTTTATCACCTAACAAGTCATGGTCATTCTTGTTTCATCTTGGCACCCCCCATTCTTCCATCCTCAGATGATTTTGAAGCAGATTTCAAACATCATGTCATCTGTATTTATTTCAGCATGTATCTTGAAAAGATAGCACTTTTACAAGAACAACCATCCATAGTCATAGGCAGGAAACTGTTATGATGCCTATAACAAATTTACAAACATTCCTTATCATCTGCTATCAAATATGGTCACATTTCCATGTTTTTGTGTATATCTGGAAATTTTTTGAAACTTTGTTTAAATTTAAATTGTTCTCTGAATGAGGTTCAAACATAGTGAATTGGGTACTATCTTTCTCGAGCCTCTTTTAGTCTATAGGTAGAAACTTAATTTTTTTTTAATAAAACTTTTACTGACCCCAGAAAAAATTTGTGTCATATATGGCAGGAGATCATTATCAATAATACTAAAATGACAATAATATTTTGCTCCTGGGCATCTTTTCTTTAGGAATCTAACCCAATCATATCTTGTTTACATCTGTGAATTTTGCCAAACAGTGTTTCTTTTTTAGCTAATTTTTTCTGCCCTTCTAAGTGGGTACCTTATGTTTTGAACCACCTGATACTTTGCAGGCAGGCTTCTTTCTATGCCTTGCTTTACACAAAATGACCTTCCTCCCTTCCCCCACACTGCTCCCCACCCTCATTTCTTCCCTTTGCCTTTGGAATCACAGCTGTGCAGTAATTGGCTTCCCCATGATCTTTCTGGCCTCCATTTACCAAAGCTGAACAGCAGTTCCAAAACAGTAAGTGGAAGGGAAGAGTATTCCGTTGTTAGGACCTCAGAATTGACCTAATGGAGATTCTGGCTCCCTGAATGATCTCTCCACATTAGAAACATGTACAGTACCCAGTCACAAAAATGAGGAAAATGAGCAATGAATTAACCATGATGCAAAGTTATTTAATGTATATATAATTCCTTTATTATGAAAATGACTTTTTAATTCAACTGCTTTGTAACAGAGAAATTAATAGAAACTTCCAACATTTTTTTGCTTGCTTGTCTGCTTGCTTGCTTTTCTTTTGTACCAGCTAGCTGTGACCTTGTTTACATTACCTGCCTTTAAGAGTTTCTTGGTATTGAACAGATGTTTTGTAGTTCCCAGCTCCTTAATTTATAAGTTGGATGAGCCTCAATGGCCTCATCTATAAAATGGGGCTAATAATACTATGTAAATACTCAGGTTGATTTAACCAAAGGTCGAGGTATTGGAATAATATAAAGAATATAGATAAATTTTTTTAAAACTGCATATGAGGTTCAGAAAAGGCAGAAATTCAGGTGGCTATAAGGCTATAAGTAGCAGGAATGAATGATCTCAGGGCACAACCCCTGAGAAACATCAGCTCCAACAGGAAAGATTCCAAGTCCCTGGAGAGTGACACTGACCAGGGCTGGGTTATAGTATCACTCCTTGACAAGTCTCCTTAATAGACAGGTCCCACTGATGCAGGGCAGGCAAGCCCCAAAACTGAGGCTTAGCCCAGGAGGGGTCTTGCTTCACCCAGAAAAGAATTCAATGGCAAGCCAGTGGTGTTAGACAGCAACTTTAATGGAAGCAGCAGGGTACAGCAGTAGCAGAGCAGGGCTAACGCACAGGCAGTATGCCCAGAATAGCAGCCCAGGGGCAGTTCTACAGTCATATTTACACTTACTTTTAATTACATGCAAAATAAGGGGTGGATCATGCAGAGATTTCTAGAAAAAATTCGTCACTTCCAGGTTCTTGCCCTGAAAAGGGGTGATAACTGCCAGGTGTTGTCATGGCAATGGTAAACTGACAAGGCCCTGGTGGGCATGTCTTATGGAGAGGTGCTTTTGTCTCTTCCTTGTTTCAGCCAGTCTTCAATCTGGTCTGGAGCCTGAGCTCCGCCTCCTACCTCACCGCCACAATTAAATACAGTGAGGAAAATGTCGTCCCCCTAGAGGAAATGGTAGTCCTTTACAGGAGAAGGAGAAATGGTCTGGGCAACAAAAAACCAAAACAAAACAAACTCCCATCACATTATCTCACAGAGTTCTAATGAGGATTAAAGAAGTTAATACATAATGTTCACAATATCTGGATTTGGTAAAAGCTTAGCAAATTGTAGTCAGTATTATTATTACAGTATAAAAGAGAAAATGAGCAACAATTCAGCCATGCTGCAAGGCTATATAATCATTAGCAATTCCTTCACTATGAGAAAGTCCTGATGTGGTTACTCTAGAATTCTCAGAATTGGCCAGGTTTGAGGCTGGCTCATTTGCATCCATTAACTTTATGACCTTCAGTCTTAACCTTTCTGGCCTGTTCCTCCTCTCACAAAAGGTGGTAATAATACCAAGCTAAGTCAGAGGACTGCTGTAGAGCACAATTTATGACCAGTTGTCAAAGTCTCAGGGAAATCCACGGATTTTAGTGCCAAACATCTCCAGTGGAATCAAAGGGAAGAACTGAGGCAAGTTACACACAGCCATGTTTCATATATTTTTAAAAGTGCATTTTATTTATAACCCTGCCTCATTCCAAAAGGATTTTTGGCTGCTCATATTTTATATAAGTAGCAAATGTTTCAACTCTTAACTAATCAAATTAAGGATGCAAGCTGGAGAAATGACATTAAGAGGTGAACAACAAGGCTTCATTTTTAATTCATCATTTAAGAAACGCATCTATAACCTAAATAGAAAATAAGCAAAGGGCATAAACACTGAATAAGTACAAACATGCAACAAGCATATGAAAAAAGTTTCAACATTGTGAGCACACAAAGAAATGAATATTTGACAGCAGTATCAGATTTTTCACCTTGTTGGAAGGATTTAAAATAAAGACCACCAATATCTGTGTTAGCAAGGGTGCAGGGGACTTGTACCCTCACACCTTGCTGGGGGGAATAGAAACAGGCACAGTCTTTCTGGAGAACAAATAAGATGGGATCTGTCAAAATTAAATTATACCATTTGACCCAAGAATTTCACTTCTAGTAGTCTTCTTTAAAGAAATATTCATATATGTGATCAAAGAAATATATACACAAATATGCATTATTTTTAATAGCAAAAAAATTTAAAACAATTAAAATGCCATCAATTAAGTTGTTTAAAATTTTGATACAACAATACCATTGAAATTTTGTGTAGTCATCATTAAAGAATTGTATATATCTCCTGAAATAGAAAGATGTCAAAAATATATTTTAAAGTGTAAATACTAAGTTGCAGAAAATTGGCAGTATGATCCCATCTTATAAATATGTATTTCTAGATGTTTTAGAAGGACTGAGAAGCTTTTACTCAGGATTGTGTTGGTTTTTTAAGTTGCTATTGAGTGGCCACGATGGGATTAGTGAGGTAACAGAAGGATACTAAGTTCCTCAGTCATGCATATAGCTATTAGAATATAAAGCAATACCATAGATGAATGAATCAATAAACAAATGAAATGAGCAAATCTGCTATAAACCAAAAGATCAGATCATAACCAAGCTGCTAGGAGTGTTGACCTGAGGGGAGACTTGGGATTCAGTTTCACCTACCAGTTTCAGCTATCAGTGGACAATCACTTCAGCCTTCCTATCTCAGCTTCCTTGCAGGGAAAATCACCAAGCTGGCCAAGCTAATCATTCTCACTAGCTGAGGCTCATAATCCAGAAAAATAGCAATTAGACAAGAACTTGAAACTATCTTACACAAAGAATTCAGGGGTATTTTGGAGGAGTCTATGAATTATATTTAGGAGGTCCATGAATTCAACTGAAAATCAAATTGCATCTTTATTTTTACTAACCTTTACCTGAAATGTAACATTTCATTCAATTATGAATGTAGGCAACAAACCAAAATAATACTAGCAGAAACATTTACATCGTGTTAACAATTGCTGCTGATACCTTGAAACACTGTTTACACTTATCACTATACCAGATTACCATAGATATTAGGTTTGTTGCTAGATCTTGTAATTTAATGAATAAATAAATATCTATTATTTAAAATGATGTTTAAAATTATTCGGATATATGTATATCAATAGAATTGGATGTCTTTATAATATCATATATTTTATGCATTTTAAAACCTTACACTGAAAAGAGGTCTATAAGCTAAATAGGACTGTGCTGAGGAATTCTTGACCCCAGAGAAATTAAAAATCCCAATGCTTTGCTTTTTATTGTTTGCTTTCCTGTTGCAGAAGCAACAGTGACTGGCTTCTGGGGGAGGGGCACAAACCTCACAAAGGCAGCAATTCACTGGGGGATCCTGAAAGAATAGGCACAGAGGAAGTCATAAGTCAGGAATTAAAAGAAACGATAAGCACAGGGAGGAGGCAGCGATAATAAGCTCCAGTTAGCCTGAGTGTTTAATTTCCTCTTTGCTCTGATAATTAATTTAATTAAGATTAATCCTACTATTTCCTATTCTTTATCACCTCGTGAAGAAATTGCCCAAAGACAAATTCACAAATGTGGTGGGAGGTGGCAGAGGTGGGAAGTCCAATGTTCTAGAATCTAAATTGGTGACTCGGAGCCCTAGCTGTGCATCAGAATCACCTGGGGAGCTTTTAAAACTCTCTCAGTGGGAAGGAATAGGGATAATGTATATTACTGCCTGAGAGAGGCATGAGGGGGCCTTCTAGAAGGCTGAACATATTTCACATCTTGATCTGGCCTGTGGTTAAATGTGTGGATCCATATATAAAAATTCATTGACCTATATATTTAAGATTTGAGCTTATGAGGAAAATGAAGCATGGAGAGTTTGGGTAACTTTCCCAAGGTTTATCTCAGATTTTTTTTTTTTAAATTATATCTCAACTTTTTAAAAAATTAGCAATTTTCTGGCCCCACCTCTGAAGAGTCTAATTTAATTGTCTGGAGCAGGGCCCAAGAATCAGTATCTGTTTAAAAACACCTGCCCCTCCCCCACCCCAGTTGAGGCCAGAGTGCATCCAGGATTGAGAACCACCTAGACGCTTCATGAGATGGAATCATTCACTCAGTCAACAAGTTCACAGAGATTTCAGTGTTAAGTAGTGAGGACAGAGAGAAAGATAATCTCTGTTCTCAAGACTTTTAATTAAGGGAATAAAGTAATAATTACCACTATTGAGATATTAACATAGAATCTGGCCAGGCGCAGTGACTCATGCCTGTAATCCCAGCAATTTGGGAAGCCGAGGTGGGTGGATCGCTTGAGTTCAAGTGATCCAGCCTGGCCAACATGGTGAAACCCTGTCTCTACTAAAATACAAAAAAAAATTAGCCAGGTGTGGTGGCAGGCACCTGTAATCCCAGCCACTCGGGAGGCTGAGGGACGAGAATTGCTTGAACCCAGGAGGTGGAGGTTGCAGTGAGCCGAGATCACACCACTGCACTCCAGCCTGAGAGACAGAATGAGACTCTGTCTCAAAAAAATAAATAAATAAATAAAATAAAATAAAAATAAAATCCTGTGGTCCTCCATCTTCAGCATCCATCTTCAGAATCACTTGGGGAGCATGTTGAAATTATGGCTCCCAGGCTCCACCCAGAGATTCTGATTCAATAGGTCTGGACTGAGGCCTCAGGAATCTGCTTAAGGGAACAGTAAATAAGCTAGGTCTGGCATATGCCTAACGCATAGTAGGAGAGCAATAAATAGCTACTGAATGTAGGAGTTCCTGGGCCAAGTGCTTTCTATACATTATCTAAGTGAATGATAAACAACAACCCAATAAGGGTATGTACTATAGAAACTCACAGGAGGAAACTGTAGATTGGAGACATTAAACAAACAAACCAGAAAATTGTCCAAGTTCCACCAGTTAATAAAATCAGGCAGTGGAGATTTAAGCACATGTCTCTTTAATTCTCCAAAAGCAAAGCCCTGCACCCTGAACCAGAGCTTTGCCACACATTTTCTACAATTCTAAAAGTCTACATAAACTTTTCAAAGTCTGATCAGGCATGAAGAAATTTGGTTTTGTTTTGCTTGCCCCTGAGGAAAATTAGTGCTAGGGGAAGAGAAGAGGGAGTGACCCAATTTGTCAGATTATTGCTTGCCACACCCTTTGTTTGAGCCAGAGCTGGAGGTACCCTAAATGAAGCCAGTATTAACTCTCAGATGTTGGGACAGGGAATCTAGAAGCTGTTGTTAGAATTAGCTCTTATAAGTACCTTCAAATGCCTTTGCAGTGAAAGGGAAGGTGTTCCAGCATGGGAGCTCATTTTTTCACATTGCACAGAGCCTCCTCCCAGGGTGGAGCCCTTGCAAAGAGAGAGGCTCCAATAGCTAATTGTGTTCTGTGTCTGCAGTTGCTTTCTGCTTGACTTCCAGTCCCACGGCTTCCCTGAAAGTCTAAATGCTCTTACTCCGCCCCTACCTCTTTCTTTATTCTGTTCAGCTACTGCAGATGCCACAGCTGCTCAGCATTTAGCTTCCTCATTGATCCCACAGTGGAGGCAATTATAGCAGGGTCACAAGCGACTTGGCTCAGCTTCTTCGTGATGTCTGCTTTGGCTCTCTCCTAATAAAGACTGGGAAGGAGATAGGATTCTCCTACAGGGTTCTACATTCCCCACCTCAGCCCGTCTTCGTGTTTTACTCTCTCCACAGAGATAGCTCTCTCATGAAAACGAAGCAGGGCCTGTAGGAGAGGGCTCAGGGGACAGGATGCCTGAGTTTTCATCTCTACGTATAGTAACCTTGGGCAAGTTACCCAACCTCTTGGTGCTTCACTTTTCTCATCTGTGAAATTAGGGTAAGAATAATAATATTGACACATCAGATCATAAAAATTAAGAGTTTGCATATACTTAGCACAATGTTGGATATGTACTAAAATATATATCCACTCATATAATATATACATCAACAGTACTGTGTACACGTGCATACCATTACACACACAAACACATATAATACATATACAAATATCATCATTGTTATTTCCTGGCTTTTTTTTTCTCTCCACTTTAACACTTCCTTGTGCTAGGCCAGGCACAGTGGCTCAAGCCTGTCATCCCAGCACTTTGAGAGGCTGAGGCAAGCAGATCACTTGAGCCCAGGAGTTCAAGACCAGCCTGGGTAACATGGTGAGACTTCACCTCTAGAGACAATTTAGAAATTAGCTGGCTATGGTGTTTCTGCCTGTGGTCCCAGACACTCAGAAGGCTGAGGTGGGAGGATTACTTGAGCCAAGGGGGCAAAGGTTGAAGTGAGCCAAGATCATGCCACTGCACTCCAGTCTGGACAACAGAGTTGAGACTCTGTCTCCAAACAAAAACAGAAACAACACTGTGTCTGTACTCCAAACTCTCCTTATACCAACACGGTTCAATACAAATATAATGCAAGCCATACATGTCATTTTAAATTTCCTAGTAGCTCCATTAGAGAAAATAAAAATAAGCAGATAAAATTAATTTTAGTAACATATTTAACATATCTAAAATATTACTTCAAATGGTCAGTAGAAAAATTAAGAAATTTTACATTGTGTTTTCTTATGTTGATGTTTTTTAAAGTCTGAACTCTGGTATATATTTTGCAATAACAACTCAACTTAGACTAGCCATATTTCAAGTGCTCAGTAGCTGCACTGAACCATTGACTTCGTAATGGACAACACAACCTTATTCTGTCACCCAACTTTATGAAAACTTGCCAACCCAGTATTTTCCCTTCAGGTCCCACTATCAGCTTTTGATTCATTCGTTCAGAAAGGGTTTATTCAGTACTTACTATGTGTTAGGCATCGTGTTGAGTGTTATGGATATAATGGTGATGTAGTCCTATGAATTTTGTCCCCCTAAAACAGTGCTCCCCAACCTTTTTGGGATCACGGACTGGTTTTGTGGAAGACAACGTTTTCACAGACCTGGCGTTGCAGGGGATGGCTTTGGGATGAAACTGCTTCACCCCAGATCATCAGGCATTAGTTAGATTCTCATAAGGAGCGTACAATGGAGATCTCTCATGTGTGCAGTTCACAATAGGGTTCGCGCTCCTATAAGAATGTAATGTCACCACTGATCTGATGGGAGGTGGAGCTCAGGAGGTAATGCTCAGTCACTGCTGCAACCCAGTTTCTAACAGGCCAAGTACCGGTAGTGGGTCCGTGGCCAGAAGGTTGGGGACCCCTGCTCTAAAATTCATATGTTGAAGTCCTAACTTCCAGTAATAGAATATAACTTTACTTGGAGATAGAATCCTTTTTTTGTATAAATGTAAGGGGTAGAAATGCAGTTTTGTTACATGGATATATTACATAGTGAGGAAGTCTGGGCTTTTAGTGTAGCCATTTCGTGAATGGTGTACATTGTACCCATTAAGTAGTTTCTCATCCCTCACCCCACTTCCACCCTTCTGAGTCCCCAGTGATTATTCCACACTCTTGGATATTGTCTTCTCAGAGGTAAACAAGTTAAATGAGGCCAATAGGGTCCGCCCTAATCCATTATGATGATATTCTTATAAAAAGGGGAAATCTGGATACAGACACACAGAGAAAACACCATATGAAGACAGAGGCAAAGATAAGGGTATTAATTCTGCAAGCCAAGTAACACCAAGGGTGGCTGCCAAAGCATCAGAAGCTAGGGAGAGGCCTGGAACAGACTCTCCCTTGTGGCCTCAGAGGCAACCCTGCCAACACCTTGATCTTGGACTTCCAGCCTCCAGTATTGGGAGACAATACATTTCTGTTATTTAAGCCACCCAGTCAGTGGTACTTGTGACAGCAGTTTCAGCAAACCCATATAGTTCTTTTCTCTCCTATTTCAAGATAGGGAGGCCTCCACCTTCACGAGTGGTAAAGGGCCCTACTGCAAAGTCCATGATCAAATTAATGAGGAAAGTAAAGGTAATTGCAAGTTAATAGGGACAAAGGCAATATACGTGTAAAGAAACAAATATACAATCACAAATTATGTTAATAAGGTGTAGTGACTGAGAATAATATTGGGGTGGCAGAAAATTTACTATGATGAGGACATCATAGTAGGCTTCATTGGAGAGGTGCCATTCAAGTCTTTATCTAAAGGAAGCAATGTTCTGGGGAATCCCAAGCAAAAGGAAAGCCTACCAAAGTCCCTAAAGTGGAAAAGCAGCTGCCACACTCTAGAAGCTGTCAGAAGCCATGTAACCCCGAGGGTGGCAGCCCAGATAGTGACAACATGACTTGAGGGTGGGTGAGAAGCCAGGAGCCACACAGCAGGGCCTTGGACGCCATCACTAACCATGTGGGTTTTATTCTAAGTGCAGCAGAATAGCTTTTAAGGAGGCAAATGACATGATGTGATATATGTTTCCAAAAGACCACCATGGCTGCTGAGAGCAGAAAGGAATGGAGGGGAATCCCAGTGTATTAGTCAGGGTTCTCTGGAGGGACAGAACTAATAGGATAGATGCGTATATAAAAGGGAGTTTATTAAGGAGTATTGACTCACACGATCACAAAGGTGAGGTCCCACAATAGGCCATCTGCAAGCTGAGGTCCCACAATAGGCCATCTGCAAGCTGAGGAAGAAGGAAGCCAGTCCGAGTCCCAAAGCTGAAGAACTTAGGGTCCAAAGTTTGAGGCCAGGAAACATCCAGCACAGGAGAAAGATGTAGGCTTGGAGATTAAGCCAGTCTAGTTTTTGTATGTTCTTCTGCCTGCTTTTATTCTGGCCGCACTGGCAGCTGATTCGATTGTGCCCACCCAGATTGCATGTGGGTCTGCCTTTCCCAGCCCACTGACTCAAATGTTAATCTCCTTTGGCAACACCCTCACAGACACACCCAGGAACAATACTTTGTGTCCTTCAGTCCAATCAAGTTGACACTCAATATTAACCATCACACCTGGGATATCCCTTGTTATGCCTGTCTGGTAGGAAATGAGGAGCAACTGAGGAAAGATGCTGGAAGAGATGGATATCTGTGGGCAAAGGAGGATTCCTCAGTTTGTCTTTTGTGGGAGCTACCTATACGATAAGGACGCTCACTGCCTCAAAAGGGAGAGAAGAATCTCAAACGGCCTCACCCCAGACACTGTTCGGTTTCTTCAATTAGAGCACAGGACACAAATGGTGAGAGAGTTACTCAAAGTCTATCATCAAGTGAGGGCACAGCAAAAGAAACCAGTTCCATCAGTGTCTCACAGAGCCCCTTCTCTGTCTTAGTCGAAGGAATGTTACTTTTATCACAGGTTACTTTTAAGGTTAAGCTGGAATCCCAAACATCATCAAGGTGCAGGTATGGTGGGCTTGGTTCACTGATGAGAGGCATTCCTGTGTGCTTGATCTTTCCACTTTGTTGACTCCATTGGGGGCATTCTCCCATATGGTGCTTTCCAGTAGTGATAAAACAAAGAGAGGGAAAGAGATCTTTCCATGCTGTGATTTGTTAATTGATTTGGAAAGTTGTCAGAAAATAGTCTACAGAATACCTACAAATTCTGAAAAAGCAGAAATTATCAGGTGCTATTTGATACTGGATCCTTCCATACCTGATAAAATTTGATGGCACCTTTTTACAAGTCCAGTAGTCCTATGGCTGGCTGATGTTGTTTACCTTGTACAAGAGGAATAAACCATCCCAAATAATCCCCAGCGTTTGTCAATGATGATAACTTCAACTTCAATATAGCAAATCCATCATCATGACCAAGCCCAATGCAGAGTGGGCAGAAGAAAGGAAGCCCGCCAGATAAAAGGTAGACCATATTAGGGATTCTAGTTGGAGGCACAAAAAGTAAATAAATAAAATGGAAGTTGAAGTAAACAGAACCCCAATGGATACCACCAAATTTCCTTAGATATCATTAAATCGTATGTGAGCAACAGGGTGAATCAAATGAAAGTCAAATTTATACTCACATGATTATAGCACAGACGAGCATCTCACAGCTATAATTTACCAGGAGTGATTGGTGGAAAAGATTTAGAGAGCAGGGAAGGAATATTCTCTGAGGGTAAAGAAGAATGAAGTTACTTTCTGTCACTCAGGCCAGGAGAAATGCCCCTATACAATGAAACTACTGTCTCAAAACCTATTTTATTTTCTGCAGCACAAGGTAATTATCTGAAATTTTCTTCTTGGTTTAATGTTCCTGTTTATTGCCTTTTTTCCCCTACTAGAATGTGAGCTCCAAGTAAGCAGAGATCTTGTTTGACTCATTCATTGCTATGTCCCCAGTACCTAAAATCTTGCCTGACATGGAGTACTTAATATCCCTGATGGCAGGAAGGAATGAAATCAGAGTTAAGTCCTGCAGCATGATGAGTTGACATTGCTTGACTAAAAATTCCCTATGTTCCAGGAATTCATTTGTGGACACCCTGTTATAGATGAGGGAACTTTCAGAGGAACATGCTTTGCTATGAAGATAAGTCAACTGAATTGAACATTGTTTTTTATGTACCAACTGCTGCATTGGGGATCTTTACTCTTCTTTCAAAATTACACCTTTTTCAACTAAGGGAAAATACAACTAGGCATTTCATCTCAGCGTGATTTGCCTTCTTTTCATCCTGAAGTAACACATCATGTGACCTTTGCTGGTCTCCTGTAGCTGTGCCACATTACCCTAGGAGCCACTGGTTCAAATCTATTTTAGAGCTCATGATTCATTCTAACTCCCTCCCCAGGGTATGTCACTTCTAAGATTTTTCTCTTCAACTTGCCACTAATCCCACTGAAGAAAAAACTGGCATTAGAATTCAATTTTAGCTTCCTGGCAGGACAGGCCAAATGTCAGCAATCTTTGAGGACTGTAGACAGATGTTCCCAGAAGCATTCTCAAATCCGCACAACAGAGTCCCTGGCTGTGAGCTCTAATGCCAATTCCCTATACTAGAAGTCAAAAAATACCCACTGATTTTCCTTAAATTAACTAAGGACCATTCTCCATTCCTATGAAGAGCTCCCTCCCTGGATTAAGTGACTTCCGGTAGAAAAGCATCTGGAGTTCCCAGAATTTATTCATTCATAGGGTCTTCAGCTAGAGATGTGAACTGTCTCAAGTAAATGTTCATAGATTTTGCAAAGAGTTGAAGGGAGTACACACATGAATTTATTCAAAGAGTAAGCTGCTTTAATACCTTGTAAATCTAATTCCAAAATCTCACAAGTTTTTAATAATATATTTGTTTTATAATGGTGCTTATATCTGCAAAAAGATGTTTATGAACAGAATTCTGACATAATTATGAAACAGTCAAGAACATGGGCTCCAGCACCAGGATATCTCAGCTAAAATCCCACTTACTGGCTATATAATCCTGCGCAAGAGGCCTCACCTCTCTGTGCCTCAGCTTCCTCTTCCATGAAATGGGCCTAATGGTGATACCTAACTGCATGGGATCGTTGTGAGGATTAAATGAAGTAATTCATGTAAAGTGCTGAACTATAGAACTCTGCTGTCCAACATGGTAGCCCCTACCCATACAGAACTGATTTAAACTTAAATTAATTAAAATTATATGCAAGTTTAATTCCTCAGTTGCACTAGCCACATTTCAAGTGTTCCATAGTCATGTGTGACTAGTAGCTGCCATAATGAACAAGGCAGATAAAACATGTCTACCATTGCAGAAAGTTCTATTGGACAGAGATTGCCAGAACAGACTTAAAACCATCCCAGTAACTCCAACATTTCCTTTGTTTCCATGCAGTCAGTGACCCGGTATTATCGAGTCCTTAACATTTCATGTTTGTTCCCTTCTCTGTGTTCCCATCAGCACCAATCCATTTATTTCTTGATGATACTGCTCAACTGGTCTTCTGACATCTGTCCTCCTCTGTGGCACCCTCCAGAGTCTCCCAGGCCTGAACTCCACTATCATTCCTCCCCCGACAGGCTCAATTCCTAGAATTGGAACTGGCAACTGAAGCCTTGGTCTTCATGCTCCTTGAAGGCAGAGGCAACATTTTATTTATATCTGTATCTCCCACAGTCTTTGGTTTATAATAAGCATTCAAATGTTTGCATGAATGAATGAATCTGTAAAGCAAAAGTATCTGAGACATGCCTCAATTTATTTAGAAGTTTATTTGGCCAAGGTTAAGGACATGCCCTGGAAGAGATTTGTGACTTTCTCTAAAGATGATTTTGAGGGCTTCAATATTTAAAAGGGAAAAGGTGAGGATATGGTAGCATTACTGAATCCACATGTTGCAAGATAAAAGAAGCAGGTAGGGAAATAGTCAATTAGGTATACATCTGGCACTCAGTAAATAAGCATTTTACATAAGGTAAGGTGAACATAGAGTAGCTAGCTGTGGAGATATTTAACTTTTAATCTATAGCTATCTGCTTAGGAATAAAAGGAAAAGCAGTTTTTTGCATGACTCAACTTTCAGCTTAACCTTTTCCTTTTGACATAGTGAGTTGGGGTCCTGAGTTTTTGTTTTCCTTTCACAGATCTATGGATAAATGAGCAAACCATGCTCTTCCAGGGGATAGGAGGCTCTACCTGGTTCATAGTCATTCTACAAGGCATCTTTCTCTGAACCACATCTGCGCCCTGAGGCAGTGCCTACATATGTGAGCCTGCAGGTGCTTTGAAATCAGAGGGCAAACAGGGCATCTTTTCTTTTCTTTTCCTTTTTTCTTTTTCTTTTCTTTTTTTTTTTTTTTTTTTAGACTGAGTCTTGCTCTGTCACCAGGCTGGAGTGCAGTTGTGCAATCTCAGCTCACTGCAACCTCTGCCTCCCGGGTTCAAGCAATTCTCCTGCCTCAGCCTCCTGAGTAGCTAGGACTACAGGGCATCTTTTCTAAGCATCACTTTGCCCTTGGGCTTTGGAAAGAGACTCCTCAGTGGTCACAGAGTTCCCTGTCATAGTCCAGAAGCAGAGCTCTTATCCACATTGCATTCATACCTGTACCTTAAGTGGGGTGGCTTTTGGCCCATGTATTGGGATCTTCAGTCCTGCAGCCCCACTCCCCACAACCACTGACATCAGCAGTAATGATGGTTCCCCAAAATTGCTTCCCTCTTTTTCTTGTCCTAAAAGAGTAATGTGGGTATAACGGCAGTTTCTGGGATCCAACTAAGAGTTTCTATTTTAGACTGAATGTTTGTGTCCCTCCCCCCAAATTCGTATGTTGAAATCGTAACCCCCCCCAGTGTGATGGTATTATGAGGTGGGGCCTTTGGGAGATAATTAGGTCATAAGAATAGAGCCCTCATGAATGGGATTAGCTCTCTTCTGAGAGACCCCAGATAGCAGAGAGCTCTCTTGCTCTTTCCACCGTCTTGTGAAGATACAAGAACTTGGCCATCTGCAAGCCTGAAGGGGGCACTCACCAGATCCTGACAATGCTGGCAGCCTGGACTGAGACTTCTAGCCTCCACAACTGTGAGAAATAAATTTCTGTTGTTTATAAGCCACCCAGGCTGTGGTATTTTGTGATAGCAGCCCAAACTAACTGACACAGTTCCCATGCTGCCTCTACTACAAACTGTGTAGCCTTGAGGAATTCAATTAAAAATCCTGTGCTCAGTTTTCCCAACCCTAAACTGAGGATAAGAATGGGATATCCTTCATAGAGTCACTGTGACAATTAAGGGAGACAAAGCACGTGAAGTGAAAGTGCACTTCTTGAGGCATGGCAAGAGGTAGATAGAGGTTAAGGTGTCAGTTCTAGAGTTCTCACTTTAATGTCACCAATGAGTCATAAGATTAGGTCCCCAATTCCTCCCTGTAAAATGTACATATCATCTCTAGCAGGATGACTCACTACTATGGATTTCGTTAAGACCATTGTAATAATGAGAACTAAGATTTTACTTAAGGAACACTTACTGTTACCAAACATGACGCTAAACATCTGACCTGCATTATCTAACTTAATAACCTGAGTAATCCAAGAGATAGCTACCAAGATGAAAACCAAAATGCCTCTTTATGACCAAGTTTTCAGTGTCACAAACCATCACTTCTGCTGAAGAATTACAATCCTTAGAAGCATGTTGCCAGGTCAAGCCCATACTAAGAAGAATTAAGCTCCACCTCTTGAAGGGAAGACCATCAAAGACTTCGTAGACATGTATTTCAAACCACCACAGATGTAAAATATATTTCTTACCATAGATTGTAGCCTAAAAAGTTTGAAAACCACTCCTCTGGGTGGTTTATATTATTTAATTTATCAGATAGGAATCATAGATCCATAGTATGGTAGAGGTAGAGGACCCATAGAGTTCATACAGCCTTGTAGAATAGGGGTTGGCAAACATTTTCTGTAAAGGAGCAATTAGTGAATATTTTAGGCTTTGCAGGCCACATGGTCTGTGTTGCAACTACTCAGCTCTGCTGTTATAGCACAAAAGCAGCCATAGACAATATGTAAACAAATAGGTGTGTCTGTGTTCCAATACAACTTTACGAAAACAGGCCAGGCACGGTGTAATCCCAGCACTTTGGGAGGCCAAGGTGGGCGAATCACTTGAGGCCAGGAGTTTGAGACCAGCCTGGTCAATGTAGCAAAATCCCATTTCTACTAAAAATACAAAAATTAGCCGGGTATGGTGGCACACGCCTGTAATCCCAGCTACTCAGGAAGCTGAGGTAGGAAAATCACTTGAACCTGGAAGGCAGAGCTGCAGTAAGCCGAGATGGCGCCACTGCAGCCCAGCCTGGGAGACAAAGCAAATCTCTGCCTCAAAACAAAACAAAACAACTTTACAAAAACAGGTCATCAGCCAGATTTGACCCAGGGGCACATTGATGAACAATGTTTATTAATTCTGACTTTACAGTAGACTCAAAGGGTTTTTTACTTAATGACCAAGTCTAGGTCACACCTCAGTTCAATTAGATTAGAATCTCTGGGGGTGAGAACCCAAATATCAATATTTGTTTTAAAGAAAGTTCCTTAGTGATACTAAGTGCAGCCAGAGCTAAGAAGAACCACTGACACCAGGCACAGTGGCTCATGCCAGTAATCCCAGCACTTTGGGAGACTGAGGCAAGAGGATCATTTGAGCCCAGGGGTTCAAGATCAGCCTGGGCAACATAGTGAGACCCTGACTCTACAAAACACATTTTTTAAAAGTTAGCTGGGGAAGCTAAGCTATGAGGATGCAAAGGCATAAGAATGATACAATGGACTTTGGGGACTCGGGATAGGGTGGCAGAGGGGTGAGGGATAAAAGACTACACATCCGGTATAGCGTACAATGCTTCGGTGATGGATGTGCCAAAATTTCAGAAATCCCCATGAAAGAACTTGATATTCATGTAACCAAACACCACCTGTTCCCCAAAAACCTATTGAAGTAAAAATAAATCAAGTGCTTGAGCCATAGTGACAAAAAACAAAAGTATTATCAGTCAGAAATTTTAAAAAACAAGCTGGGTATGGTGGTATGTGACTGTAGTACCAGCTACATGGGAGGCTGAGGCGGGAGGATTGCTTGAGCCCAGAAGGCCAAGGCTGCAGTGAGCAATGATCATACTACTGCACTCCAGCCTGGGTGACAAAGCAAGACCCTGTCTTAAAAAAAAAAAAAGAAAAGAAAAGAAAAAGGGAAGGGGGATGAAAGGAAAGGAAGAAGGCGAAGGAGGAGGAGGAAAAGAAGAAGGAGGAGAAGAAGAACAAGAACAAGAACCACCACTAACATGGGAGATGATGACTCTACTTACGGAAATTGAGGTCCCACAGGGCAAAAGACGAGCCCTGAGTCACACCCACATTGGTGCGCCTGGACGTGCTGATGTTTACCAGAAAGATGTACCTGAGCAGGTATTTACAGACAGAAACTAAGTGTAAAGTGTTGCCTACACAGAACATCGTACCTGGGCAGGCCAGGTTCCTGCACCCCTCATAGAGGGGCTTCCAGAAGAACTGTGTCACAGATGAAGCAGTGGGAAGTAACTTGAGTGCAAAGAGACAAGTGCAAGTCCTGGATGCCTCATGTAGTAACTTTGGGCAAGTATATTCAGCTCTTCAGCTCCCTCTTGTCTCATTCATGAAACAGTAGCAAACATTTTAGAGCATTTATTGCATAAGGCAGTATGCTAAGTGCTTTATGTTCTCTCTCTGAATGATACTTTCTGTCTCTCAATCATTACAACAGACCTAAGGTGGGTGATGCTACAGCATCCATTTTAAAGAAGAGGGAAGTAAGGATCAAAATATTTAAGTAAAAGGAACAGTCAGCACAGTAAACAGACGGCCCACAGAGAGGGAGAAAATCTTTACCATCTATACATCTGACAAAGGACTAATATCCAGAATCTACAAGAACTCAAATTAGCAAGAAAGAAACAATCCCATCAAAAAGTAGGCTAAGGATATGAATAGACAATTCTCAAAAGAAGATATACAAATGGCCAGCAAACATGAAAAAATACTCGACATCACTAATGATTAGAGAAATGCAAATCAAAACCACAATGTGATACCACCTTGTTCCTGCAAGAATGGCCATAATTTAAAAATTAAAAAAATAGATGTTGGCATGGATGCGGTGAAAAGAGAAGACTTCTACGCTACTGGTAGGAATGTAAACTAGTACAACCACTACAGAAACCAGTGTGCAGATTCCTTAAAGAACTAAAGGTGGATCTAGCATTTGATCCAGCATCCCATTCCTGGATATCTACCCAGAGGAAAAGAAGCCGTTATACAAAAAAGATGCTTGCACACGTATGTTTATAGCAGCATGATTCACAATTGCAAAAATATGCAACCAGCCCAAATGTCCATCAGTCAACAAGAGGATAAATAAATTGTGGTATATATACAATAGAATGCTACTCAGCCATAAAAAAGAATGAATTAATGGCATTCTCAGTAACCTGGATGGAACTGGAGACTAAGTTACTGAAGTAACTTAGGAATGGAAAACCAAACATTGTATGCTCTCACTCATAAGTGGGAGCTAAGCTGTGAGGATGCAAAGGCATAAGAATGACACAATGGACTTTGGGGACTTAGGGGAAAGGATGGGGAGGGGGTGAGGGATAAAAGATTATGAACTGGGTTCAGAGTATACTACTCGGCTGAAGGGTGCACCAAAATTTTACAAATCACCACTAAAGAACTTACTCATGTAACCAAACACCACCTGTTCTCCAAAACCTATGGAAATAGAAAATGTAAAAACTATATTTAAGTAATTTGCCCAAGATCCCATGAGTGGGTTGATTGAGGCAAGATTTGCACTCAAGTCTTTGTGTCTCCAAAGCCAATATACTTGACTGCCTTGCTACATCTCTCAGGACTCTTCTAAGGATTGATTCAGATAATTTGTGAATATGTGTTATAAATCCTAGGGTACTGTACATATGTCAGGCTTTATCACAGAAGGTCAATTTTCACATTCCAGGATATCAAGGAGGGGTGCTCTAGAAATGTTATTGATCAGAACATCCTCATGTGCAAATGATCCTATTCTGGTCAGCCAATCCTGTGTCCCCTAATTGATGAGGATGCCTTACTGGATCAGTAAGGGCCAGTCAAGAGACAGAAGCCAGTCTGTTATGTGAACAGAGGATCGAACATCAAGAATTGTTAGCAATATATAAAGTAGTTAACTGGGTAACTACAAAGGTAAAAGGATAACTTTAAGATATCATATAGGCAGCAATGATAGGCAGCAGCCCCTGTGCCCTAGAGTTGAGGAAGCAAAGGGAATAGGTTGGAATTATTTAAACTTAGTTTAAGGGAGGGTAGAGGCACACAAAAAGAAAAACCAGCCCTCAGAGGAGAGATGCTGGGCACTGATGCTGGTGCCTCTGAGCTCAGAGGCAGGGCCCTATGGGTCCAATACATAGACTTCTGAGGCAGGGATGCAATGAGGTGCAAACAGGCTGTATCTGCAAATGTTGAAAATGTGGCAAACTGGAGTCCACTGCTGCTGGGGAAGGCACTGCGGCTGCCAGTGGCAGGGGGTGCGCTGGTATGTAAAAGAAGAAACCAGGAAGGAGCAAGTACCTGTTCCCCCTTCCACACTGCAGCTTTCCCCATAGCATCACTTATTGACAGAGCCCAGCAAGGAGCAGCTGGCAGAGCAGAAGCCTGGTTTGCAGAGTCCTGGCCCCAATGTCACCCAGCCAAATAAAGGGTTTGTAGCTGAGGGAGAGTAACTTAATTACTGGCCCAGGTCACCTCTTTGACTACTGGGCATCCAGACCCACACTTTTATATGTAGGGGTCAAGGCCCTTGGCCCCCTGAAGTTTCCCTGATAACTGGCAAAAGGCAGATTAATCGAAGAAAAGACATACAAATTTATTTAACATGTATACGTGGGAGCCTTCAGAATAAAGACCCAACCCCCTAAAAGAGGTTCAGAAGCTTATATACCAACTTGAAGTTGCAGAAATAATATGGGCTCAGAGCATGGCCAAAAACAAGCTTGGGGGCCAGGCTGGTGGCTCATGCCTATAGTCCCAGCTACTGGAGAGGTTGAGGCAGGATCATTGGAGCCCAGGAGGTCAAGGATGTGGTGAGCCATGATCATGCCACTGCATTCCAGCCTGGGTGATAGAGTGAGACCCTGTCTCAAAAACAAAACAAAACAAAAAAACAACCAAAACAGTTATGGTGGCAAATTAGGTTTTAGTGACAAGACAACTTACAGGAAGGAGAAAGGAGGAGGCTTGGCTAGCAAAGGTATTCTTGTTATGTATCATAGCTGAAACTTCACAGGTACCAACCCTTAGAGAGGATAGTCAGGTAAATGTTTCTTTCAGATTTTTAAGGTGTCAGACTCAGTTTATCTTTCCTAGATATGGATAAAGCCTGGCTGTATTAATGCAGATTCTCTATAGATGCAAATTTCCCCTAAAACAGACAGCTTTGCAGGGCCACTTCTGTTTGCTGGCTCTCTGGCAGCAATCTCAAAATATATCAGATACATATATTTGGGGGTAAAATATTTTTATTTCCTTCATATGCATATTTGAATTTCCATACAACAGCAAAACAACTGTCTTCTCCTTGTAAGATGCAACTATCCTTTGTACAATTGAGAAAACATTCTTTCCCTAAACCCAAAATCGGGTCAAAAAATCTCAGCAATCATCACATCTATCTTTGGGTTCTGTTAATTCCTTAAAAGCTGAGTTTTCTGTTATCTGAAGACTAAACTGTAAATTTAATCTCCAATAAAACTCATATAATATAATGAGTGGAAGGAAAAACTAAGATGTGGAAACCAGCAGAGCTCAAAGTTACGGGATGGGAAGACAATATTCTGTGAATGGCTTAACAGTGAGAGGAGACTTTCCCACTTCCACCCTTGATTCCTGGGCCGGTGAATTCTGTGGTGCTGGAGAAAACAGCACCATATAATTATCTGATTGATAGCATCTACTTCATTCTGTAAGACAGAGTCCCATTTTTTTAGGGTGGTGTCTCCTAACCAGCAATATAACTGAATCTTCAGTAAATCATTCTACCTTTAAGTTGGGCCATTTCCTTTCAGATACTGGGGTATGGGTAAGGACCTGTTAATTCTATGGGCAGAAGCCTGTTGCTGCGCTTACTTTGCTGTGAAATAAGTTCCTGGATCAGACATAATGCTGTCAAAATGCTTTGTCAGTAGATCAGGCATTCTGTGTGTGAGTCCATAGATAGTGCTGGTGGAAGCATTGTACACCAAGAAGGCAAATTCATATCCAGAATATTACAATGAGAACTGATTTCTGTCCCTTCTATGATGGAAGGGGTCTAACGTAATCAATCTGCCCTGAGGTGACTGGCTACTCCTCCAGGATATGGTGCCATATGAAGGACTCAGTTTTGGTCTCTGGGTTTGCCTAACTGTGCTAACTGAAGTACAAAGACAATTAAAAAGTTTAAAGTAAACAACATTGACAATGATAGAATTAGTTAGGACACCCTTAAATAAATGCACCAATAAGATAAATACCTTAGAGCATGATCAAACCAATTACGGCACAGAATTCAGTTAAACATAGATTTATCTATGAAATGATCCAATGGACTTTGATAATCAAAATAATGTTATTTTCACCAGGTTATTGATATCTTAATATTGTTGCCATAGAGATTTTCTAAGAGTGTCACTAGGCACTCAGCAGTGGCCTTAGCTCAGCCAGCCTTCATGAGGGGAAGTCTGGGTTAAGCCCACGTGTAGCTTCTATCCTGCCATCGTGGCCACTGAGTACCTAGGCCCATTGAACCAGCACTGGGGTGACCAGATAAAGAGGCTTATTGACATCAACAGAACATGTCACTTTGTCCTCCTGTCTTGTGATATCCTTTGTGACTGTGGTTGTCCTTTGGTGAGCCTTCATGCACAACACAAATGAAATGGGTCAGAACTGATGAACATAAATTTAGCAGATAGGATCACAAAATAGCAAGTGAAGAAACTCAGAGTTTTTATTGTTAGCTCATCCTGGTGGTAGACATGAAGGAAAATAGAATTTTTTTTTTTTTTTTTTTGAGATGGAGTCCCATTCTGTCACCCAGGCTGGAGTGCAGTGATGCAATCTCAGCTCACTGCAACCTCCTCCTCCTGGTTTCAAGTGATCCTCCTGCCTCAGCCTCCTGAGTAGCTGGGACTACAGGCATGCGCCAGCATGCTTGGCTAATTTTTTTTGTATTTTTGGTACAGACAGAGTTTAACCATATTGCCCAGGCTGGTCTCGAACTCCTGACCTCAAGTGATCCGCCTGCCTCAGCCTCCCAAATTACAGGTGTGAGCCACTGCTGGGATTACAGGTGTGAGCCACTGCACCTGGCAAAAACAAAATTTAAAATGTGTTCCCATCAATTTATTCATCAAATATGTATCGAGAACCTGCTCTGTGTCTGGCGTGAGGCTGGGTTCTGTATATACAATTGATAAGCATGACAGATACTGTCCCTGTCCTTGTCGTGTGTAGTTTACAACCCAGGGTGAGAAGCAGGCCATTTAAAAGTGAAAAAGTGAATACACAAAATAATCGTGGCTCATCAGAAGGACTGTGAAGGAAATGAACAGAGGGAGTTACAAAGAGCAATGAGGTGGGGGTGATGAGCACTTCTGGGGATGAAATGGTCAGGGAGGACCGCTCTAAGAAAGTGGGCTGAAGCAGAGGCCTGAAGGGAGGGGCAGGAACTTGAGTGGAAATTGGGAGGGACCGAACGTTCCGGAGAGAGGGACAAGAAATTGTAGGCAGGGCTCTGGGATGGGGAAAAACCCGATGGCCAAGAAATTGGTGAAAGATTGAAGAAAAAACAACCAGTGAAGGAGAGAGTGCCTCAAGATGAGAGGTGATATTAGCGAGCTTTGTAGAGGTCACATCATCTACTAAGAGGCCATGATCATTCTAGATACAGATGAGAAGAGACCTGGATGGTTTTGAAGTATGGGCATAACATGACCTTCTTTACATAACAAAGATGTCAGCTGTCCCTAAATTAATCTAAAATTCAAACTGATCCTAATTTAAAAGCACCAGCTTTTTCTATTTCATTGTTTTAAAAACCTAATTTGGGCTGTGTGTGTATTACAGAAGTCAAGCATCAAAGCAGAGAGACCAGGTAGATGGTGTTGTAACCATCCTAGTAGGTAATGATGGTAGCTTGGACTAGGTTGATGGCAGTGAGAGTTGGCAGGAATGGCATCTTTCTAAAATATGGCTATAGGGTCAGATTTATGTTTGTGATAGGCCAGTGAGATGTAGGCTTATAGATTTTCAAAAGACTGGAATAATATACGCGTAAGTTTTATCTCCTGGGCCAACAAGTAGGTTTACCTCCTAAGCCAACTCTCTTCAAATGGTAGTTGTGGTGAGCAATTCTGAGGTTCATGGGAAAGAATGCAGATGAATTAGTGATGTCTGCTGCTATGCAGGGAAAAAACCATACTCGTAAGTGTGCCAGGCATTTGCTTTCTCTGGATTAAATGGTTCCTTTCACCTCAGTGATTCTTATCCTTTGTTGAGCAGAAGAATTACCTTGGAAGTGGGGTTAAGATGCAGGGACTGGCACTTCATCCTTTTGAAATTTTAATCAAAAGCTTTGGGGTGAGTTCTGGGTAGCTATATATATATACACATATATATATATATTTAAACAAACTCCAAGGCAATTCAGATGTTGACCAGTTTGAGGACCTGATCTAAAATACCATCATCCATATTTCAAGAGTTTTTGTAAAGACAGTGGTGTTGAAAATTTCAGATGATGGATGCTAAGTGACAATGTTTCTATAAGAAAATCACATGCCTCTGGAGTTATAAATTTATTTCATAAGATAAGACCATATTATTATCAAAAAATCCTATCTTTTTTTTTCTTCAACTTTTATTTTTAGTTCAGGGGTACATGTGCAGGATGTGCAGGTTTGTTGCATAGGTAAATGTGTGCCGTGGTAATTAGCTGCACATCAACCCATCACCGAGGTATTAAGCCCAGCATCTATTAGCTATTCTTTCTGGTACTCTTCCTCCCCTGACCGTACACTGACAGGCCCCAGTGTGTGTTGCCCCGCTATGTGTCCATGTGTTCTCATCATTCAGCTCCTGCTTATGAGTGAGAACATGCAACGTTTGATTTTCTGTTCCTGCTTTAGTTTGCTGAGGATAATGGCTTCCAACTCCAACCATGTCCCTGCAAATGACATGATCTAGTTCCTTTTTATGGCTGCCTACTATCTCTTTATTCACTATTTTAAACTCAGGGACCTCCAGGAAAGGAAGCACCATTACTGACTGCTGTTGAAAGAATTTTTTTTTAAGTAAACCTGATTTTTCAGAGAAGTTTTAGGCTACAGCAAAATTGAGCAGAAAGTAGAGATCTTCTATATTCCTCCTTCCCCTACACAGACACAGCCTCCCCTCCTACCAACATCCCCCACCAGAATGATGCATTTGTAACAGTTGATGAGCCTACACTGATATATCATTATCCCCCAAAGTCCATGGTTTACATTAGGGTTCGCTCTTGGTTTACATTAGGGTTCTATAGGTTTTGGCAAATACATAATGACATGTCTCTACCATCATGACATGATACAGAGCAGTTTCGCTGACCTAAAAAATCCTCTGTTCTCTGCCTTTTCATCACTCCCTCCCCCTCAACCACTGACAACCACCGATCTTTTTAGTCTCCATAGGTGCACTTTCCAGAGTGTCATATAGTTGAAATTACACAGTGCGTAGCATTTTCAGATTGGCTTTCCTCACTCAGCAACATGTAACTAAGCTTCCTCCACATCTTTTCAAGGTTTGATAGCTCACTTCTTTTTCATGCTGAATAATATTCTATTGTTTAAATGTACCACAGTTTGTCCCTTCTCCTACTAAGGAATGTCTTATTTGCTTCTAAGTTTTAGCAATTACAAATAAAGCTGCTGTGAATATCTGTGTACAGGTTTGTATGTGGACATAAGCTTTGAGTCCTTTGGGTAAATACCAAGGAGTAAAAAGAATCATTGTTGACATGTGTTTTCCTTTGTGTACAGGTGAATGGACCTTTAAGAAATTCTGTGAGTAGGCAGGTGGGTTCTCCCCCTCACCCCTCTGTTAGACTCATGCAGTAATCCAGCTTAAGCATTAATTTAGGTTTCTGGATGGTAATCTTAAGATCCAGGACCCAGCAAGGTTGGTGGGTACAAAGCAGAATTTGGTGGGCGGGAATGTGCTTCCTACGATGTTGCATGGACAGAGGGACAGTCCACGTGCTCTTTTTAACTTAACAGAGATGAGAATGGAGCTGCTGTGTTGTATTGCCAAGTCAGGCACTGACTTCCCTGTGGCCTTGGAAAGTTACTTAGCCTTTCCCTATCTAGAGCAGGGCTCATGATCTCTAATGCTGAAAAAGTTCACACAAACGAGTGATGTGAACTTGATGTAAGAAAAGTCAACTTTATTTTCCATGACCTACAGCATAAGAACAAAACAATACGACCATGCATCATCTTGGAGATTATGATACTCTGTCATAAGAAAAACTTGACAATAAATCACAACTTTTGTTTCCCCTCTCAGTATATTGGGAAGACACCAGGGAATGGTGGGAACCGTGGCCAACTGGACAGTTAATATCCCACTTAACAGGGGCAGCTGCCAATCAGCTCCAGCTCCAGCATTGTTGACAGATCTTCCAGAAAGGGAAAAGAAGCCAAAAATTTCCATTTAAAAAAATGTAGATTGCCCAGCACAGTCAAACACACCTTTACTCCAAACATGGTCGACATGGTAGCTGCTTGGGACTCTAGTCCAGAGAAGAATCAGTACCTCTCCCAGCTAAAATGCTTATTACTCCTTTCCAGCTTTGCCCAGTGTCCAAACCAAACTGGTAATCATTCTGCTGAACTTGCCATGGGATCTCCTCAAACATACTTTGCTTATCCTGTTTTCTCCTGCTAGAACGCCACCCCCCCTCATCTCTCATTGTCACCTTTTGAAATCTTATCCATCCTCCCATCTCAGGAGCTACTTCTTTCTAGAAGCTTGTCCAGTTGCCTCAAGGAGCTATTAACACATTTGTGTGAATTGATTTAACAACCAGAAGCAAAACCTAAGGCTTTGAAAGATTAGGACAAGGATCTGATAAATTTCGGTGACTTGGCAGGAAGAAATTCTATAATGTCAGGTGCATTTGCGTCCAAAGGGTTATACAAACATGTCATCCAAATACAAGCTAATTTTTTACGCCCTACAACCCCCCTCCAGAGAATGGTATAAAAAAAGACTACGTATTATAAAGCAGTGATTCAGTTATCATTCAGGGAGCCCCAGGACACTGGCATTCAAGAGAAAGTCTTGGCTAACACCCAACCTGTATTTCTAGACATCAGTTTGCTTCTCCTTGCACACTTTTACAGCAGTTGGAGGTCATAACCTCAAGATGGCATCCTATTCTCTTGGCATTATCTCTTGATTATGTTTACATTACAATTTTAAAGTTCATTGTGTATGGTCTCTTTAGATTCACATTTCCTCTTATAAGGAAAATGTTTATAAGCCACCTAAGGTCGTAACAGGAAAATAAATGGAATGGAGGAATGCATTTTTTTTTCAGCTCAGGTACAGCATGGAAAAATTAATTGTGCCATTCTGCCTAGAGAAAAACACTTTAGTGCTTGAAGGAAATCAAATGTCAGCCATTCCTTATTCAACGTGTGTTCATTGTTAGAACTAAGAAATTTTTCTACAAATAAATATCACTGAAACCCTTGAAAGCTGTCAAATCACAGCCTAGTAACAAAGGAAGTGAAAAGAAGCATCATTGATCACACTGTTATTCCTATTCACATGCTGGAAAGATTTTTTTTCTGGGGCTCATCTGGAGAAAATTGCTGTCAATGTCAACTTGAATTGTCCTCTTCCTCTCTTCCCACATTACCCATTGCTGTACCATGGATGCCCTGTGGAAAGTGGGTTACAGTCTCCTGAATCCCTTCTGCCACCCAGACACTCTGAGGGCTTTATGATCCACTGTGAAGGTTATTAGTGAGAAGGGAGAGCAAGGTGACACTGAGTGTCTGAGGACGGCAAGTTCTTAGAGGTCAGCCTGAGAAAAGCCTTTTCAAAACTTGAACATTTCCTTACAACTTTGGCAACAAGAGATGATGACATACTAGGACAGGAAGGTATTTAAAGATGGCAAGAGCAAGAATAAAATGAGGCTCTTAACTAGCTGGGTGCCTTAGAAGAGTTGGCAACTGGCAGAGCAGATGGAACACTCTATGTGGAAGTTAAGACCTGAGTTTAAAGCCTGAGTCCTCCTCCACCTTCCTGTTTGCAGTGGCACATAGTAGGCACCTTAAAAATATCTGATGACCTGGGTAGTCATAGCAATATAGTAACAACATCTCCTATTTATTGACTGCTTCCAGACAATTCACTAGCTATAACAATGCTATTAGAGACCGCTATTCCCATTTTAGAGATGAGAAACAGAGGCTCATAAAACTCACTTAGCTCCATGGTTCTCAATAGAAAATACTTTGCCCCTAGGGGACATTTGCCAATGTCTAGGAATATTTTTGGTTAGCATGATGGGAAAGAAAGCTACTGGTTTACATTGGGTAGTGGCCAAGTATGCTGCTAAACATCCTACAATGAATAGGACAGGCCCTGCAACACGGAACTATTCATTCCAAAATGCTAGTAGTGCTGCAATGGTAAAACCTTGATTCTTGATTAACTGATGGAAACTTTTTATTAAATCCTAATCTCTGCCTCCAAGCATATTTTTCTAACCACAGTGCTTTACCACCTGACCAGTATAATATGATTGGGCACATAGCAAAGCACATGCTCAATAAATACTTGTTGAATAAATGATGAAAGGGATTTGAAGAATTGTTTTACTTTAGGAATTTTTCTTTACCTTTCTGGGTCTCAATTTCCTCAGCTGTAAAATTGGTTAGTGACTTTTTTCACTTGCACCTGCTTCACAGTATTACTACGCAGTTTAGGTGGGCTAATATATTTGAAAGTTCTTTATTAGTTGTAGAAAAAGAATGCATAATAAGAGCTTTTTACCATAGAAGCAAGTGTTAAGACAGAAGCAAAAAAAAAAAAAAGAAAAAAAAGAAAAAAAGCGAAGGGAACCCCGGAAGTAGAAATGAAAACTCAATACACAATGTTGAAATTTAAGAATAAGATTTCAGTATACACAATAGATAATATTAGCAGAAAGAAAAAGTACTCATGATAATCACCCCTGAAAATTGAAAATCCTCAAGCCAATTCATCCTGGCCCTGAGTCCCTGGTACCCTGGGGTCTCACAGCCTTCCCTTTCTGATTATTTACTTCCTAGTCATTTAATTAAAACAACAAAGTCCTTTCATTGGCAGCAGTTAAATGCTTTTTCTTAGGTCTTATTAACAGTCACTCAATAAAATGCCCCTGGCTGTTGGTAGAAATTATTTCTACTTGAATCAAATGGCATTTTGCAGTATTTCTTGCCCCATTTGGGACTGTTTCACAAATTCCCTGAGGTGGTCATCGTGAACTTACAAACCTATGATCTGATGTTGAAGGCAGTTTTCTGTCCTTGATTCAAGTGGTGAATTTTAGCCATTTTAAATTGCTCAGTGACATCAGCCCTCCAGAAAAACAAGAACAGATGGGAGGGATTTGCCACCCCCGTGTTGGGCCCCCTCAACCCTGATCTAAGCAAACAAGACTGTTGATCCCTCTTCTCTCCCATAACAAATCTCCTTTTGGTGTTTTGCCCTTGGCCATAAAGGAAGCAACCCATGCTTGTGGCTGTTCGCAGGCTGTTGCTACAGCTGCTGCAGATGTGCTACTTGGTGGCAGCCCACAGCTATCACCATCATTGCAATCATTTTAAGGACTAGCATGAGGCCAGCACCTTTTGAGCATTACTGTGTGGGGAGGAACAAAGGATACACGCAATAATGACAAATTCTCTAGTCCCTGATGGCTTAAAATACATTTCTGCCTAACTACCCAATGCATTCTGGGAAGGCTCTCTAAGTGAAAGATGCTATCAAAATGCATAATGTTAAATAAAAGGTCATTTTAAAATCCTACTGAAATACAAATGAGTTGGGCTTTACTTATTATGAGTCACCGATACAAGACAGACAAGGTACGTTATGAAATATATTCCATAAACAGGACATTCAAAAAGACAAAATCAGAAAGAATGGGAATGACACATCCTTAAGTACATGCTATTATGAAATCTGGGGATTATGTTAGCCTTTGCTTGCCTGCAGATCTGCAGATTGACAATATTTTTATCTTATATCATCACTTGTAATGTACATTAGCTCCATTTCTCCCCTTTAGCCACAGGGGAAAAAAAGAGAAAAACTTCAGAAATTAAAGGAAAATAACTTTCTAGTTCACATTTAGCATTTAAATGTATTTCTATTATTTGGGGACCAAAGACGCCTTTCTGCCCACTGATGTCAGCTGACCCATTGACTTCCTCCCCTACCTGACTTTCTGAAAGAACTTTAAATAGATGCGGTTTTATTTTTTTTAATTTTTTTTTATTTTTTTAATTTTTTTATTTATTTTATTATTATTATTATTATTATTATACTTTAGGTTTTATGTTACATGTGAGCAATGTGCAGGTAAGTTACATATGTATACATGTGCCATGCTGGTGCGCTGCACCCATTAACTCGTCATCTAGCATTAGGTATATCTCCCAATGCTATCCCTCCCCCCTCCCCCCACCCCACAACAGTCCCCGAAGTGTGATGTTCCCCTAATAGATGGGGTTTTAAAATTGTTGTTTTCCCTCTGCAGGAAGACATAGATATTTTATGCCTCTGAAGTGTTATAATACATAGAGAAAACAAAAACATTCTCCTGTTTGCCAAAACATGCAGGGTTTTTGTTTGTTTGTTTTTTTGTTTGTTCACTGGAATATAGTTCACTTATTTTCTTAGCCTCATACTTTGTAGTTGTCTTGCTTAAAAATTTGTTTAATTGACACATAATAATAATACACATTTATGGGTTACATAGTGATGTTTTGATATATGCAATGTATGGTGAGCAGATCAAGGTAATTAGTATGTCCATCATCTCAGATTTTATTTGTTTGTGTTGGGAAACATTCAATATCCTCCTCCTAGCTATTTGAAACTATATAATATACTGTTAATTATAGCCATCCTATAGTGCTATAAAACAGGGGTCCCTAACCCCCAGGCCACAGTCAGGTACCAGGCATTACTGCCTGAGCTCCGCCTCCTGTCAGATCTGTGGCAGCATTAGATTCTCATAGGAGCGCAAACCCTACTGTGAACCGCACATGCGAGGGATCTAGGTTGTGTGTTCCTTATGAGAATCTAATGCCTGATGATGTGAAGTGGAAGAGTTTCATCCCGAAACCATCCCCCCAACCAATCCCCCCGCCATCCGGATGAAAAAAATTATCTTCCACAAAGTTTGGTCCCTGGTGCCAAAAATATTGGGGGCCGCAGCTGTAAAACACTGGAAGTTATTTCTCCTATCTAGCTGTAATTTTGTGTCCTTTTTTTCTTGACTCCACCACTTTCTAGCTATATAAATAAGTCACTTCACATTCTGGACTTCAGTTTATTAACCTCCAAACTGAAACGTTAGGATTAGTCTGTATTTAAGGTCACCCTGTCTTCTAAACATTAACATTATTATCACCAGTTTTTAAATTTATATGGCACGTTTATACTTCACCAAACACTTCCATATAAACTCTACACATTGTTTCTTTGATTATAGATTCCTTAATCTTGATCACTTGTGTCAGGAATGTCTACCTGTTTGTGTGCCTTAGTGGGTATTACCAGGCCAGTTAGGAACTCAAAATTTTGTTTTTGCTCAATTTCAGTAAGTTTCCTTAGTTGAAGTTTTTGAGTGAAATCATCACTCCCAGTTTTCATCTAATTCAGAGATCTGTTGCACTGTGCCTTGTTTGCTTTTGTGGAAGCAAAGTAGGTGTGTTGTGAATTACAAAAGTTATCAAATGGGTGAATCCCTTACTATCTTTCATTGATAGCAGAATTTTCAACTGTATGAAATCAAAGTAGTAAAATCAATCTACTCTGATTGTGAACTATAAGTTCAGGGACAGAGTTTCCCTCACAATGATGTGCATAATCTTAACCTGCCATAGGGTTTTCTTACAGTTCCTTTCACTTCTATCAGGAAGAGAGAATTCTCCTCCAGCATCTTTCTCAGAAGAGTTGAAAGCCCCTTTCCCAGAAACCGTCTAGTAAATGTCATCTTGCATCTGATTGGTGCATGTACTTGGTACTAAAGTATCCTGTCCCTAATTCCATTACTCTGACCAGGTGCATAGAATCTGCTGAATGGCTTAAACCAGGGAAGACACTCACCTAGAACTGAGGATGGGTTGAGCTTTCCCCAAAGTGTGTAGACCACTGAGGAAATGGTGGATATGGATTGAAATTTAGGATGTTTTTACAAAGGAAAATGAAGAGAAGGATGTTTAGTTGAATCTTGGGTATGCCCTTTACTCGAGCAAGTCACTTAAACTCCCTAACCATTAATGTTCTCATCTGAATTGAGGATAAAAGTCTTTCTTTCCCCAGTAACAGTGAGTATATCCAGTGTCCACATCTTAGTTTGCAATATCCTTCTCCCATAAAAAAGAGCCAGGGATCCTTGTTTGAAATGGCTGATTCTACGGCTGGGGTAGGCAATACACAAGCTGAGCCTGGATCATCATTAGAGCCAAAAAGTTGAAAAGTGCTCCAAAAAATCCCCCCAAATGATGGGCATATGTCAAGGGGACCTGGGAGCCAACAGAAAGAATTTTCAATGCCCAAATTTGAGCAAGAAATTAAATAATATACTGAGTTATAACTCAGAATATAAAATAAACTTTCCTAAGTCCATACTGTAATAAATAATGGTTGAATTAATAAATTAGAAAGGAAGCAGAAATGGAAAACAAATTTCCCATCCAAAAGAATTCCAAATAACTTAAATAGATACACCCCAAAGACGTGGAGCAAAACTTGCCCCATAAGTCTGGACTCTATGTAGTGACTTACTTCAAAGAAAGCGGTATAGAGTGGGAGGAGAGAAAAAGTAACTGTACAGTAAAGAAATCTGGAAACCTTTGCCTTAGCCAGGTGATCAGGTTTGCTATCAGTGAGAAGTCATGTTGACAGCATATACCTTTGATATGACATATTGAGAATGGCTCTTCACTTCTGTAGTCTTCATCCCCCAAACCCATAAATAAACCTATCCATGAGAAAAACTCTAGACAAACCCAAATCAAGGGACATTCCACAAAATACCTGACCAGTACTCAAAACTGTCAAGGTCATCAAATGCAAAGAAAGTCTGAGAAAATGTCACAGCCCAAGGAGTCTGAGACATGATAGCAAAATGTAATGTGGTGTCCTTAATGGGATCCTGGAACAGAGAAAGGATGCTGGGAAGAAAATCTAATGAGGTTCAAATAAATTAAGAACTTTAGTTAATAATGAAGTATCAATGTTTGTTCATATGTTTTGACAAATGTACCATGGTAACGTGAGATGTTAACAAGAAGGGTTGCTGGGCGTGGGATAGACAGGAACTTTCTGTACTATCTTTGCTACTTTTCTGTAAATCTAAAATGATTCTAAAACAGCTGATTTAATACAAAAAGGAACCTTTCTTACAGAATTGTAATCACAAATGAGCCTTTGTATGCTATAAAGTGCCTAGCCTATGCATGGTAGGCACTTGGTATATTTAGTCGGTTCGGCCACCACTGACAATAGCTGTATTCACCCTTAACCCTTCCAATCCATCCTCTGCATGAGCCAGAATGATGTTTATGTAATGCTCATCTGAACTTCTCATCCCTTCTCCCAATATGTCTCACCCTAATCTCTAGCTTTAAATTTTTCAATGACGTCTTATTGCTTCTAGCATGTTCATAGAAACGCTTAGCTTTCCCATGACCTACAAGACCCCACACACAACTTGGCCCTGCCTGCCTTCCCAGACCATCCCCATTTCACTCTCCTCCTCACCCTTACTCCAGCCACACTGACCTGCTTCCAACATTTCCTCTGGCCACAGGCCATTGATACATGCTATTCCTGTCTGAAATGTTCTTCAGTACTCTTTGCCTGGTTAACCTCTACTTATCTTTAGTTCCTAATTCAAGAGCTGCTAGGCCAGACTTCTTTCACATCATCTTGTTTTCATCCTTTGCAGCAATTATCTCTTGGTAAGTTTACATTAATGTACATGGTTATTTGATTAATGTTTGTATTCCTCACTAGATTATCAATTCCATGAGGAAAAAAAGTTTCTTTGTACTCTTCATTATATTCTCAGGACCTGTACCTTGTCTGAACAGTCTATGCTTAATAAACATTTGGAGAAAAAAGGGAAAGGAGAAGGAAGGAAAGAAGAAACTGCCTCTGGCACCATCCTTTTTAGAAACTGGTTATTTTCCAGAGATCCAGATCTCTTAATTAAGAATTTTGAAATGTTAAACTAGTTTCCTGACCTCTCAGCTTCCAATTCTGTTCAGTAGCAAAGTGAGGGAAAGTATTAAAATGGACTAGTTTGAAAATCTTGTCACTCACTGAACACTGGAGATTTCACAGATGATTTTTGAAGCACTAAAATTTAGAGTGGGAAGAAAGTGCTTGTAGAAGGTGTACACAAGGCAGTCATGAGTAGTTAGCATCTCTAGTGCTTTTTGGGTTTCCTTGCAAGAATTCCCAATTAAGCTCCAGTCCATTCTGGCGTTTTCTGGTCATTTAGTGATTCACTGCTTCCTAGGGGTGTAGATTCCTTGTGCTAAAGTAGAATAAACAGTGAAAAAAATAGCTCCTGCACTTATCCTTAATTTCCAAAAAAAGTGGAGTTCTTTCTTTGATTCCAGAAATACTTGTATTGTGGTACAGCCACAAAATCTGTGAACTGTGAAATAGGATTCCAATTACTTAAGAAGGAAGGCTCTACTTTTCCAAATTGTCTCTGTCCCTTGTGCTGCCAAAAATTGCTCACTAGCATTTCCTCTGATTATTTTCTTACTGCCTTTGAATTTCTTAGTTAATAAGACAGCCCAACAATAAATACTTCTTAATGCATCAACAGATACAGACACAATGTGTCTCTTTTGTCATGATTTTCCTCCAAATGAGGTCCTCTGGAGAACAAAAGGCCTGAAGTGCCATTTTTCTCCCTCAGTTTTCATCCACACCCAGCACCCTTTATTTTCCCCTACCTGTTACGAAAGTCAGTCTGAAATGAAATGTAGAATAAAGTGGAGTAATCTTGGGGATGATGTAGACGTGTTATAGTCATCGAGTCAGTGACTGGAGAACCTGAGCTCTTCAAAATGACACTCTGTAACAAGGCCCCTAAGGGACTGCATTACATGGGAATCCAGTGTAGGTTTTTGTTCATGTAGACTTGTCAAACAACAAAAATCTTGCCCACCATTTATTTCTTTTTTCTGCGCCTATGAAGATCAGGAGAGAAGCCAGCTATAGTTTCTGCCCTCAGAAGTTTCTAGTCTTGTAGGATTACATGTGTACGCAAATAATAATAACATCAAGGTAGAACAAAGTGAGGGCCAGTGGAAGGGCAATAGAAGGAAGATCCATTTTCTTCTTTCTTTCCATTAATACTGTTTATTGAAACTTTAACACAGGCCAGGCCCTGTGCCAGTCTCTAAGGTTATGATGTTGAGCAAAAGCCATGGAACTCATACCCTAATGGAGAAACAGAGGTCAGTCAGGTGACCACACCAACAGATACACAATTACAAACTAACCTGGGTTCTGTGATGGAGAGGGCATGGTTTTTTGAAAGTCTTTGAGAAGAGTCTGGGAGAGACAGGCTGTGGTGAAAAGCCTGCCCTAGGGCAGAAGGATGGCAGGTACTAACTTAGGGAAGAGTAGGGGAGGAGCCTGTTAGACAGGGCAACAGCACATCTCAGGTGGGTTCTGAAGCCAGGAGATCCTAGTCATGCAGAGATGTGTTCCCAGCCAAGAAAACTGTGTCAGCAAAGACAAGGAAGGGAAATGCACGGAGCAGGGTCAGGGAATCACCAAATGGTCAATTCAGCAGGATCACAGGGAACACGGCGGGAGTGGAGGCTGGAAAGGTGGGCGCTGAGCCCAGACCATGAAGAACCAGGATATGTCCTCATCATTTCTAAAGATTGCCTTATGGAATCCACATGTTTTCAGAACCTCTCAGGGCTGTAGTGTAGGAATGGGCCTCTAAACTCCCAGCATAACCACCACCACCACCAATATTGTCACTATTTCTCACAGAGAAATTCTTGGTTTCATAGTTTTGTATTATGAGCATTTGGTTGGTACTTTCATTTTTAAAAGAGCTACACTGCTTTTTTAAAAATTGAAAATCATCTTCACGGACAGTGGGAGACAGATGTGTGCTTTAGATCAATCTGTGGCAGTGGAAGATAGAGAGGAGGCAGGGAGACAAGTTGAGCCACTATCACAGCAGTCCAGGGGAGACATGTCAAGGTGCTGAAGTAAGGAAGAAATAGGTAATGAAGAGAAAGACACAAACATATGGAGAGCTGCCAGACAGAGGAGGACAGGAGAGCATTTGGCAAATGATTAGATGTGTGTGACAATGAGAGAAGAAAGTCAAGGAGATGCTGAGGTTTCAGGCCTAAATGCCTGGAAGAGCCAAAGCCATTTATAACAATAGATAATTCTGCTTGAGGGACAGCTTGGGGTAGGATGGGCCAATGTGTTCACTTCATCTGTATGATTTCACTGATTCCTCATACCAGCCCAAAGAAGAAGGCGCTGTGCTTATCCCCATTTTTCAAAAAAGGATATTAGGCTTATAGACATGAAACAACTCTTTCAATCTCAGAATTTCCAAATGGCTGACTCAACTTGGCTCTTAGCCACTGTGCATTATATCTCACCTGGACAATTTCTGCAGCTGCTCCACTTTTTTTTCCTTGCCTACTCTCTGTCTTCCACTGCCCCAAGAGTAATCCAGAACACAAACCTGATTATGGTGCTCCCTTCCTCAGTAACCTTTAGTGGCTCCCCATTGCCTGTAGAGGTAGTTTTCTTTTTTAAAAGTTGTATAACAGTTTTTTTAAAAGGAAAGTTTATGGAAGGATCTTTATATAAATTATAATTAATTTATCAATGATTCTGCACCCAATGGAGGACAAATATGAGACAGCTTTATTTTTTTCCGGTTTTTACCTTCTGCATTGCTGTGCCAGAACTCCCTATTCCATCTCCTAATGACTCCTTGTATAGACCTCTTAGCTTTCCAGTGGCTTTCAAAAACCCAGTCTCATTTACAATGTCAATTTTATATCCAACTTAAAGCTCATAACCTCCCTGCCTCTTCTGTGACTAGCTTTTCCAGGGTCAATGCAGGGAGTTGAAAAGTCTTGGGCAGTGCTGACGGGGAAAGGCAAAGTTCATTTTACTTAATTGGGCTGGTGACTGCAATCTCCTCTCCAGTTATTTCACTACCTCTCCATTGGTCCCACTATGTGGTGGCAGCTAAGTGCCGGTGCTCTCATGAGAGACATGGATGAGTTACTTGGGAGCCCATCAGTGGGAGCTGCTACTCTTAGGGAGATCTTCATCAGCTTCCTGTCTTCCAACCACACATAAGCTCCCATCTCTGGGACTTCATTCTAGAGCTTCCTATAGCCGGGACTATAGGAAGTATCTGGACCAGCATCTGGACCAGCATCTCTCTGGACCAGCATCCACCTCTAGGATGAAGCTCCAGAAAGATGGTCCTACTTGAGCTATAATACCTTCCTCAGTGTGCGTTTAACTTGTAAGAAACCCACACAACTTCGACACGTCAAATAGTGGCAGTAGAAATAGAGCCACAGGTACCCCACTCCAGTGGGCTGTCTCTCTCCAATTCTTTGTGTTTTAGATCTGCTCAACTAGACACAAGGGCAGGTCAACCAGCTGGCTGCAAAGCAGACTTCCAACAGAACCATGAAAACAAGATGGTCACTTTTTTTCAGGAGTCTCAGTCTATAAAGGTTATCTTCTTGAAGGGAAGCAGCAGGAAGCACCACAGGTGGGGTAAAGAAAAGCCACAGCAATCTCCTTTCTCAGGCTAATGCCTTGGGAACCCTGAGGGGTTTCTTTTTCTTTCTAACCAGTCCCTCTAGTCTCCTTTCACTGTTTTCTTCTCATATACAACTGGTGAGGAAAGTCATTGGAATGATGACTGGGGATAGTAGGGCCAGGCTGGACGCCTTTTAATAAGCCCTGGAGGGTATGAATGTTCCACCAAAATTTATGTCTCCAATTCCTGAACACCAGGAAGAATCCCATTCAACACTCTGCTGCAGAAGTTTCCTTAGGTCAACACGGTTTCTCTTTTGCAATTTTGTTCATGTAAAAATTGTATGTAATAATATGCATGCATTTAGGCTTAAAACATTTTTTAGCAGGGAAAGAATGCTATAAACCTGGGGCCCAGAAATCTCAACTTCTCCCTCACTTATCAGGGAAGAGAAACCGGCTTAAGATGTTCTTCTGTAAAATGAATTCATTGCAATTTCTTTCTTCTGTACAAGATAAGTGTGGTTTCTCATTCCAGTGGAAAAAAAAAATTTTCTGAGAAACACAGATGTTAGAATGAAGCATTGATTTTTTTTCTTCCTTATGAAATAGTGACATTAGCAAACCTAAAAAGTTAACCAAAAATGGAATTTAGTGAGAAAGGAGGGCAATATATTTTGCCTTACTGGAAAAAGAATGGGGATTTTCTACTTTTATCTTAAAGTGAAGTAAATAACAAGATAGTATGATTGCCTTCTAGAAACCTCCTCATTGCGCCTGCTTCTACCCGACCCCCAGATTTTCTGCATCTCTTATTCTGATTCTGTTCTGTGCAGCATCTCAGGCTTTTAAATCAAGGAGAGGGGATGGTGTGTTTGCATGACCCTTTCCCTGCAAGCAACAGGTTGAGGGTGTGGTTTGTGAGTGTGTCGGGGTCAGCAGCCTTGTGACAGAATGTTAGAAGACAGTGAATGCTTCCAGTCACTCTATTGCAGCTGTCTCCTGGAACAATGAGGCTTGCAACATAAATATGCATACAACACAGGGGTCAGCAAGACCCCAGTTGTTTAACCTCTGTGTAAGATATTACACACCTCAGTGAGAAAAAACTCCAAAGCACTCCAAAGCAGAATTCTGGAAATACGTGTCTGGATTGTTCTTGCAAACCTGGTGCCTTCTTGAACAAATTTTTTCACCACATATGAACTGTCAAAATTCTCATTCTTATCTCTTTTCTTCCTCAAATTATTTTAGATCTCAGCCCAGCTGGTAATACTGGGAAGGGTTTAACAGCTAGAGGAGTAACATTATGAAGTTAAGCCTCCATGTCAGTTTAGTAATATTCTCTTTGCCCCCATAATCAAATGTTGTCAGGGCAAACATCTTACTTTCCTGAGATCAGCATTTACAGCAGGGTTTCTCAGCCTCAGCACCAATGACATTTTAAGCTGGATAATTCCTTGTTACAGGGGCTGTATTGTGCATTGTATGGTGTTGAACAGCACACTGGGCCTCTACCCACTATTGGCAGTGGCACCTCTCACCCTCCATTGTGACAACGAAAAATGTCTCTAGACTTTACCAAACTTCTCCTAGGGACAAAATTGCTCCCCCTTCCCTATCCAAGTGACAACTGAGAACTTATAGATATCATAGAATTTTGTCAGAAAAATCCCAATCTGAGCTAGTGTCAAATCTAAACCTTTGTGGGTTTTTCTGCTTTTTTGGGGTTTTGTTGTTGTTGTTTTGGTTTTTTGTTTTTGGTGCTATTGGTGAGAAGGAAGGTGAAGAGACTGGTTGGGGGAGACTTGACCCCTTTGTCTTATAAATTGTGATGGCTAATGTCACAGTTTATGAAGACTATTTCCTGAATTTCTGCAGCTTTGCTTCTCTGATAATAAACTGAAGGTTGCCATGAAATTAATCACTCTAGAGGGGTTTGCAGAGGGAGGTATAGCTCCAACCCTTGGCTGTTCTCCAGTGTTGGCCAGTATAAATTGCCAGTGCCTGTTGGTTTAGAGATTAATTATTAATGATAAGCTTATGAATTTTTCAGAATTTTCTCCTCTTAGGGTGCTTGTCTGACTTCCTATCAGGAGCATAAGATCCCTTCCAACCCTCCTGCATCAAAGCCCCAGGCTGTCACCCAGGGTGCTATCTTGTTCCATGCAGGCTGGCTGCATATGTTGACTCTAAATTTTTTAATCAGCCATTTTCCAACTCAACTGCACATGTCAGGCTGTAGAGACAGAATCTATTAAGCACCGTCAGAAACCAGCAGGGGCCTTGTGGCATCATGATTTGATATCTCTATGGCAGAATTTCACAATAAAAAATTCACAGAAGTACACAGTTGGCTGAAATGTCAGCAAAACTCCTGCAGGACTTAAAAGGAGGTGAAACACCATCAACACCGACAATAATAATCTCTGAACAATCCTTTCAACTTCTGGAAGAATTTTCACAACTATTTAGGTATCTGATTTTCCCCAAACCCTATACTTTTAGATCACCCACTTATTTTTATGAAATAAAATGAATAGGTAGCTGATCCTGTCATCCTTAATCAATTGAGTTGATAATGATGACCATTACGGGTTGAATGATAAAGGCATGGATAATTTTTCAATTTTAAAAAATCACATAGACCATGTTAGGATATTGACAGTTCCCTGTTACATGGAGGATGAAATGTTTATAGGCAATCACTCAACAAATATATATTGAACACCTCTTTTGTGTCAGGTACTTGCTGAGATATTAACCTGAAAATCATTTAGGTTTCACTTCATCTTAAAGCCATTTCTCAAAAATGTATTTTTCCACTCTCTTACCTTACAAGTACAACAAGCATCTTGTTGAAAGGCATCATTTTACAAATCAATTCTGTGTCTAGGAATGTTAGCATAAAAGGGCAGGGTATTGATCTGATATATATATTTGGTATTGCTTTTTAAAAACACAATTGCCATCATCGTACATTTACTTTTTTGTGAAAGTAAGTTCATTCCTTTTGTAAAAGTGGTTACTTAAGGTTCCTGGATAGGTTTTTATTCCTTCTGAGATCTTACAGTAATTGGGGTAGGAGGAGAGGAGGGATTTGCCATAATCACTACAGAATGTTTTCTCTGAAGACCCTAAAAAGCATTTTCTTAGCTTTTGCAAATATGAAAGGGCAACACAAGCAGGTGAACTACCTAATCTTAAAAACAGTTTCACAGAGGATTAGCCTGGTGTCTGGATTACAAATACAATTTCAAGAGATGAGAAGTCATCTGTCTTGATGGTGGATTACCATTTACAGTGTTTCTCAGGCTGGGAACTTGTAGATACATTAGAAGTAAATTAGATTACAAGACCCTAGGGCCATCTTAATTTGAACTTCCCAGTGCTGAATTTGTCTATTGAAGCCAATATTGTTTTAATTTATACTGGTTAAAATACTGCTTATTTGCAGGTTTCTCTCTCAGAGGAGATTACTACTTTCTTCTATTTCCCTCCTCTAAGCCAAGATCATATTTGCCTTTCACAATGCAAATTAAATTATGTTACACCATGTTCACTTGAGTTAATTTAAACTCAGGCTAAGTTTAAATTAGGTGTAGAAGTGTCCACATAGGCCACGTAAACTAGAGAATCAAGCAATTTCTAGATATTCAAATAGATTCTATATTTTAAGCACTTTAACCAGAATCTACAATCTTTTTTGAGGCAGACACACTAATGCTTAGAAAATATTTTGTGTACTTTTTTTTTCATTTTCTAACTTTCTTTGCCGCTAGGTTAGGGCCATATGATTAGTTTCAGCAAACTGGCTTTGAGTCCTCCATGTCCTGTTTTCTGTCACACTGAGCCTGAAAGCCACATGTAGAGGTAGCAGAGTCACAAAATGGTGGTGCTTCCATGTGCTTGGATCCCTGAGTAATTCTGTGGAAAAGAGTCCCCCATAATTGGCACTGGGTAAGTAGAGTAAGCAAGAAATAAATGGTTATTGTGTTAAGCAACTGAGATTTCAAGGTTAACTTGTTACCATGGAATAAATTAACCTATCCTAATTAATTAATTTTCGTTTTTAAATTTATTTTTCAATATTTATTTTGTTTTCAGTACAACACATGATTATCCTTGCTTATGATTGACATGGGATTATGGACCTCAGCTTCACCAAACATACAAAATCGACTTCCAACTTCTTGAATATAGTGAGAGTAGGCATCTATATAGTCCAACAAATAAGAACTGTCTCATGTGTTGAAAGTTGATGATACCCTGATACCTTTCTGCATTTGCACACAATGCAGTATATTATAAGCAGGACATACTTGATAAATGCCAATAATGTAATTTTGGGTTTTTTAGTCCATTCTTTTTCTCCCATCTGTTGGAGAATTTGGCCACTTACTCTTTTTAATACCACCTCCTCTTCTTAAGCACAGATACTTTTAAAAGAACTAATAAAAAAACTACTTGGTTATGGATTTGATACTGGGAACAAACTGTTCTTTTGACAGGTCTTAATCAAGGTGAAACTCACCCTTTTTAAATATTTTTGACTTTGAACAATGGCAACCCCACAGTAGACATACTCTTCAGAGCAGGCAAAATGAGATAATGATATATGTGGGTAGACTTATGAATAGACCCAGTTTCCACCAGGTACTGTTTAATGATCAGCCTGGAACTGGAAATTAAGCACATCTTATATTTGTGACATGTTGCTCAAAGGAAACAGTGGTGCATGTGACAGTTCTCAAGCACCCTGGAAAGGTTTTAATTTAATTAATTCACCTCAGTTTTAATTGACGTGGGCAGCTCTGTGATTTACAGATCTGAATGTTTTTTACTACTTGAGCTTTATTACACACATGCACATACACACACATCACTCACCTGCAGGCATGTACACATTCACAAAAGCCATAATTGCAGAAGCTGGAAAACTCAATTTCATTTTGACCTTGTGAGTAATTTTATACCATGCTATCAGTGTTTGAAAATGAGGTTCACTTCTCCTTAAAATAAAGAGCAGGTATTTTTTAGCAAAAGCATTCGATTTGATTAGAGGTATTTTAAACATCACTGGATGTTTTTCTGGACTTCCTGTTGAGCGCATTATTTTGCCATTTATAAAATGCTTTTTACCATGACTTGATGCTGCTTAAAGAGCAAGATTATTTAACAGTACAAAAAGGCATTTCATTTCCCATAATCTTTATGTCAAAATCTCCAGTGAATATAATCGCCTCTGGCTTGTTTTGAAAAAGTGACCATTTCCCATCAAATCAGCTGCCCAAACTAAATTTCAGAAATTAGTAAAAACTAAATTCAAAAACAAATGGCAATGAAAATAATTATTTAAATATATGCAGTGTTTTACTAGTTTTGAAAAATATAACTCTTCTTTTTGTTGAATTAATTCTGAAAGTTATCAAGTTCTGTATTTATCCTGCTTTCACAGTTCATAACATAATGCCTGAAACAAGGCAAGTGTTTAGTGAATATTTTTAAATGGTTAGTTGAATACTAATATTTCCAATTTCCAGATAAGGAAGCAGAGACTCCCAGAGTTTAATTGGTTCACACCTCTATTATTCACACCACTTTAATCAGTTATTCTCTGTCTTTTCTGCGCTTAAATACTCGCTTTCATTTACTCCTTCAACAGAATTTAATAAGTTTAAAGCATTTGCATTCAGATTTCTATTTAGGTCATGATTTGAGCACCTATTAAGTGTCAGACACCACACTAAGTGCCTGGAAAAACATCTCATTAACTCCTCAAAACATCCCTGCCACATAGATGTTATTATCTCCATCTCAAATTTAACTATGCAAATATTTCTTACTCCCTTACCATACATCAGTCATTGGCTATTTTTATAATGAACAAGACAGACAAGGTCTTTACCAAAGGCACTTACAGTCTTGCACAGAACATGCCAAGAAGCAAATTACACAAATGTGATGGGAGTGATAAAAGAGGAGGTTCAGGATGTTAGGGTAGCCTAGAAGAGGTGACCTTGGCTGAGACCAAGAAGGCCCCTAAGGTAGCAATATTGAGACTAGACTTTGGGTTAATGATTTACTGTTAACCAGACAAAGATGACAGAGGGCCAGGTGCAGTGGCTCACATCTGTAATCTCAGCCCTCCAGGAGGCCCATATGGGAGTTTGAGGCTAGGAGTTTAAGACCAGCCTGGGCAATGTAGCGTGACCCCATCTCTACGAAAAATACAAAAATCAGCTGGGCATGATGACGCCTATAGTCCCAGCTAGTCAGGAGGCTGTGGTGGAAGAATCACTTCAGCCCAGGAGGTCAAGGCTGCAGTGAGCTACGATCTCAACATTGCATTCCAGCCTAGGCAACAAAGAAAGACCCTGTCTCAGGGGGAAAAGAATGATGACAGAAGAGGAAAGAGAATTCACATTGACCAGGGGCCAAGCAAGAGTATGTCACGTTTGTGAACCTAGAAGTACAGAATGGTCTGAGCATAGAGAACAAGACAGAGTGATGGGAGATGAGGCTGGAAATCTGTGCAGGAGCCAGATGGCAACAGCTCTCAACGCTTTGATAAAGATCTCAGGCTCTTACTACCAAGGGAAATGGAACGTTATTGACAGGTCTTAAGCAGGAGAGTAACATGAGCAAATACACGTTCCAAAAAGATGAGCAGCCTGCCTTGCAAAGCCTGAGTTAAATTCGTGCTTCATGGCGTGTTTAGAAGGATGAATTCTTGGTTGTCACCTCAAGCCTGCTGAATCAAAACTGTCCCAGGGTGAAGCCCAGGACTCTGTGTTTTAACAAGTTCTCTGGTTGATTTTTATGGGCACCAAAGTTTGAGAACCACTGGATTTTGATAGAGGTTTTCAATCCTGGCTGCATGTTGAAATCACTTGGAGGGTTTTTAAAAAATTGGCTGGGTGTGATGGCTCACACGTGTAATCCCAGCACTTTGAGAGGCTGAGGTGGGTGGATCACGAGGTCAAGAGATCGAGACCATCCAGGCCAACATGGTGAAACCCCGTTTCTACTAAAAATAAAATAAAATAAAAAATTAGCCAGGCGTGGTGGCATGCACTTGTAGTCCCAGCTTCTTGGGAGGCTGAAGCAGGAGAATCACTTTAACTTGGGAGGCGGAGGTTGCAGTTAGCTGAGATCACGTCACTGGCACTCCAGCCTGGCGACAGAGCAAAACTCTGTCTCAAACAAACAAACAAATAAAAAATACTGCTGCCTGAGCCCCAACCCGGAATATCCACTTTATTTGGTCCGGGTGCAGCCTCAACATTAGGATTGCCTTTTATCGCTCTCTGGGGATTCAAATATGCAGCCAGGAGGGAGAACTGTTGTGTATCAGAGGGAAGCAAGAGAGGATGAATGTGAAATCGGTGGTTGAGGATGGAGATGATGGGAGCCTGGCTTAGGGAAGTGGATACACAGCATAGATGGATTCAAGAGTTATTTAGGAGGTGACTGCGCAGCTAGGAAGGGATAGACCAGGCCTAGTCCCCTGTATTTTTCTTCACAAAACCGCCTGCTTCCTCTATATGCTGGGGTTTGGCTGCCACACTCACAGAGAAAGACAACAAGCACTCTCTTCTTTGAATGGCTTCAGTTCCCTATGTCTTCAGGATAGTGCAGGTGAATTGGACTATCTCCCAGCCCCAGATATAAAGATTATTAAGATAAGCCATTAAAAAAAACACAGCTGTGTCCTCTATGCTGGATAAAAAACATAGTCTCTGGCCTCAATAGTACTAAATTATAGCCTTAACCTTGCAAACCCTCATATTTGGGGCATGATGCTAAGTGCTTTGTGAGTACCATCCTCTTTCATTTTCATTTTCATATCAACAAGCCTCTGCTGTTGACATTGTTACTGTTAGGACTCCCACTTTGCAAATAAGGGCACAGACAGACAGAGCTTAGTAGATTGTCCAATGTCACAGAGCTGGAAAGTGGCAGAGCAAGGATGTGAAGCCAGATCTGACTGTTTCCAGCTCCTGGGTCTCTGACTACCATGTGCTATGACTGCTTTGGAGTGGAAGAGAGAGCTAAGGCACAGGGCACATAGAAAGCTTGCTAGCAATTCCTATAAAAGTGGGTTGATGCCTGGCTGAAGTAATCAAGGAGGGCTTCTTGAAGAAAGGCCTGAAGCCAAATTCTGAATGACACATCAGACTTGAAATGGTAGAAAGGAAAAGAAGAGGGGAGGTCATTTCAGGACTGCGGGGAAGATGGGGAAAGACTGGTTGAGCACTATAGGATCATAAAGAACTGGATTGGTTTTCTGTTTGGGTTTTTTTTTAATGTATTTATTTGCTGCTTGCTCAGAAAATTGCTGCATTTGGAGCTCTTGGGTTAAATTTACTGCATTGCCAGAAGCCAGCAAAGACATAAAACTGGTGACTCAAATACAGGCAGGGTTCTCATTGGCTGGCAAAACCTGGGAGCTAAACCCTGCATTTTGCAATCAAGAAGTACATCATTCAGAATGGAAACTTTGACCTACCCAAGGTCTTCTCTTGGCAAGGAAATAAGGCATGATAAAGAAAGACACAAATGATCTTATTTTAACTCTTCCACAAATTAGGTAGTATCATCTCCTTGGATGATTTTTTTTGTAACAACAGAATGTAATTGACTACATGGGAGACCAAACTCCATGTTCTTTCTACAAATAACCCTGAAACAGAGCCCTTAGTGAAGACTCAGATGGATGGCAAGGCTGCAGATTTCATCAGATTCTCTTCCAGTAATAATAGTAGAGTTATATACACCTACAATGTGTTGAACCCCTGCTGTCTGAGAATATTTATTGTCATCATTACAATAGTCCTTTGAGGTTATTATTTTAGTGCAGCAGCTATAGATGCTCTGAGAGGTTAAGCATCTGGCCCTGATCACACAGTGGGTATGTGTCACAGGCAGCATTAGATCTCAAGGTTTTCTGATTCTGAAATCCATGATGTTTTTCCTAAGGATTATTCCCTCTATCTCAAGCTAATTATCTCTGAAACTACAGGCAAACTACTTAAGGAAATCTGTTATACTACTTTAAGTGCTGCAGAATCAGAATTTCTATAAGGGAGAATATATGCAAGCTATGGAATGCCAAGGACTAATGGCTGCTAAGATTTACTGAACGTGACTGCATGCCAAGCACTCTGCTAATTGTCATATGCATCCATCTTATTTAATCTCTTATCGATCCTATGAGGTAGGTATTATCATTATTGTTCCCATTTTAGAGTTAAAAGAGTTGGAAAAAATTAAAGCTAGTGCTCAGAGAGGTCCAATCACTTTCCTAGGATTGCTCAGCTTTAAAGTGGAAAGGCAAAGATTTGAACCTGGACAGTGGAGTGGGGGCACCTGCTGACCGTGTTCTACAGGCTCTACATTTAAGGTGGACACACAAGAGACAGGCTTTAGAAGATGAGAGGAAGGAATTTGGAGGCAGTAGCCAGGCCTTGAATGCGGCAAAACAGCCACAGTTCAAACCCCGGTGCGGTCTTGTGGCAGGAGCTTGGGCACCCCCATCTCCTGGTTGGGAACTGACACTGTCCCAGCTGTAACTTTCCAGACTGCAGTGCACCAGGAAGGCAGCATTTGCTGGAGCAGCTTGTCTCTGAAGGAGGATAAAAAAACATGGGGCTGTGGAGGAAAGGAGGGCCCTGCCAGCTGATGGGAGTGCTTTATGGGGAGGTGCCACCCTCCTCTGCAGTGGCTCTTGGCAGCCTCCATCTCAGACACTAATCTCTGGGAACCCAGGGGGCACACTGGGAAGTAGAGAGAAAACAAAGTAGAGAGAAAACAAGCTAAACCCAGGTCAGCAGGTGGCTTGCACTGCAGCTGCTTATAGAGACCCCTGTCTCCATCCCCAAATCCCAGAATAAGGAAAGCTTTAATCAGGAAAGAGACTGGTTATAGGCCAGCAAAGTTCAGTCTTTACCGATTTCTGCAGAGAATGGCACTTGCTGGAACACAGCCACTAGGCAGCAAGACAGAGCAAACTAGAAGTTAGCTGATTGGGAATTTGGTCCCAGCCCTCATTGATCGTTGTGCGACTGTGGGTAGGTCATTCTCCCTTTTTGGGTCACAGCTGATTAACTCAGTCCTGTAGACAGTCAGGAAGTCATTTTATTCATCTGCCAGGCATTTACCCAGAGCCCACTCTGTATTTGCCACTGTAATGTACAAGTGGCACCTACATAAGTAGGTGCCAGGGATCCAGAGGTAAGCAAAATAACACCCATCCCTGCCCTTATGGAGCTTACAGCCTAGTAGGCAAACATCAAATCACATAAGTACATGTAAATTAATGGTGATATATGTTAGTAAGGGAAAGGAAAGGTGCATAATTATAAGGAGAGACAGGAGAAATTCACAAATCTGGACAGCAGAGCAGAGTTGCTGCAAAGCTGAAGGATGAAGGATAAGAAATGGTTACCAGTCAAGGGAGAGATAAGGAAGAGTGCTCCAGGCATGAGGAACAGCCTGTGCAAAAACCTGGCAGCAGGAGAAAGCTAGCCCTCCCAAAAGCCTGAGTGAAGTATCCAGTGGAGCATACTGAGGGAGGATGTGGTGCCCGACAAGGCTGCAGAGCTCAGCAGGGGGCCACACACTCAGTCTGAGGTTACTACATTATCGCTGAAACTCCTTCCAGCCAGTCTGGATCACTGTCACTTTAGTCCTGAGGCTGAAGTTAGTTGATTTACTCTGAGGCTGAGAACCATAGATTTTTCCAGAAAGCAGAACCATTATTCAAATAATGCATAAAGTAATCTGCCTATTTCTGTTTACATTTTCTGTGTATTTGAATCACATCCTCTCTTTGTTTGACCGAAGGCTGCCTCTTGGCAGCGACACTGATGACTTTGGAAGAGTCTAGGGTTGAAGTTGCCTCCTTATCATCGTTAGTGCATGAGCACCAGAAAATTCTGTCATCCCCAGGGGTAGCTGGTACCCAAGGATGTGTCCCAGGTGCACTGTCAAGGCCAATTCTCCAAGGTCTCTGAAGCTAATGAGGAGGCTCCAGGCCCAGGCCCTCATCACCCTAGAGGTCAGACATCACCCTAGAGGTCAGACAGGGCATTCCCAGGTGTGAATCTTTTTTGCTGATATGTAGACCTATTTGCATAGTGGGATTGCTCCCTCCCTGTCTCCCCCCACCCCCAAAATTCTGTCTGCAGACATGAGAAAAATGAAGCACACAGGAAAATTGCCTAGGTGGGCACATCCCAGAATGTGTTCCTGGGAACACATGATCAGATACGTTTGGGAATGTGGGGCTGCATGAGGTTGCCTTGGTGTAGGATTTCTTGTTCATGTGTGTTGTGTGTCTCCAGGAATGGGATAGAGTGAGTTTCCAGACTTTATTTGACCACAGAATCCTTTCCCATCGAGGATCTAGAGAACTTGCAGGACTGATATTCCCTAGAATATAACTTTGGGAAATACCAGTCTAGGCTTTTCAGATAATCCTGAAACATAATAGCTGAAACCTTGTCATTTCTCTCAGATGAAGGGACTGTGCACAGAGAGGTCACGACTTTGGCTCAAGATCCCACAGCTAAAGGTAAACTAAGGATAAGGACACAGGTTCCTAACATTCATTCCAGGGTCCCAGGGTTCCCCACCCTGGTCTGATTTCTTTCATATATCGTAAAGTCAGGGAGGAGAATTAACATCTGGTGAGTCCCCATTCTAAAATAGGGCATAACTCTATAAACTTTGCTAAACTATAGGACCTCTATGTGCCAACACCTATCTCACTGGGTGCTTTGAATGTATATCATCTGACTTAATCCTCATAACATGCCAGGGTAGGTATCTTATCCCAGTTTTACAGATAAGGAAACTGAGGCTCAGAAAGATTCGATTGCTTGTTCAATCTGTGTCAGTAAGGAAATGGCAAAAAAAAAAAAAAAAAAAAAAAAAAAAAAAAGCCAAGATTGGAACCAAGCCGGTCTGACTTCCCTTGGACAATGCAGCACATTTTGTCATTTTGTCCTTTCAAATAGCTATGCAAGATAAAATGATGTCCACTCTGCAGATGCGGAAACTGAGGCATGATGAGATTAAGAAACTTTACAAGGTTGCAAGGGTGCAACTCCACCCTGCTATATCTCAAGCCTGTGTTTAAATTGGCCCTACAGTGACAGGACAGAGTTTTCATCTCTGCATTGACGGAAAGAGTACCACCCATGAGCTAGAGACAATTGCCTCTGGTGGACTTGAACTGATGGCTCAGGCAATACCTGTCTACACTTACGCAGTGCTGGGCTTAGTTCTCCATCACTTTAAAGGAAAAGCCCAAGGAAATATTTCCCTTTGCTTGACTAACAAGTCAAAACAACCACACAGCCTCTGCTTGACCTCTTCTAGTAGGAAGATTATTTGTCTAATTAGGTAAAGAGCCTTTATGCACATGTATATTTTTGAACCCTAATGAGCTGTCAACGTGAAAGGCTTGTCCTTGGCTCGGTTCTCCAGCTGATCTTTCCTTTCCTCAGTGGAAAAGACCAGTGCAATAAACAGAACCTTGTTTCCATGGAAGCTCACTCTCTAGCTTTTTCTTTCCAGCCCGTGAAAAGGTAATTACTTGATTTCTCTTTATATTTTGGGATTTCATACAGTGGAGCTGTCAAGCTCCTCATGCGAGGATGGCCTTCTCTATCATGCCAAGCTATTTTAGGGAGCTTCAGTTGTATTTCCCTTTTCATCCTTTCTTCAGATCATTAGCTGTCAGGCAGCAGGGGCCGCCTTCTGGTCACTCCCGCTAATTAAAGTCTAACAGAGCAAGGGGACTCGACCCCAGAGAAAGTGGGAGACAGAAAAGCCAGGGAAATTTGTCAAGAGATGGGAACCTCTGATCACATCATTTCTGCTGCACAGACTGTCAGACCCAGACCCACATTCATGCCAGCAAAGGACACTGTCCCATCTGGTGCCTTCTCTTCTGAACCTTTGACGCCCCATTGTGGCCCATGTCAGAAATGCAGCCAACGTGGACTGCTCTAAAATAACAACAGAAGGAGCAGCAGCCACCATTCATGAGGGTTTGCTGCATGCCAAGCCATGGACTAAGCCCTTTATATCCGTTGTCTCCATCGATTCTCATGACAACCTCAGGTCTCATTAACCTGATTATTCAGATGAGAAGAGCTGGAGCACAGAGAGGTTAAGTAACTTGCCCAAGGTCACACAGCTACTAAGTGGCACAACCAGGATAAGGACACAGCCATTGCTATTATTTCTTAGGGAGGAATCCAGCACTGCTACAGCCTCCCCAAAAGAAATCAGTCATGACAAATGACAGAGGGTTGACATTTCTCTGCCCCCAGTGGTGGCTCTGTGGATCAAACTGGCCCCTGTCTACAAGGAACAAAATGAGGTTGCTGAGCTAGTTAACTGTCAGGATCAATTAGAAAACCAAACAAGGCACTTAAGTATGAAGCCAACATAATGCAGAGCAAAAGAGTTCCAGTTTGAGGCAGAGCAGACTTGGTTTCAGGTGACTAGTACCACTTTACCAGAAGTGTGATTTGAGGCATGTTCCTCTACCTTACCAAGACTCAGTTTCCTCACCTGTAAAATGGGGATAATGATACCAACCTTATAAAGTTGTTTCACATGTGGAATTTTCCAAACTGCTCTGTGGAATGTTTGATTTTTGGTGGAATAATTGTGTAAAAGACAAGGTTAAATGCAGTTAAAAACAATTATTTACTCTAGAATTTCTCAAAGTCTTGATTATGCTGACATATTACAAATTTTCAAGAGGAATCATCAATTCCTCACCCCAGAATCCTTTTTCCCGTGTGAATTCACATTAGCCTCTGTTTCTTGGGACCCTTTAGAAAAGGCTGTAAAACAGGTCATAGGGTATTTGGTGTTTGGTACCGGCATCAATAAATGCTAATCCTTTCTTCTTTATGCCCGAATCATGCCTGTTCTTGCTGGATTTAAGCTCCGTGGAGTCAGGGACTTGTTCCTTTCTTATTCCAATATCTTGACATATCAAGATATTCCACAAAAACTTAATGAATGAATGAGTAAATTAGTGAACTAATGAATAAAAGAATAAATTAAGCTTAATGTAGACCTTGCCTACTCATCTTCATTGCCAGCATTTTCTGCTGTTTCCAGTTGCCTTCTATGAAGCCAGTGGGAGAACCCAAATGCCTCTGGAAAATTTAGTAATGGAGCTGGTTCTGTTGGGCTGTATTTTCCCACTTCTGTTTTAACCTGTATGAGCACCATATCTTCCGACGAAATTCTCCTAACCAAATCATTTAGCTCTTAACCAACTTTAGCCAATAACCAAATCATTTTGCTGCTTCCCAGTGAAGTAGTTGAATGTTTCATTTACATATGTATTTTGAACAAGACATTTCGGAGTGTTCCCAGTGGATTTGCACTTAGAGCTGAAGAACTCTTGGGCTTCCCAAGGGAATAAAAAGAAAAGCAGCTCATTGGAGCCTAAAAACAGCACTGAGGACACTGTATTTCCCACGTGTGTGTGCCTGTCAACAAGTGGTTACCGGGATGGACCACTGGTCAGTCCTGTGACTGCTTTTGGGTGGTGTGCTTTACGTTTGTTTAGAATAGAATTTCCATCTCATGTTCTATGAGTATTATGCAAAAAATAAAAATTCTGGCTTCAGTTTAAAAATTGTTGTGTTGGGGACAGGCACGGTGGCTCGCGCCTGTAATCCCAGTACTTTGGGAGGCCAAGGCAGGCATATCACGAGGTCAGGAGTTTGTGGACCAGTGTGGCCAACCTGGTGAAACCCCACCTCTACTAAAAATACAAAAATTAGCTGCACACGATGGCATGCGCCTGTAATCCCAGCTACTCGGGAGGCTGAGGCAGGGGAATTGCTTAAATCCAGTGGGCGGAGGTTGCAGTGAGCCGAGATCGCACCACTGTACTCCGGCCTGGGCAAGACAGCAAGACTCCATCTCGGGGGAAAAAAAATAAATAGTTGAGTTGGTCAAAGTCTAACAAATTTTCTTACTGCAGAGCTTCTCAAAGACTTTGTTTGTAACAGAACACCCTTTGGAAAATGCTGCCTTAAAATACTTAGCCAAATGTTGCAATCCAGTTTTCACGATCTAAGGAAAAGTTCTTCTCCCCAACTGTGGAAAGGGGAAGATAAAGTGATGCTGGTTCCTGAATTGAACAGGGTGATTAAAATGTACAGCATAAAGCCAGATGGATTTTCAATGTGTTTTGTAAAATAAACCAAACAAGGTTAATTATGATGCTTCAAAAGTATGACCATACATTTTCCAGTGTTGTTGTTTATATCATAATCCAAATAACTTATTTGCTATATCATTTCACAGCATAGGTGAGAATCTTTTTTTTGGAGGCAGGGAACTTAAAACTTTCTTCTAAAATTGATTTTAGAAGAAAGGGACTTAGAAAACTCACATATTTCTTATGCTACTTTTTGTTTTGAATTAATATATGCTAAAAAGAGGAATAAAAACCATTTTATTTGAATGCCACTGCTCCTTAGTAAACTTTTCTGTGAATAAAATATAACTTGCTGAATAAGCAGACTCAATACAGCTTGAAAGACAATGCTGGGGTTGCTTGGAAATAATAGTTTCAACTCACAAAATGGAAATGAACAACTATGGCCTGCCACTTGTTGTAAATAAAATTTTATTAGAATACAGTGGGTCTCATTCACTTACAGCCCTTACATTCACTTATATGTTATCTATACTTACATATTGTCTAGTGCTGTTTTCACCTGCAAGGGAGGAGTGGATTTATTGCAACAGAGATCTTATGGCCCTCAAAGCCTAAAGTTTTGAATATAGGGCCCCTTACAGAAATGTCTGCTAGTCCTTTCAAAAAGTCACAGAAATATGTAAAAGGGATGAAGACTACATAACTGACCCCTTTTTCTTTAGATAGAAAAAACTGAAAACAGAGAAGTTAGGGAATTGTCCAGGCTTATTTATGCCTGGGTGCTCTGATCTTTATATCCAAATAGCTCTCATCATCAGGGAAGACAGGGATAGATTTCAACTTAGATATCAACACCAGCTGATTGGAAGTAGCCATCTGGAGGGCTGGTAGAGGTCTCAGGATTCAAAGAGAAGGAATGAAATGACTTATTAATCTTCCATGGTCCAGAGGTGGACAGCGGCTAGACCCGTGCCATGTGTGCACTGGGGATATGCACTATGTCTGCTCCTGACAATTCTAATAGTTATATTGCCATCTCCTTCCTTGTACATCTGCCGTGTAAGCACTTTCGTCACTGGGCCAAAAAGAAGTGTACATTGGGTCTTCATTAGAAACACTGCTGCCTAACAGTTTAGAAGAGATTGATGATTCTTTTGCAAGGTCATTCAAATGCCTGTCTTAGCAACTGCCTACCATATCATGCTCTGTCTAGAAGAATTAACTTGGAATTTCACTCAGACTGGATTTGTCGGTTACAAGAATTTTTTTTTAACTGAAATATGTCCATGGAGCACAGTGCAAGGGGTATAAAATGGAATGTCATGAGTTTATTGGCACTTGTGACCCAAACTAAAAGTCTCAATGTCTGTGCTTTTGTGCAGCTGGACAACCCAGATGAGCAAGCAGCCCAGATCAGACGAGAGCTGGATGGACGTCTACAAATGGCAGACCAAATAGCCAGGGTAAGGAAACATTGTGGTTGTTTGCTGGGGTCCAGGCCAAAGTCCCACTCAGGAAGCACACTGATTATTGACAGCCTCTAAAGGATAAAGCTGAGAAGCAGAGAGGAGGGAAGATGAGGACAATCACCCTCATTGGGCCCTCAGCCCTCCTTTCTCAAGGCAAGCTCTCCCAGAGATACCTCATGCATTTCCTATGCTCCAGTGAATGCCCAAGCTCAGACCTCCAACATTCCTTCTGAGTTCCAGACTCATAGCTCCAACAGTCTACTGAACGTTTCCACTTAAACGTTTTCCTGGCATTTCACATTGAATGCATTCAAAATCTAGCTCCTTGTCTTCCTCCTACCCCACACACATAACTATATTTACTTCTCTTCTCGTGTTCTATATCCAATCACTGTGGATGAAACCTCCTCGCCATTGTCAGTTTCTCCTTCCTCCCTGCAATGTTCCACACTCAATCAGCCACGCTGCCTCCAGTGACTGCCTCTTAAATGTGGGTCAGATCTCTTGACTGTTTTCCAGCCCTACTACTGGTGCTTTGATCCAGGCCCTCATCTTCAGCACCTGGATGTTACAATAACCTCCTAATGGGTATCCCTGGCTGCAATTCCCCCATTTTCTATCCATCCTGCACACAGTTGCCCTGCTAAAACTCATATATAAACATCTCAACACAGAGCCTCAAAATCCTACAATAGATTCCCTCTTTGCTCCCAGGACAAAATCTAACCTCTTTAGAATGATATTCAAGACTCTTAACCAACAGACACTTTCATTTTAGCCTCACCTTGCACAACTTTCCCACCAGAACTCCCGAGTCCAACTACAGAGAATGTCTCCCTCCAAATGTACCAGGCCCTTTCCAGGCTGGGTGTCTTTATACCCACTGGTGTCTCAACCTGGAGTAACCATTTTCCTCCCCTCCACTTAGCAAACTCACCTACTCAGCCTTCAGTACCTGACTTAAAACATCTTCTCTAAGAGCTTAGCAGTTAGTCCTTTCCACCATTGTGCTCTCGTCAGATCTCATATCCTTTATTATAGCAGCTCATTGAATGGTGATCATTTATTTATATGTCTGGGTCTCCCAGTATATAGAACTCCTCAAGGATTGAGGTTATGTCTTACTGTTGATGACTACAGCTAAGTGTTATCTACCATTATTGCTATCCCTGCCATGTCTGATATTATTAATAGTAGTCATGCCAGTCATACTAGTTGAGTGCTGATTCTGTGTCTAGCATGGTAAATGCTTCACATGTACCAACTCAGTCAATCCTCAAAACAGCCCTCCAAGGATATTTCAGTTATCATTCTTGGTTTAGAGATGAGGAAGTCCAGGTTGAACCTGCTGAGCACCAGCAAAGAGATTGTGGCACACCTTCAGCTCAAGTCTGTCTAAATATCAGGGCTGGCACCAGGCTTACGTCAGGCACAAAATTTAAGCGGGCCTCCGGTAATCAAAATAAACTATTTTAGTAAAGTATTTTTCACTTATAATTAATACCGAAAAAATCCATGAAGAATAAAATATAAAAATTGTAAATAGCATCAGGCTCCTGCTCATTCCTACTGTATTCACAGGCCCTGTGTGCATATGAGGGTGGGGGTTATTAGAAACAGCAGGGAGGGTGAGCACAGGGTAGAGCTTTTCACTTTATGGAAAGAGGTGTCTCCAGACTTGGAGGTATAGAAAAGAATCCTACTGGAGGAGAAGCCAGAGAGATTCCAAGAAGCATCAAAATCCCCTTGTGCTTAAGCAGTTTTACTGAAATGTTTTGCATCTTGTTTTTGGACATCTTTAAAGTTTATAATCAAGTCAGCCTGGTGGCTAAAAATAGTATGGGCTTATGGATTTGGCTAAAGGTATTATAAAAGGTTATGTTTTAAAATCCCACTTAATGTGAGAGTAAACGTTAGTAAAGCTTTAGAATTTACTTCTCCTGTAAAAATGTTTCCTACTGGTGGATTATCCAGAAAATGGAGGTCATTTGGTCTATTCATCTGCCTTTTAGACAATGAGTATATTCCCAACAAATAAGTATTCATCCCATCTAAATAAAAATCACACACACCTCAAAAACAAGCTCATGGCACCTTTAATTTAGTTGCTTTGTTTACTTTAAGGCTTAACATGATAATTTAAGAAACTGGTGTTAGGCTAATTTTAATTTTTAATAGACCCTAGATGAGCCAAGATGCTCATCTCTGAATGGTAAATCAAAGAACTCTCTCCCCCAACCCCCACCACTAAATATTCTGAAGCTAAATGAGATATTATTAACAACTTAGAACTAAGCATTCTTAGACAATGAAGTAGGCAATTAAAGTTGATCTTGATTATTATTTACAGAGCATGGAAAATGATTTCAGTATATATGGAGGGTCCCTGTATAGGGTATTGAGGGTTTCTATGAGATAGAGTGCCCTCTACTGTCTCCTGTTCTTTCAGAAATTGACTCTCTTCTACAATGTTCGTTCATGCCAGTGGCCCCCTTGCTATATAGCTAACTGGTCCTGGAGTGAGCTCTTCTTCACCCAGGTGGAACCAGTCAGTTTCCAGCCTGCCCTGGCCACACGTGATAGGTCCAGAAAGGGAAACTTGATGCAAACTAAACCAACGAATTCCTTCGTAGGGCCTGTGGACTGTGGGTCAGCAAGGCTGTTGTCATCCAGTGGTAGAAAGATACCTGTAGCAATGTTCAATTCTTCCATATAGGGAAAAGATGATGAGAAAACAAAGCCAACATATAGAAACAGAGACAGAGTCTACACTGAGATGTCAAGGAGCCCTCAATCCTGAGGACATCCGTTTAAGTCCCTGATTGTAATTATTCTTAAGCTTCAGCCATGTACCTGCTTTTCCCTCAGTTTAGTTGGATCCAAAGAAAAATAAATTCTCCCCTTGCCTAAACCAGCCTGGCTAATACTGATGAAAATTGTGAAATATCTCCTCCACTAAATATTAAATAAAATATCCAAGATCTCGGATATTGGCTAGTTCATGAAGAGATATTGAGACAAATCACCTCTGCTTATCTTCTTTTTCGCATGCCCCGATTTTTCTATTTCCAGCATCACAGTGAATTTTCGTGAGGATGTGCAATTCAACCCATATGGCTGAATGTCAGCTCCTGTAAATATCATAACCAGAAATTCCTGGATATAGATGTCATCCATCATATGTAACTCACTCCATTCGCTGAATTAAAGGATGGGTAGAGCACTTTTGATTGCAAATAAGAGGCACCAACTCAAGCAAGCTTATGTAAAAGAGGAGATCAGAGATGGAGGAGTACTTCACAGAGCCTGCAGAGAAACTGTAGCCAGAACCCAGGAAGGAACAACCAGGGCCTGCAGAGTGATCAGGACTCTCCCTGCATCTCCCATCTCCATGTGTCACATTCATTATCATTTCTTTCTTATCCCCTGCAAATTCACAATGCTAAGAATCAGAACTCTCACTGGCCCAACTTGGTTCAAGGGCCAACCACTGGTGCAGTTAACCAATCCACAGTGGAAAAGGGGTGAAGGTCTCATTGAATACATGGATGCTGGGGATATATCATTTAGGGTGAGGGTAGGAAGAAGTGGGGCTGTGGGTGGAGTGGACATTATGAATTGGGAAACACTCCAGATGTACCCAATAGTAATAACTATCACTTACCTAGTGTTTTCATATGTGCCAGATACTCTTTTAAGCATTTTACATCTGAGAATCTAACCCTCCAACAACCTAATGATAAAGATGCTATTATTATCCCCATTTCACAGATGAGGAGACTAAAGCAGAGACATTAGAGAATCTGACCAAGGTTCTCTAATGAGTCTGCACTCTTAACCAGTATGCATACTATCATTACAAAATATATTCCCAGATATAGGCCCTCACTTTCCCCCTCATACCAATCCAAGGATCCATTATGCCCTTTATTCAGGCTTTTACCTTGCCTCATCCTGACCTCTCTCTCTGCTAATCAGTCCTTTATTAAATGTGTCAGTCAGACACTGGCTGTGCAATTCATATAAAATCTCATTTAGACCCATGATGAGCAATCTTTGGCATTACATTAATTCTCCGAAGTATAGGCAAATCAAGAAGTTTACACATTTTCAAGTTCACACAGCTACTACTCAGAAAACAGTTGTCTAATTCCACGTTTCATGCTATTTCTTTAGAATACTCAGAAGAGAGGCAGGAAGTTACTCCAGGATAGGACTCCCCCCATTCTTCACTCCCTGCTGGTTCCCCCTCCTGGAAACTGCTTTCTTTTCTCCACTAGAAGTTGCTGTGTGTTCCCTGCAGCTTATCCAGAAGCCCAAATGAAGCAGCAGCATTAGGCAGATTTGGCTCCTAGAATTCAGAATCCTCTCTACTTTGATTTTTTTAGAATCTGGAAAAGATATTGTAGGGACCCTTGTTATTTTGCCAGTAGCATTCTCATCATCACATATTTCCACTGAAAGACATGTTTGTCCTCTCTTCCTAGGAGGAAAGGGAGGCAAGAGCAAGCTGACTTTTCCTTACCCACGACCTTACACTGTAATCTATCAATTCAATCGCGCCAGCATCTCACGAATCATCAGACAGAGACGGCTGCACAAGAACATCAGACAGAGACAGTCTCACTGTGAACATCAGTCATGCTGCCTTAAAAGTTCCAGAAAGAGATATGAGTGCATTTTTTAAAATCTGGTAGAAAAGACTTAGTAATCCCTGCTCAAACATTTTCCCAAATCCTCTCATGTTGATATTAAAGTGTTCCCAAATTTCACCCAGGAATTAAGTCTAAGTTATTTAAATTGTGTGATCAAAAGTTGACATTTGAGCTTAAGCAGACAGATTGTGGCATTAGTGCTGCTGTGATATTTGCCAGTTCTTTTGGCCGAATTTTAGTGTAAAATTCCAAAATTATTGAGCTAATTATTTAAGACAAATCATACAGCTTTTGTAGTGTCAGTGGCAGAGGTCTGGGAGTAAAACACCATTGGTTCTTCAAGCCATCATTTTAAATATGGAAATGCCACTTAGACCCATATTCCACACAGAGCACAATTAGTAGCTCGTATCCTGGCCCTATTGCAAATATCAGTAAGAAATAATATCCAAATATTTCTCTGATGGAAAATTTTTGTTCCACACATTGCCATAAACCAGACACAAATGGAATCCTCTCCTACCAGAGAAAGATACTAACCCCCAACTTTCAAACTAATGTTGAACATGGCATCCATGCTGTGTTATGAAGTAACATAAGTGTCCAGCACACAGTAGGAACTTCTTTCAACTTGTTGCCTGAACAGTTAAACAAAAATGTGTGTGCAAGGAGCCCCTCTCTGACTCTGGCCTTTGTCAATAGCTAAAAATCCTGGGAAATCTGAGCTCATGGAAAAATATAAATGCCAGGGGGGGGTCCTCTGAAGCTTGTTCAAGTAGAAGGAAGTCCATCTAGTTCATAAAAGCTGAGGAAGTAAGACCAATTGGGTAAATAAGCTAGCCTAGAAAACTATAATTCCTGAGCCCAAAGTACCTTTTAATGTCTGCAATGCCTATTTTGACAAATTAATACCAAGACCTCTTTCTCTCATTTAACCTGCTGGCCCCATCCTCATTACTCCCTGTGCTTAATCCTACAGAGTGCACATTGTCTGGGCAATGGTGGAATGGCCATTGCTGTGGAGGGCTCAGCTGTCACCAGCCTTCTGCTGACCAGGATGAAAGGAGATGATGCATACAGGGTGCACCATGCAGAGAGAACCCCTAGAGTCGCCTCAGCTCTGTAGACATTTGGAGCCAGATAGTTCTGCCTTATCCTATCATAGCTAACCTATCATAGGGTTTCAAGGTTAACTCTAGTAATTATTGCTTAACACTTCTGCCTCATTTTCTTCCAAAAAATAGGGATAAATAACAGCATGTGCATCAGTGGGTTGTTGGAAGGATTAGATAAGGTAAAATAAAGCATGTAAAGTTTTCACCTAGTGTCCAGCACGTAGCACGCAGGAAGTGCCAACTAACATTATTATCTTTACTATAGGCACCATCATTATTAGTACTATTGTTGTTTGTAGTGGTGGTGGTAGGAGCATAGTGCTTGCAAGGGGTGTGTGTGTGTGTGTGTGTGTGTATAAAGAGAGGCTGTGTGTGTCAGTGATCAAAACATATTCATGTTATGATCTCTTACTTTTCACAATAATTCTATGAGGTTTATTATCCTCATTTCAAATGTGGGAACCAAAATTCAGATGGGTGAAGAAATCTGTCCAAACTTACAAAGCTAGTAAGCAGCAGACCCAGCATTCAGGGTCGAGTCCGTTTCATTATCATGGACTGGATGAGTTCCTTGATGCCCTCTTTGTACTCTGCATGCCTCTGTTGCTTCATGTGTCACTAACTGGTCACTTTCTGGCATGTCCCCCCATACCATCACCTCGGCTGGTTTTTTCATCTCCAGTGACAGCCATACCACCTGACACATGACAGAAGCCCAGGAAGTGTCTGAGAGATTGGATTAAATAGCTGCAGCACTGTCAATGAGCTCCAGTGTCTAGCATGGGCCCTTCTGTCACATTCCTCCCTCTGATCGCCCACCAACTTTTGTCATTTGAGCCTTTGGGGTCTAGGGAACCTCACTCTGAATGGGGGCAGGCTTGTCATCATTTATACATACCCCATTCATCCTCTCTGGGTAAAAATCCAAAACCAGAAAAGAAAAGCCAGCAGCTAAGGGAGGCATTAGAACTTTCAAATGCTATTTTTCAAGATGTTCCAAAATCCCTCAGAGCATAAATAACCCTAGTGGGAATTGTCCTTGGGAGGCTATCTCCATTGAGGAATGTTATCGGCCCAAAACAAAAATAAACGGCCAACAGATTTTTTTTGGAGGACTTTGCCCACCCATACGCTATGTTTCTCATAAAGCAATATGAATAAATAATTCTTCTGTCAAGGCTAATCTATTTTTGTGCTTGAAAAAGTAGCAATGGAGATGGACAACTGCATTTTCCTTATTTTGGCACAACTTCAGCTTTGAAATGTGTTTGTAATGGGTCTGCCACTGAAAAACTCCACTCAAGAACCTCAGCCTGGATTGACGGTATGCTATTTCTTCCCAAGGCTTAAGTACTTGGACCAGAAAAATGTCCTTGTTTTCCTTGCAGACTTCAGTTTTTATGAGCCTCTTTTTATGATATCATTAGGAACTGTCCAAGTTCTGGGAGGAGTGATCATTCTTTGGATTTTTCCAATATTTTGCTAGATAGAATTTGGTGGAGCTAACCCTCAGTCAGCATGGTGGTATCTGTAACCACTGGGCCTCCTAAAAAATCTCAGGACTGTGGAGTTGAAAGGCACTGAGTGAGTCCCTAAGACAAGTTGTGATAGAAGGAACTGCACTTGACAAGACAGTCTCTCAAAACTGATTAGCAAGAAGAACCCACTTCACAAACACTAGCTATTTTCTTCATCCTTCTGGCAACTACCAAGCCAGCAACTGGCATTAAAATCAGAAATTCCCCACTTACCAAGTTCCCCCACCCACACCAAATACCATGTAGTTCACTGAGGTTTTGGCCCCAGTATGAGGAGGCAAGATACAGGCCAGTGTAATGAGTTTCAGGCTCTTGGGATGTAACCTTTGCTCCATGACAGCCTTTAATGGGGCCTAAGGACTACTCTCAGACCATGAGTTAACCTACCTCACTCTACCCTTCGCTCTCCAGAGACGCCATATTCCAAGAAATATGAGGAAATATTGTGTGACTATGTATAGTTGTATAGACCTTCTTGGATTCATGGTTGCCTATAATATTTTCCATGGGAAGGTGAAAAGAGCAGTGGCCCTATCTCAGCCAACTCAACCTGGTGGCAAACTCTTCTTTATCCATCAGACCCTCATCCCAAAGGTCACCACCTCTGAGAAGCCACCCTTGATTCTCTCAGGAAGGATTTGCATCACATTATACTTCCATTACAGTACCTACCTTGATGTTCCGTTATAGATCTTTCTCCCCAGTAGCTGTAAGCTCAAGGAAGACAGTTTACATCCTCTCAACATGATCCCCCTAGTGCCTAACTCTGTATCATACACAGTGTTTGTGGCAGTAAATGTTTTCCAAGTGATGGGGACCCAGCAGCCAAGTCCTCACATCTTGATGGTTTTTGCATAAAAGATATCCAAGTTCTGAGGTTCACACTTGTCCCTGATCAAGTCCAAGAATGACAAAACTTCAAAGCCACTGTGCAGGAGGTTTTAGAGAATTACAACTTTGAGATTCTTTTGTGATGAATCATTAGTAGCTCTTGTCAAGATCATCAGCCTATCATCTCCTTTCAGAAGCATACGTCCTTCTCCTTCCCTCACATTCATGCACAGCGTGTTTAGAAAGCACCACACAGTGGGCTTAGCCCAGTCTTTTTTTATTTTTTTTTTTATACTTTAAGTTTTAGGGTACATGTGCACAATGTGCAGGTTAGTTACATATGTATACATGCGCCATGCTGGTGTACTGCACCCATTAACTCGTCATTTAGCATTAGGTATATCTCCTAATGCTATCCCTCCCCCCACCCCACAGCAGTCCCCAGAGTGTGATGTTCCCCTTCCTGTGTCCATGTGTTCTCATTGTTCAATTCCCACCTATGAGTGAGAACATGTGGTGTTTGGCTTTTTGTCCTTGTGATAGTTTACTGAGAATGATGATTTCCAATTTCATCCATGTCCCTACAAAGGACATGAACTCATCATTTTTTATGGCTGCATAGTATTCCATGGTGTATATGTGCCACATTTTCTTAATCCAGTCTATCATTGTTGGACATTTGGGTTGGTTCCAAGTCTTTGCTATTGTGAATAGTGCTGCAATAAACATACGTGCATGTGTCTTTATAGCAACAGGATGTGATTATACTAAGAAGTTCCAGAAGGAACTGGTACTGTGAGTTTGCGAAGTGGATTTCAGACTCCCATATTTATTCATATGGAAAAGCAGAATCTCGGTGTTCTTCCAGGACTTAATTTATCATATCTCCACCTCCTCCTCACAGCTGAATTTTAGCTACATTGATATTTAATATAGACATTTTTGACAAGTCATTGATCTATTCACTCAATTCATATCTATTGAATACTTATTATGTGCCAAACTTCATGCTAGACACAGAAAATTCAACAGGAGTATTAAGATAGATATGGTCCTGAATCATTGCCCAGCAGGAAAGACAGAAATTTAACAAATTCCACAACTGATTGATTAATTATAACAAGTGTCTTAGTCTATTCAGGCTGCTATAACAGAATGCCATAGTTGACATAAACAAGAGAAATTTGTTTCTCACAGTTCTGGAGGCTGGGAAGTTCAAAATCAAGGCACCATCAGATTCAGTGTCTGATGAGGGCCCACTTTCTGGTTCATAGGCAGCTGTCTTTTTACCAGGTCCTCACATGCTGGCAGGAACAAATGAGCAGCTCTCTGAGGCCTCTTTTATACAGGCACTAGTTCCATCATGAGGGCCTTCATGATCTAATCATCTTCCCAAGGCCCATCTTCAAATACCCTCACACTGAGGATTAGATTTCAACATATAAATTATGCAAGGACACAAACATTCAATCCATTTCAATAAATGCTACCAAGAAGGTGAGTTAGCAAGTACAACAGGAGGACCCAACCCAGGGAAGTGAAATTTTGAAGCTGAAATATGGAAGATGAAAAGAAGGCTGTTAGTTATGCAGGGAGATAGGGAGAGAGGGGAACAAGACTTATGACAGCCTTCATGTAGGAAGGAGACTGGCACTGGACCAGCACAAAGACATCTCCAAGCTCTATGGAGAAGAACCACTCTCCGTATTTGACTGAAGCTGTGAGGTGGCAAGGAAGAAAAACCCTTTTAACTAACTAGTGGGTGGGGGAATTACTGAAAGAAAAATAAATTCCTAAGGAACAAAATTACAGGAGAAATAACTAGTCCTGTGGAAATTAGAAAATGATAAAAGTCAGAGTTCCTTTCTGTAACTCTAGATAGCATCTCTCTTTTCTTTTCTTTTCTCTCCCTTTTCCTCCCTCCTTCAGTCCCTACCTCCCTTACTTCTTCTTTCTCTTTGTCTCTACCTCTTTCTCTCTCTTCTTTGTTAAGCGTCTTATTCTGCTTTGACCTGATCCAGTGTGGCAGCCAATCCTGAGTCTGTAAAATGTTACTGTTTCAGTTCTACAAGCCAATTGCAGTCTCAATGTCTCTCAGTCTAGTTCAACTGCCTGACAGAGTAAATCTGATTGATGACTGGGCACTAAACAAAATTAGTTGGTTCATCTTGACTCAGATGCCCATATGTTACACAGCTTATTTATTTATTTATTTATTTTTTGCCACACAGAATTGGCATACCAATTCATGTTCCATGGGATCTAGGTGGAGTTCTACTCCCAGCCACAAGACAGAAGACATAAGCTATGCCTATGCAAATCAGCACAGCATATTACTGGCCATAGAAATTGGCCAGTAATATGGCCAATTGGACATGTACATAAGTTAGACTTTGGGTAAGAATTTGGGGATGAAAGACTGTCTCCATCTTCCTTGCATATTACAAGAGGAAATATTCACTCTTCCGTTAGATAGCATGATGTGATGTTGTGCAGTCCACATCTTTAGCAACATTTCTGTGACAATAGGGGAGCCAAACTGAGCATAAAGCCACCCCCAGAGGAACCAAAGCCAAGATTTTAACAAAAATCTCAGTTGTGGTGATATCACCTGAGCCCTGATTCCAGCCTTTCCTGAAGCTGGGTCTACCCCAGGATATTTTCTTTTGTTGTTTTAAGCCAGTTTGAGGTGGATTTTTCTGTCACTTGCAAAAAAAATAAAAGTGTCAAACGGACTTGGCTTGCTTCTCACTCCATCAGTTACGGAATAGGGCTTGGGGAGGGCAAGTTTATGTTTCAAGTGGTAAATGACTGTTTGGGAAGCTGATTGATCCAAAGCATATTCCAGGTAACTTAGAAGTATGAAGAAACAAATAGCATGGTTAGCACGTGTTGCAATTACAACTAAATGTATAAGCAAGAAAGGAAAAAATAGAGGTCAGTTATGATACCAAATTGCTCTATTTTCTAAAGAATTTTAATCACTTTTTTCATCACTTCATTAATTTGGTTCAATTTTTCTTGAAAACGGTAACTATTATTCTTAGAAATAGACACAGACTATGTTTGAAACCTTTCAAATGAGCTCCTTTTGAATTATTCATGTGAGAAAATCTCTGTAGATATCCAGAAATAGGGTCTCTTTCTGTTTCCCTCAGTTAAAAACAAACGACTGCATTTTACTAAAAAGAAAAACTGAACTGAAACCATATTTGAAAAATAACACCCCATTTTTCTTCCTACAAATCAAATTTGCTGAAGGAAACTGGGGGAGAAATAGAACTGTAATAAAGCATTTCAGTGTTTCTTACTATATGTTTATGTACGTGTTTCTTACCTGTTACAATGTATAAATAACTAGCAGGCAGGCAGCTGTCTACTCAACTAGGCTGAACATTTTTCTAGCACAAGGCCGTGAAATCTGGGTGAATTTCACTAGTAGTAGACGTGATCCTAACTCTGGGCCATGAGACAAAGACCTTCTATATAAATCAGCTCTCTATTTACTCCTCTGCTCATACTTTTCTTTTTCTTCCCAAGGAACGCAAATTTCCCAAGTTTGTATCCAAAGAAATGGAAAACATGTACATTGAGGAGCTGAAGTCATCTGTCAACCTGCTCATGGCCAACTTGGAGAGTATGCCGGTATCCAAAGGCGGGGAGTTCAAGCTCCAGAAACTCAAACGCAGCCACAATGCTTCCATCATCGACATGGGCGAGGAGAGTGAGAACCAGCTCTCCAAGTCAGATGTCGTGCTGTCTTTCTCATTGGAGGTAAAAAGCCCTGAGCCCTTGAAAGTTTCTTGGCACAGCAAGTAGGACATGGGTGATTAGATGCATCACAATCAGCTTGTTTTTTCTTTTGCACCCCAGGAGCAGTTATTAAAATAACAGCATGCTAAGCTTAGGTCAGCTAATCAGCAAGTGATTCCCCATCTCCAGGAGCCCACATTTTTCTTAAGGAAATGCAATCTGAAAACCACCTACTAAATGTAATCTTGCATTACTTTCTGTCTTAAAACAGTGCTCAAGGATTTTATAAAGACCTTATATAATTTAGAAAGTTAAAAATTTTGGCAGCCAGTTTTACAGTTATAAGAGAGGCAAGCTAGCATCATATTGTGGTGAGCTGTAAATTTTCTTTCCCATCATCCTTCCTGTTGGCTACAAGGTACAGAGTCCCTTGTGGTGGAGGTTTTTTAGTTTATCTCAGCTCCCAAAGTAAGTACCCATTCAGGCTAGTATTGTGGCAAAATGCTCAACATGTCAATAAGTTTCTCTATAATTTCTCTTCACACATTTTCTTTTCATATGTATATAATCTAAGGAGTAGTTCTGATCTACCTATGTCAGAATTATGTGGGAAGGTAGTTCACTATGCAGATTCCTGGGTACCACCCAGACCTGCTGAGCTAGGATCTCGAGGGGATGGGAATATAAAATAGTGCAGCCATTTTGAAAAATAGGTTCGCATTTTCTGAAAAAGTTAAACATAAAACTACCATATGATCTAGCAACTCCACTGTCAGATACCCAATAAAAATGAAAACACATGTCTGCACAAAGATTTGACTGCAAATATTTATGGTAGCACTGTTTATAATAGCCCAAAATGGAAACAACGTAAATGTCAATCAGCTGGTGAATGGATAGATAAAATGGGGTATACCCATACAATGGAATATGATTCAGCAATTAAAAGGAACAACCCACTGATACACGCCATGACATGGATGAACCTCAAAAATATGGCCGGTGAAAAAAGCCAGGCTTGGCATGGCGGCTCATGTCTATAATCCCAGGACTTCGGGAGGCTAAGGTGGGAGGATTGCTTGAGCTCAGGAGTTTAAGACCAGCCTGGGCAACATAATGGGACATCTCTACCAAAAAAGAAAATTTTTTTAATTAGCTGAATGTGATGGTGTGCACCTGTAGTCCCAGCGCCTTGGGAGGCTGAGGTGGGAGGATCACTTTAGCTGGGGAGATCGAGGCTGCAGTGAGCCATAATCATGCCACTGCACTCCAGCCTGGGTGAGAAAGAGAGACCCTGTCTTAAAAAAAAAAAAAAAAAAAAAAAAGGTCAGACACAAAAGACCACAAAGACCACATGTTGTATGATTCCCTTGATGTAAAAGGTCCGAAAGGCAAATCTACAGAAATAGGAAGTGGATTCATATTCCCTGGGGAAGGGGGTGAAAAAGGGCATAAGAAATCTTGTTAGGAGAACTAAAAATGTTCTAAAACTAATTTATGATGATGGTCACGCAACTTAGTAAAGGTACCAAAATCACTGAATTGTGCATCTAAAATGGGTTTATTATATGATATGTAAAACATGCCTCAATCAAGTTGTCAGAAAAAAAATTCTAGACAGGATGCAGCCCTGGACTGTATACTTTAACAAGCCCCTACGTGCTTCTTATCCACTCCAAACTTTGAGAACCACTTGTAACTTACTAAAGTTCAAAACCCCACAAGGGTTTTATGATAACCCTAGATTTGGGGAGACCGAGAGAAGAGATCAAATTTCTGTGCCATTAATTAGAGTGTGTAAAGACTAAATTAACTTTCTAGAACATCATTAAAGCCTGCTGTGAATTAACTGCAGGTAATTTGTTTTTCTGTGCTAAGTTTGGATGGAGATACTCACATTAGTGTTTTCAACATGTATTGTGCAGTTGGAAAAGGCAGTATTCAATTAAATATAGAGTACTTGGTGTGTGAAAAAATCATCAATGTAATTTCACAGAAACTTTCTTTTTTAAAAAACAATACTGCCACCTGAGGTACTGAATGAATTTTCTTAGGTGTCTGAATTTGATTATTGCCAATTAAAGGTGTCAATTTATTCCCTACTGCCTCTTGTCTTCCTACAGAAAGAGGGGGTAAAGTGGTTTATTGATTTTCGTGAATATTTTGAATCTGTAATTTTCTTTTCTTTTTTTTTTTTTTTTTTTTTTTTTTGACACAAGGTCTCGCTCTGTTGCCCAGGCTAGAGTGCAGTGGTGCAGGTGCAGTCTTGGCTAACTGCAGCCTCAACTTCCTGGGCTCAAGTGATCTTCCCACCTCAGCCAGCCTCCCAAGTAGCTGGGACTACAGGTGCACACCACCAAACCCAGCTAATCTTTGTATTTTTTGTAGAGATGGGGTTTGCCATGTTGTTCAGGCTGGTCTTCAACTCCTGGACTCATGCCATCTATCCACCTAAGCCTCCCAAAATGCTGGGATTGTAGGCGTGCACCACCATGCCCTGCTAAATCTGTAATTTTCTAATTCTTTGTCAGTACTCGATATTACACAGCTGATTGTCTGAAATGTAGGTGTAGACAAGTCTGTACTCCTATGTGTACCTGATTCAAATGGTTTGACTTGTAATTGAAAGCACAGAAAGAAATGTCCTAGGATTCCCAAATACTTTTTAAATAGAACACTGAATTGCACATCATAGAAAACTGCTAGCAAAAACCATTGCACATCTGTTTGTGAATATGTTTTGGTGGGCACAATGAGGGGAGGCAAGAAGAGGGAGAAAGGATTGTCATCTCATCAGGGCAGACTAGGATTTGAATTTGCAGCTTGGTGCAAGACATATTTTACATAATTATACACTTCCATGGCTGGAGGGGACACCAGGTAGTAATTAACTTTGCAGTGAGGGAAGGAAGGTCCAGGGTGCCCCGTAGCCAGGCCTTGGGCAAAGGGCAAAGGGCATGTGCTAACAGAAAGCAACAGGTGTTTGTAGAATGCCACTATGGGCCAGGTGCTTTTTCCTCATAACACAGTGCACAATAGTCTTTTCAGGTATTTGCAGGTGTAGTAACTAAGCCTCAGAGAGGTTGAGAAACCTGCACGTGATTACACAGCTTGTGAAGATGCATAATCAGGATGTGAAGTCAGATATTTTAAATTCCAAAATTTGTGCTCTTTCATTGTGCCTTCCATTTCTTTCTATTTATATTGTTCTTCCCAGTGTAAAAATGTTCACTTATGTACATCATCTCCTTTGATCCTCACACAACAGCCACAGGATACATGTTATTATCCCCACTTTACAGATCGGGAAACTGAGGCCCTGGAGATTTGAAAGAAAAATTAAGTGACTTCAACATCAAATCATTTGCCCAACATCACGCTAGTAGTACAATGGTTTTGAAAGTACGGCTTCTGGGTCAGCAGCATCAGCATCACCAGGAAAATTGTTAGAAAAAGAAAGTCCTGGGCTCCAACCCAGGCCTACTGATTAGAAACTCTGGGGATCATAGAGCCTAGCAATCTCTAGTTTAACAAGCCCTATAAATGATTTTGATTCACATTAAGTTTGAGAACCAATAGCAAAACTGTGACTTGTGGAATTCTGGTTCAATGCTAACCCTATTGTACTTTCTTGAATCTGATCCACTAAGGAAGTATACATTTTTTGCACACTCACATCCTTCTTGCTGTGTAATGCCATTACCTGTTTTGGAGTACAACTGAATGTTTTTTTATGTATAAGGACTAATTGTATATCTCTGATGTGAGTCATTTGTTTCAGATTTTTAAATTGATCTCTTTCTTCTCTGCTTTCTGCATTCTTCTCCCTCCCCCCTTTCTTGTGACAAGTCATACTGCTAAATATCAGAATAGTAGGTGATTACGTGGAGTTTGGGGAGGTGGTAGGAAGTACCAGAAACTGTAAATGATACATCTTGATCCATCATGACACCAGCTTTTTCTCTCAGTCTGGACCAAAGACTATGCAGCTGCAGACATGTTTTTGTTTTAACTCAATAATATTGGCCTGTACAGAGTTTGTGTATTTTATTTCTCCCTATTTGAATTATTGTCAACATTTCAAAATCAGCTTTCTCACTGTGACTCTGATTCAGTTTTCCATTTTCTGGAAGGCAAAATTGGAGTATCTGGTAACTCTAAAGTGAGAAAAGACAAGGCAACGACGGGTTGTAACCGGCAGCTGCTCCCTTTAGAAGGAGCATGTGCTCTCCAGTTTGTCATAGTCCCCGCTATTCCCTGTTGCATCTCTGAATCTAATGCTGAATAGCGCTTGCCCTTTATTTTAGTATTTGCACTATTACTTATCTTATTGTGAAGAAAAAAAGTGAATTTATGAGCCTGTGGCTCTTTTAAGTGCTGAACCAAAAGCCAGACTATTTTTAAAGAAAATAAGAGTCTGGCCGGGCGTGGTGACTCACGCCTGTAATCCCAGCACTTTGGGAGGCTGAGGTGGGCATAGTGCCTGAGGTCAGGAGTTCGAGACCAGTCTAAACAGAGTGATAAAACTCTGTCTCTACTAAAAATACAAAAAAAAAAAATTACCTGGGCCTGGTGGTGTGCACCTGTAATCCCAGCTACTCAGGAGGTTGATGCAGGGGAATTGCTTGAACCAGGGAGGTGGAGGTTGCAATGAGCCGAGATCATGCCATAGCACCACTCCAGCCTGGGCAACAGAGCAAGACTCCATCTCAAAAAAAAAAAAAAAAAAAAAAAAAAAGGAAGAAGAGCCAATTTCTTGGTAGAAATGAAAAACTGATCTTATTTGCTTAACACAGAAAGAGTAGTCCATTTTATATGCCTGTCTGGCCCCTGTGAGCATTTGAATTAGTGAGCCTTGTCTTTCTATCTGGCAGGCAATCAGCTACACTATGAGGAGTTGCATCTTCGTGCTAGACTGGTCCCAGCATGACTGGTACAAACCTAACAGAAGCCATCAGATACCTGTTGGTTTTCTCTGTAGCTTCTCATTTATGTATTTTCCTCTGGGTGATGCTGCCAGGGGCCTTGCCAATAACCTCCATTACGTGGAATTCTCTTTTCAGGTGGTAATTATGGAAGTCCAAGGCCTCAAATCTTTGGCTCCAAATCGCATCGTATATTGCACAATGGAGGTGGAAGGAGGAGAGAAACTGCAGACTGATCAGGCCGAGGCTTCTAAACCAACGTAAGTTATGTTTCTCCAGGGTCCATCTTATAGAGGGTTGCTGCCATTAGTTCCATTTTGGCCAACTCCAAGGTAAAGATGTGGTTTCCCCAGAAGATACTAGAAGACATAAACCTTGTTTATTTTTCAAACAAGATGACTTGCCTACATTTTTATTTGGCAGCCACAGCAAAGATTCTTGTTCCTTCAAAGCAGAGAACTGAAGAAAATTAAAGAAACAGTCTCCTTTCTAGTGGTTTTAAGTATTCACCCTCAAGAGATTAGTCACAACTTCCATTCATCAATATAATGTGCAGGAAAGTTTGATAAAAGTTTACTTTTATTAAATTTTCTAAATATTTGGTTTTCAGTATAAGACATAAAAATGTTTTTATTTCCATATATTTTTGGGAAACAGGTGGTATTTGGTTATATTACTAAGTTCTTTAGTGGTGACTTGGGAGATCTTGGTGTCATCACCTGAGCAGTAGACACTGAACCCAATTTGTAGTCTGTTATCCCTTACCCCCTTCCCACTCTTTCCCCTGAGTCCCCAAAGTCCATTGTATCATTCTTATGCCTTTGAATCCTTATAGCTTTGGCCCCACTTATTAGTGAGAACATATGATATTTGGGTTTTTGTCTAATTTTTTTCCTATATGTCATAGTTCTGAATGTATTAGCAAGGTACTACTATGTTACATAATACATTAATTCATTGGGTCAATACACTTTAGTCAAATGCTTACTATGTGTGTGTACAAGGTATTATTGCATGGTGGAGGGGAAATTAGTCACTGTTGTAGCCCTCCACAGCTCATAGTTTCATGGGGCCATCAGAAAAGTAATGGCACAAATATATAATTATAAATAGTTATACATGCTGACAAAGAATGCTTTGAGAGGAGATAGTGGGAGGCATCTGAACCAGTTTGTGAGGACAGATGCAGAATAGGCCTTCCTTAGGACATATAAGGCATTTGAACTAATATTATTAAAGTTGAACAATGGGAGTGGGGATGGGTGGAGAGCATTCTAGGCAGATTAAACAGCTTGTGCAAAGGTCCTGTGGTTAGCAAAGGCCCTGGGCAAGGAGAAATTCAAAGGAGGCCAGCAGGGCTGCAGTTTGGAGAATAAGGGGTGGATAAGCTGCCAGAGAGGCAGGCAGGGCCATACCATGGGGAAGTTGTTAGGCCTTGGTGAGGAAAGCATGGGTTGGAGATGTATTTTGAAAAGATGACTCTGGCTGCAGTGGAATGGGGAGTGGGTGGGCAGGGTTGTGCGGGAGGTCAGTTAGGGTACTGTTTCAGTGGTCCACAGGAGCAATAATGGGTTAATTCATTAGGGTCAATAGATTCTCAGGCCTCAAAGATTCTTGAGAGATCATTGCTCCCTTCCCTCCCTACCCACTACTTTTCTCTCCCTTCCTTTTCTATCTCAGTTAAGCCCATCTAGACTAATGAGCATCTTTTTGTGTTAGTGTTAATTCATAAGAGAGTCATCAAAAGAGAAACCCTGAACAGCAGCTCACTGCCTCTCCTCCCCCAGAGCATTATGAGCTGTTTGGCAGAACATGAATAACTTGCCAGGATGTTCAAACAAAATAGTTCAAAGAAAGCACTGAACGTTTCCTGGACTAGAGAAAATCTGAGGGCATTGTATGCCTTCAAGTGGCTCTTTGCATGAATAGGCAAAAGCCTCAGATGCTCAGAAGCTGGGAGAAATTAATGAGTATGTACAAGAGGAAATGGAAACCAGTGCACCTTGTCACACGTCACCCTTCCTCCCTTTTTTTACAACCGAGTTTCAAACTGACAATGAATGTGGTTTCTTTTTCACTGCCATTGATGAAATCCCAGTTATTCCTCAAATGGTCTGATCATTTTCCATGCTCTTATGTTATACTGCACTATTTGTGCTTTTTAAAAATGTGTGATATGTCTACGGCCATACCACCCTGAACGCGCCCGATCTCGTCTGATAAAAATGTGTGATACATGGGGGAAGAACAACCTATTTGGCGTTTCTGCCAACTTTTTAAGATACTGGGCCCAATATGGTGTTATAAGACTGAGAAGGAAGAAGAAAATTCTGATTATTCTAGCAGACTGTTGTTTCATATGAGCTATTATAATTCAAAACACAGTTTGTAACATTCGATCAGACGCAACGGTTTCAGTTACCAGGGTAAATGATGAGTTGATTTTCCTGTGCTTGTAAATGGTTAAAACAGAATTTCAGGTTACAAATAATTACAGAATGCTTGGGTCTACCTGCTTGAAATATTCATGTTTCATACACATACTTACTCATAACTATACACATGGCTTATGATGTCTATATACAGAAACAGCTCACATTGAAACATTTTGCTTTTCCAGTAAGAAGTATACATTTTTGATTCCTCTTCAGTCAATAGATTGGTTGATTTGTAATACCTTAAGGATTCAGGTTTCATGACCAGGGTCAAGTCCAATCAGTCAGTGGTAGCTACCTAAAGTGCTGTATCGAGAAGAGTTCGAGGCCAAATCCATACTCAGAGGAAAATAGTGCCAAGGTCAACTTGTAACGTCTGCCGTGGAAGAGGAAGGAGTACAAGTGCCCTGTATTTGCCATTTCTATAGTATCCCAAAGGGATATAAGCGGAGCTTGAAATGTACAACACTCGTGTGTCTTCCTCTCTTCCTTTATCCTTTACATGTAGACTCTCCTATATCCTTTATTTATTTTCCTTCTAAATCCACAATTCTGTACTCAATACTCTTTTTAACCATTTTTCTTTGTCATAGTTCACTTCTAGTAGTTTTTCTCTGCCTCCAAGTGGTTTTGTTTTGTTTTGCTTTGGGGTTTGGGTTTTGTTTTGTTTTGTTTTGTCTTTTGAGATAAGGTCTTACTCTGTCACTCAGACTGGAGTACAGTGGTGCGATCACAGCTCACTGTAGCCTTGGCCAACCCGGGCTCAGGTGATCCTCCCACCTCACTCTCCTGAGTAGCTGGGACTACAGGCATACACTACCACGCCCAGCTAATTTTTGTATATTTTTGTAGAGACGGGGTTTCACCATGTTGCCCAGGCTGGTCTCGAACTCTTGGGCTCAGGTGACCTTCCCCCGCCTCATCCTCCCAAAGTACTAGGATTCAGGCGTGGGCCACTGCACCTGGCTTGCCTCCAGTTTTATCTGGTAGCATGAACAAGCCTGTTTGTGCAGTTCCATTTTCTTCCTGCCTCCCTAGTTTTAACTTACTCAGAAGCCTCTTCATCATCTCTTTTCTTTGAAGCTTTATTTCTTCTCCTTTTCTCCACTCTCTCCCCTCCCACTTACACTTTCTCCTATTACTAATCTCCAGCTGTCATCTCTGCTACTTGATTTTGATTATTACAGAAATTTTCCTTTCAGGGATTATCTTTAATTTGTCCTAATAACACCACTTCATCCTCTGACAAGCTTAGCCCTTTTCCTGCCCTATTCATCTTCTGAATCTTGTCTTTGACTATTTTTACAGCCAGCTGGTGCCCATGCTTTATTTATATATTCTAAAACCAAAACTCCATTCAAGCATGTTTTGTTTATTACTCAAATTCCATGGTTGCTGCTACCAAGTACTACACCCCATAACTGGAACCCTAACATTGTGCCATAGCACACGTCTACAAGGAATTTTGCTGTTGTCTTTTTTTTTTTTTCAAGTATAGCCAAAAATTCAGGAGTACATAACATAACCCAATTTGTCTAAGAGTATGTTATTTGGAATCCTCATGTATTGAATTGACATTTCACATCCTTCACCTCCTTTTATCAGTGCCATCTCTTCACTTATAGCCAGGACCCTGCTCAGCATCATCATATTGGATCAGTTGTATAATATAATATAATAACACTATGTTCATTAGTTAAATATATTAATACTTTGTGGTTGGAAAAAATGGTGTGTGTGGTGAAGGCGGGGCAGCCTCTTATACTCTCAGCTAAATTGTGGCCCATACTTATCCTTCAGTTGATCAGTCTGTTTGCTACCTGTGGGTTGTTTTCAAGCAGACTATGTCCTCTCAATTCTGTTGTCCTCCTCTCCTATGTTTTTAACATAGAAAGCCAGGAGAACATATGATGAAGATTTCATGAGATGTATTTATTTTACAATATTGTCTCCATTTGCAACAGGTTGTTTTTGCTTCTGATGGGAAACCAATGGGGATACTTAGGCAGAAGTGCTTGAAATCCTGCCATTAGATCAGCAGCCTCAGAAAGGCATGGAGATGGAGAAGGAAATGTTTGGGGATTGCAAAGCATTTGGAATATATTTTTTCCCACTTTCTTTGAAATAGAGCAAAGGGCTGTTCTTGCTCTAAGGTGATATATTTCAAAGGGTGCCACTCTTACCTTTACTAAGAACAGAGATTATGTTAAGTAATACCAGAACATGGCATTGAGTGAGATGAAATTATGTGAAAAAGAAGGCACTCCTTTTCCATTTATTTTTCAATTCTTCTGATCAGGTCAAGGAGAACATTTTAATTTGATGCTAGTAGGTCATTAACACCTCCACAGGTCTCAGGCTCAGAGCCTTCTGCAGGCAATAGCATCCAGTTAAGATTTCATAGCCTTGTTTAGATCCCATTACGCTTACCTTCCATTCATGGCTGGTGGTGCTGTTTTGTCTTTTGTAGCAATGACATAAGATTTCCTTTTTAAAGAAATACATTAACATTTAAAAATTGAATCAATTTAAATAAAATGTATTAAGTAAATAATAGTACAGGTGGTACCTGGATACGAGGAAAAGTAATCATGAAAGTATCTTGTGTTGGTATGCGGAAATGGCAGAGATTGGGAAGATGGTAGGCAAATTACGTTAATTTGAAAAAAAAAATTGATGGAAAGAAACATGACGTATTCCCTGAGTAGAAAATATATTCCAAAATTATATTTATTGGTAGTTTTGTACAATGTAAGTTGTCCTCTATAATAACCATGGCCCAAGGATTAAATACTGGAACACTTAAATAATTTTGCTGAAAAGAAAGGAAATTTGAATTAGCAACCCAGTATTCTGCTAATGTATCTGAAATTATATTCTACTGAATTGAAACTAAAGATGCCACTTGGCATTTGATTATTTAACAAGTTCATTACTCCCTGACAGGCCATGGGCTTCGTGACATATGAATTTCATTATTGCAAGGGATTAGAAAACACAACCAAACTTGGAAAATTGGTATTTTCCAAGGGAATGAGAAAATCAAATGCCCTAACTGGGAAATCTTGCCACGGCCCTAGGGTTCTTCAATGACATCTCATCTGATGAGACACACAAAAGACAAAACCAAAATACAATATATTATTCATCCTAATGGCAGAGTACAGAATGGGCCAGGCTTGTTATACCCAAATTATTCATAGAAATGGAGTTCTATTAAATTGTTCCCACATTAAGTCAGTTACAAAGTCAGAAAAGGAAGTTGTTCCCTCCAGTTGCTTGCCTCATGTATTATCTTCTTAATGGTGTTTCCTTTTTCAATTTGCAAAATGTTTTCTGTGTACTGGGCCTTGGAATGGTTTAAATTGAGGGAGAATATCTTTCCTGAATGGCTTCTTTGATATTCAGATGTGATATGATGATATGAAAGGGTAGATACTTGCATTCCTTCAGCAAGTGTACACAGGATGCTTTCCTTATGTCCAACCAGTGCTGGGGCTACAGCTACGAATAACATATCTCAAATCTTGGCCTGTGGATCAAACATTCAAGTAAGGGACATAGGCAATAAACAAATGAACAAATGAATATATAAGGGTAACAACAGATTATAATTTGTGTTCTGAAAGAAATGAGCAGGGTGCTGTGATAGAAAGTAGTGAGCACATAGGGAAGAGGAAACAGCAAGTGCAAGGCTTTGAGGTAGGGAGGGGCTTGATGTGTCCTGGACCAGAAAGGGGAACAGTGTGCCTAGAGATTAGTCATTGAGGGAGAGTGTTTACAGGGAGAGTGCAGACAGCAGGGCAGGGCCAGACAACTTAAGGGTCTTAGGGGCCACGCAAAGGATTTAAACTTTATTCCAAGACCCTGGAGAAGCTATTGGCGGAGTTTAAGCCAGGGAAAATATGATTGTATTTCCATCTTGAAACCTGAAATATCTTTAAGGACCAGAGTAAACTTGGAACCACATATTGGTAAACTAGTATTTATTGAGCACATACTATTTGCCAGGCTTTAGTGTTAGAGTGGGGGATAACACAGATATGACCTTTGAAGTTGTGCACCCGTGGAGGAGAGTTGATTGGAAAAATCTGAGTGCCTGGGCATGGTCTATATTCCAGGAGCCACCGTAGCTTTTGAGAACTTCAAAGGCCACTGAATGGGAAAGGGAATGAGGTTTCCTGAGAATCAGCTCCTTTCCTGTCCTGACACTCCATGCTCAAGTTCACAGTCCAGGAGATATTTATGTAGAGACATTATGTAGTGAGAACGTGGGGCTTGGATACCATTTCTTCTGTTTTTTCCTTCCAGAAAAAGGTTTAATTTCTTTCCAAGTTAATTAAATCATAAATGGTAAAAGTCAACACTGACCCAGAAATTCAATTTTGCTAGGCTCCCAGAAGATACGTAGGTTGGGAGGAAGTAAAATTATAATCACAGTTTGGGATGCTCAGACACTGTCCTGCCTCTCAGACCAGAATGCTTGGTCCAGAATTCCCAATGTTTATTTAAGACCAGTTTGTGTGTGTTTGTGAGCTGGAGGGTGAAGGTGGGCAGACTGCTAGGACAACAGACAGTAGGATAGACAGTAGGAAGGAATCAAGGTGCTAGGGAACAAGTTTTGGAGAGAGGGCTCCTAGTTCTGCTCCCAGCTCCATCATGAATTTGCCAACCTGTGTTATGTAAGCCACCAAGCTTTCCAACTTCTCCAAGTCCTGAAAAGTGGAATCCAAGGTCCCTTCTACCTCAACAATTCTATAATTATTTCATCCAACTAACTGGTCCAGAGAAGAACCATAATGGCAGAACTTAAGACAGAGGTTTCAGGAATTGCAACTAACTCTGAGTTGGTGAAATTTCTGAAATTAGTTTGAGTTTCAGAATTGGATGATCAAGTAGTGGCTGGAGTATGTCAGTTAGACGTTGATACTCCATCTAAACGTGAAAAATCTATAAAAGTTCTGATTTCATGAGTAGTCTAATCTTGTGTAGCTATGAAACAAGGCTGTACTCTTTTTAAAAAACCCTTAAGGACTAAGTGACTGTAGGTCATTTCCTTTCTGATTCAGCTTCTCTATTACCTTGCCAGAGAAGATTACCTGCCACTTATATCTGGAGTAAATCTAAGAACTGGACTGTTTTTCTATCACTGTTCAGTAGAAATCCAATTTAATACATTTCTCTCCAAGTGTGAAAAGCCACTGTATTTTTTATTTAGTGATCAGGGAGAACATAGGAAAGAATTTCATAGAGTTATTTCCCTGTAATGATAGAATGAAGGGGAAATTCTAAATCTTCACTAATAAGAAAACAACAGATACTTGATTTAGATTCATCAGTGTTCACAAGCAGTATGGTGTCATGGACAAGAGTACAAAATTGAGAGCCAGAGCACTGGGTTCATATTTCCGCTGTGTGACTGTGGGCAGGCTGCTTAACTCTTTGTGCCTCCATTTCCATATTCTTATGTAAATTAATTGCCTATATATATACACATATATATACACATATATACATATATACATATATATACATATATACATATATACATATATACATATATACATATATATACATATATACATATATACATATATACATATATACATATATACATATATACATATATATACATATATACATATATACATATATATACATATATACATATATATACATATATACATATATACATATATACATATATACATATATACATATATACATATATACATATATACATATATATACATATATATATACATATATATATAATGCTTAAAACAATGCTTGGGCAGATAGTAGTCCTATTGACTATTATAATCATGGCTTTATTCTTGTTTGGATGGATGAAGGGGACATGGGGGGAAACAAGGTGGCCTGAGTCTAAAACAGTTATCATTAACGTTGATTCAGTATTTTCTATGGACCAGGTGCCATGCTAGGTATTTCACAGTCATCATTTTATTTAATGCCCTACCATAACCTATGAGATAGGTACTATTGTTATCCTCATTTTACTAATGGAAATATTGAAATCCAGAGAGGTGAAGTTATTTAGTCAAGTTGCAGATACAATAGCTAAGCCAAAAGCCAAACCCAAAGCCTGTACTTTTCATCCATTCTGCCACCCTACCTTTCTAAAAGAAATTAGATCTCCAAAACAGAGTAACTTAATTAGCATTGAATAGTCAACAAAACTATCTAAAAGTGTGCATTTCCTTTCCATAAATTCAGTTGTTTTGTGGATTAAAACCCAGCCCACATTTAAATGGAGATGAATGTGCTGGCGCACACACCAGCACAGGTGTTCCACATTAGTGTACACACTCAGCAGGCATAATTCAACCCGCATACATCAGCACTGTGAGGTGTAACACATGAGTCTAAAAAGAGGATCTCTGCCCTTGAGGCATTTACACAATCCCAGGAGAGACACTAATGATAATGATCATCATCCTCAAGGGATTCATTATCAATAACAACTGCCCCTACCATTTATTGAAATCTAAGTACCAGGCACTGAACTAGCTGGAACCATATGGCTAAAAGTCAGACGGACCTGGGTTTAAATCACAGTTTCACTGTTCACCAGCTGGGTAACCTTGACCAAGTAGCTTCTCCCCATTAAGCCTCAGTTTCCCTAAATTTGAAAGAGAGACAAGAACACAACTGCCCCATCGGGTTGTTGTTGAAAATCAATCTGATCTATGTTAAGGGCTGAGTTCAATGACCAGCATGTTGTAACCTCTCAGGAAATAGTATTAATAGCCTAAAACTCACTATAATGTCACTGAGCTCCACATGGTACTGTTAAGAAATAGAAGGAAAAAAGAGAAGCTCAGAGAAATTAGGAAGCCTGCCCCCAAATCCTACAACTCCACGCACCCAGACTCCAAAAACCTGGAAATCAATTGGCCAAGGCTGCCAAAGTAGAAGTGAGTACCATTTCCAAAATGCTTTCCAGAGGCAAAGGACATATTCTGAGGGTGGACTGCCTTCAATTTGATGATAAAAGAACTAGTTCTCAAAGGCAAGAGGAATCCAAAAGGCAGCATCCTCCATGAGCCCTCTTCCAGAGGCACAGCCCTCTATAGCCTGGGTCTCCACAAGCCTGTCGTTCTGGCTTCCTTCTGGATCAGGGCCATTGTTCAAGAGGCTAGAGTGCAGCTAAGATAATACTTTCTATGTGTTTGTCAGTTACTTATTTATCTTCCAGCAACACCCCTGTGCTGTGATATGGAACTCGCCTCACTATAAGGGTGCAGATGGATGTGGGCCCTCGGGGAGGACACAGCATCTTGGCATGATGCCAATTATCAGGGGGTTTGGAAATTTCTAGGGCTCTGGTGTTTAAACTCTGGAGTCCTTCAGAGTCACCTGGGTTCCTTGGTAAGGATTCAAAAGCTCTCATGCCAGCCCGTAGCTTCCAGTTTAATGGTTTGGGATGAGGCAGCTATTTCAGGCAGTCTTTAACAGCTGCAGTCTGGGTGGAAACATTTCAGTGATTATATGAAAAATAAAGGTTCAGCATGGGCATAAGAGCAAAAGCTTTGGGGTGATAGAACCCCTAGTTTGAATCTCACCTGTACCACTGTCATTGTTATGGTAGGTGAGCTACTAAATCCTTCTGAACCTCAGTTTCTTCACATACAAAATAATACTGATGATACCTACACCGTAGGCTGCTTAATAACATTTCAAATTTAACATATGCAAAGCACTTGGCACAAATGTAAGAGATGTTATTCTTATTTTAATCATTATTGCTGTCAGTGGACCCAGGGTAAAAAAGGAAAACAGCACAGACCATCAAAGTCAGTTGGTGTGAACTAAAGAAGCTAAAGACACTTTATCTCTCAGATGCCTTTTTTAGTTTCCTTGGAATGTGTTCATTTATATGTAGATCCCTTACTTGTACTTGGAAAAAATCTAAATCGCAGGCTAGTTTTCTTATAATGCTTATATGTAAAGATGATTAATAAATGTTGGTTGATTCAGAGCTAAACCTTAGCAGCAAGTGGTAAAGGGTTATGGAAAAGCTGAGAAGGGGCCCAATGTGATGGGCTTGAAAACCTCTTTAGAGTACTGATGACCATAAAGATAATTATAGTGCAGATCTCTCCACCTAGATGAGGCTCCATACCTAAAAGAACAGAAGATGGCTGCAAAATATCTGGGGAGGGGAAAAAAAAAAAAAAACAGAGAAAGCCCAAAAAGTAAAATGAACACATTGTATGAGTTCTTGATACCAAATCACTGTCACTTATTAAGTAATGAATAAAATACGTACACACACATAAAAATATACGCACCAAGGAATTGCTAGGTCCAACACAAGTAAATCTCTGTAAATTTGACTTTTAGCAAGTAGCGCGCTATACAATCTAATAATGACAGGGTGTTGTTTTTTTGGATGTTCTTCTTCTGTAAATTTACTAGAGAGGGAAAGGAATGAAAAGAGGGCTCTTGTCTCCCATGTCTTTATACATGCAGTAGTACAATACAGTTGCAGGATCAATCATCGAGGACTATTAGAGGCAGAAGGCTCTGGGTGTGATGTCCCAGTTCTGCCCTGCCATGTGATATCACCTTGTTTTTCTCCCTGCTGTGTCAAATCACTCAACCTATTTCTACCTCAAGAGCAGAATTAGGTGATTTTCTGTTGAGCCAAATGTAGCAGGACTTGGAACCTAGAACATGTTTCTCTCTTTTTCACCTTCCTGCTTTAAAGAGACCTCAAACGAAATGAATCTCAAAAACAGCCTGGTGTCTAGAAATAGCAGCCTCTAGAAGAACTCAGTGTGTAATTTTTGTCATTTTGTAATCAGAACCAAGCATCCCATGCAGATCTCACAAATACTTATAAATCAGGGGGAGAATCAAATCACAGAGAGAAGTGCATAAGATGCTACTGGCCAGACTCCTGGGTTCATTCAGTCAGCCCTTCCTTCATCTCACTTATCTGGGTGGCTGCTGTGTGCTATAAACAGCACACAGCAGGGCTGTTTGAGGCCTTTGAGGCACCAGGGCTACAACAGGGAACAAAAGCAGAAATGTAGCTGTTATGGCACCCGCAATCTAATGGCACAAACAATAGACAAGGCACATTTAAGTCATTGGGTAGAGATAGCTTCAAGTTTGGCTTTGGCCTTATTATTCAGTTAAAATATCTTATATACCTTTGGCTTCAACTTGCCTTTAGGAGACCAAATAGTCAAGTGTTATTTCAAAGTCATTTCTGAAATTTCTGGACTTGTGCATGCTCAGTGATCATGGAAACACACAGATAATCATCATACCCAATCAATGTGATAATGTCTATAATATAAGCAAGGCATATCATTCTGACTTGTTGTTAAAATCTGAATATTCATTTTTAAAATAGGTGAGCATTCCAAATGCACATTGGAGTAAAAAATCTTCATATGTGCTTTATATGTTGAATTCTATTAGTGGAACTACAAAAATACGTACAAATATGTATTAACATGTTAACATGTAAAAATTATTCATTAAAACTATTTTATATGAATAAACAAATGACTAAGAAGATAAATAGTAAAACAATACAACTTGATATCTTTAAGAAGAACATTATATCACTTTTGAGCCAAGAAATCTTCAAAAAAATCAAATAATGATGCAAAGCAGAAAAGTAAAGATGAGGCTATATCATAATGCTAATTTCTGTAGACCTGTTTGAGGCACTAGCATTCATCATATTAAATGAAATAAGATAAGGCTTACCTTAATTCTTTCCTATCTGGAAGGAGAAAAAGCTTAACAACCCACTGTCAATGTCGCTGTCAATGATTGGCCATACTGAAAGAGCTGGCCCCAAAATATTTCACTTCCCACTAACCTCAAGTCAAAGTAAATATCCATTTGCTGTCTGTCCTAAATGTGTTGTATAGAGGCAGCAAGGGGGAAGTAACAAAAGTTTAAATTTTAGCTAATTAAGTTTTTAATAGCAACATTGTAATAATAACTAAAGTGTTAATTTCAATTGTTCTTGTACCCTCAGAAGTTTATTCAGTGACATCTATATTTGGCTTTGGCCAAATACTCATTTTTAATCCTCAGCCCATTTAGCATTCAGCCAAAATGCGGGTTCAGGGCCTCTGCACCACTGATGTGAAGCAAAGATGTAGGGTGGTGATTTGGTGGATATTTACCAAGTTGGGGAGAAGCTGTTTTAATTAGAGGGGTCACAAAATATACCCAAGAGGTGGCATTTGCACTTAAACCTAAGGAAGAGGGAGCCAGTTATGTAAAGACCATGGTGAGCAGAGAGAATCGCCAAGTCCTGAGACTCTATGGCAAGAAGGCGCCTGTGAGGGGCAAAAAAAAGACCTGAGGGTGGAGCACAGGGAGAGGGAAGGGAGAAAACAGCAAGTCAGCAAGGCTGGCGGGGCCAGATCTCACAGGACCTGGAGGTCAAGGCAGGAGGTTTGGGTCTTATGTCCCAAAGTAACCTGGTTGGATTTATGTATTTAATAGATCAGTGTGGCTGCTATATGGAGAAGGACTGCGTGAGGCATGAGCAGCAATGGGAGTGGGGACACCAGTTGGGAGGCTGTGGCTGTCATCATGTAAGACATCATGGTGGTCGATGATGGCAGAGGAAAGCAAGTGAGTGGGACAGGTTCAAGATACATTGGGACGTAGAGCCCAAACTCTCTCCTTTTCATTCCCATTGTCTGCTCTTTTTCCAAGGGTGGTACTCTGCCCTCTGGAGGTTGCATTCTAGCAGCGGACAACACTTGGCTCTTCTCTCTGGAGTTTGCAGTTGTTTATTACCACCAGATGCTGCTCTGCACACACTGCTTGCCAATTTGTAAGTTGTAGTGCTAGCATCTCGGTGAATGACCTTGAGTGAGTTGAAGTCACCTGGCATCTCTCACAACCATGTGGGTAGTGGATGTACAGCTGTGAACTGGGGCAGTCAGTTCTCAAGCTGGCCGTTTTATTCCCACAAGGATTACTCTACAGCTGTACCAAATTTGTTCTTTTTCCACTTTAGCAGAGACGTGTCTTTTACAGATTGTTACATGCTGACATTAGGGTGACATTGACACCTAACCAAAAAAAATTAACGCGTTCACTTCCCCTTCTAGATTTCATTTCCTGCTTGGTTTATAAGTCAGATTGCACTGTGCTTGTGGTTGTGCTTGCTGCTGGGTAGGGAGGTATTATTAACGGGAAACTATTTTGAGAAATAACCTAAAGTGAGTCCAGTCCCACTGAGCAAGTGAGCTGTTCTCTGTAGATAATGTCAGTGTCGGGTACTTGAAGTCTTTCATGAGGATAGTGTTTAATTACATGTAAATAAATCAGGCTTGACTCCAACTCTACAGTGGAATCTTGGACCCAGGACTCTTCCCAACAGATAAAACAGCTAAACAGTCTGGAGGAAAAATGCATATTTTGTGCATACACTTCAAATAATATTTATTTGGTAACTATTTTGTATAAGGCAGTGTGGTTGGTCTTATTATTGGCTACATTTTTAAAATAATATTTTATGTTTTTCTGACCAAAAAGTTATAATCCTGGTTGCAGAAAGTTGAGGGAAAGTATAAGGAAAAATTAAATATTACTCATGAACCCTATGTCCAGCAATAATCACTGTATATGTTTTGGCGTTGTTTTCCAGTTTTTCTGTATCTGTGGGTGTGTCCACACCCATCCACAAATACATGCATATGATAGATAACCTTGTATGAAAATCTGTATACTCATATATGATTGTTCCTTTTGCATCCATTCCTAGGAAATGGTGTTATTAGTTCACAGCTAGTTATTTCCTGTATGTTGGTGAATAGGGTGACCAAATCATTCTAGTTTACCCAGGACTTTTCATTATTGGCATTACCCCATCCTGGGGCAAACTGAGACAGTTGGTCACCTTGTTTTAGTGAATACATCACATCTGCTCAACCTCCATCATCCTATATACCGGGAGAAATTGAATGGCTGAAGGTCACTTGCTATATTTGTTTTTGGGAGACCTCTATCTCTTCAGCTTCTACCATTAGGAAGCTGTCTCTCTCTTGCAGCCTCAGAGAATTCATTGCAGCTTTTAAATTTGAGCCTGGAATTAAGATATGGTTCAGCTGTTTGTATACAAACAGCAAGCAAATCATTGTGCTCAAATGAAGGTCACTGCCTGGTTTCACTGAGCAATCTCAATTTGCTCCATTTGTCTGGATACATAAAAAGCTGCACAATTAGAGTTATTATATAAACAGCAGAGTGATACTTCATGTAACTAAGCAAGCAGATTCCACTGTGGTGTTTGTACACGGAACTGAGGGCAATTAATGTCTTAGTTATATTTGTGCAGGATCTTGCATGGAAGCATCAGGAGAAAACAAAGCCATGGATTAAAATATTCAGAGAAATGCACATGAAACAAACACAGTCGTTGTGGGAGTTTTCCAGGTCTTTCACAAGAACTAGTAACAGTATAAGTCCTTTTGTAAATAGAGTGTCTTGTTAGTTTCTTCCTAATTTTAAGAAATCCATCAGTGATCAGGGCACCAAATCCATATTGTACATGTTAAGTTTAAGTGACAATGGGTCTGCCAAGCAAGTATTAAAACCAAGGTTAATACAATTAGTTTTAATTACAGTAAACTCAGATTAGCTACCAACTTCATTACCTACCACCTAAATTTTTCCAGGCTCTAGGAAAAAGTATTACATATAGAAAAAATAAGTGTGTGTGTATATTTGTGTGTGTGTGTATTATACAGATAAAGTTTTTAAAATATGCATTTGTAATTTGAGGAAGGAAGTTTCTTTTCATTTCAGCTTTTATTGTCTCTTTTTAAAAGTAAACTAAAAAAAAAAAAAAAAAAGATTTGACCCATATTTAAAATGGAAAATTTAGGCACTTGGGAAATAAGACGACAAACTTGTATAACCCTGAGGACACTCAAAATAGAGAGGAAGTTAATAGGGCTTAATTCTAAACCTAGGTTGTAGGGTGACTGAAACCACAAGTCTCTTAAAATTTACATCAAACACCTTGTTAAAAAGTGGGAGTAAATCACACAAAACTCCAAATCAGCATTATAACATGTTATGTGCACTGATTTTTTTACACCCAAAGTACAAATCACAGGTACATACTTTCTCTGCATGAAGTTAAACTAATCAAGGGACAAGTGATTATATTTTCTTCATAGGAATACTTACCTTAAAAAGAAAATGCATGGTGGCTCATGGCTGTAATTCCAGCGCTTTGGGAGGCCAAGGTGGGTGGGTCGCTTGAAGCCAGGAGTTGAAAGACCAGCCTGGCCAACATGGTGAAACCCCATCTCTACCAAAACTACAAAAAAAAAAAAAAAAAAAAAACAAAGCCGGGTGTGGTGGTGCATGCCTGCAATCCCAGCTACTCAGGAGGCTGAGGCACAAGAATGCAAGAATGGCTTGAAGCTGAGAAGTGGGAATTGCAGTGAGCAGAGATCACACCACTGCACTCCAGCTTGGGTGATAGTATGAGACTCTATTTCCAAAAAAAAAAATAAAAGGCTGGGGCAAAGTACAAATTCAGATTCAAATATATTATCAATTCAACCAAATTAAAGACTGTAGTTTGATGTGGGTTTACTGTTTATGTGTTTTAACTCTCCAGATTCACTTTGCATTCTGATTTAGCCTGTTACCTGTTTCCTTATTCATTCAATACATGCTTACATAAAAATATGTATTAGACACTGCTTTAGACACAAGGGATACACCAATTAACAAGACAGACACAGTCTCCACCCTCAGCAACCCTATATTCTACTGGGTGGAGACAAAAAAGAAGTACGTAAACAAGTGAAATAATTTAAGACACCAATGAATTTTATGAAAAAAATTAAACAGAGTAGTGTGATGGGAAATCACTGGTGTGATGGGAAAAACTCCCTTGAGATTAGTTTCAAAGTACCTCCTTATAGAGGAGCTATTTGAGTTGATACTTCAATGTCAAAGATCCACTCACCTGAAGATCAAGTGGAAGAACAGTCAAGGAAGAAAAAGAGCAAGTTTAAAGTCCCCAAGATGGGAAAAAACTTACAATGTTCAAGGGACAGGAAAAAAAAAAAACAAAACTGTACCAGAGTCTGTGAGCAAGAGGTAAAGTAAAAAGAGACATAGGCAAGGACCACAACATGGAGGCCTTGTAGGACACGAAAGGACTTTGATTTCCATTTTAACTGTAACAGGAAGCCCTCAGAGAGTCTTACACAAAGAATGGCCATGGTGTTGGTTACTTTGTGGGAATTGGATTGCAGGGAAATGCAGGGTACTTAATAGCTTTGTAATATTCTAGTTCAAAGTTGAGTGATGGCGTCCCAGATGTTTAACTATCATTCTTTGGAAATTACATCTGTGGGTGTACTATTTAGCAATAAAAAGGATTGAAGTCCTCATACATGCTCCAACATTGATAAGCCTCCAAAAAATTATGCAGAGTAAAAGCCAGAGGCAAAAGACCACATATTATCTGATTCCATTTATAAGGAAAATGCAAATCTATGGAGGCAGAAAGTAGATTAGTGGTTGCCTAGGATTGTGGGTGGGAGTGTGGTTGACTACAAACAGACACAAAGGATCTTTTTGGGGTTGTTGGTTATATTCTAAAATTGGAGTACAGCAATAGTGGCACAATGCTATAAATTTACGAAAACAGTCATTGAATTATACACTTAAAACATGAATTTTATGATATGTAAATGATCTCTCACTAAAGCTTTTATTTAAAAAAATCATCAGGAGAGAAAATTTTATCCATGTTACATATGTTCTTTTCTTGAGAGAGTAGACATAAGGAGAGAAGTAGGGGGCCTGTTGCAGTCCTCCAAGCAAGAGACAATGGTGGCTTAGGCTGGATTGACAGTGAAGACAAATAGATGTTTTACAGAATGATACAAAAAGGCTCATGGTTGGCCAGGCGCGGTGGTTCATGCCTGTAATCCCAGCACTTTGGGAGGCTGAGGCGGATGAATCAAGAGGTCAAGAGATCAAGACCATCCTGACCAACATGGTGAAACCCCATCTCTACTAAAAATACAAAAATTGGTCCGGTGTGGTGCCCGGCACCTGTGGTCCCAGCTATTTGGGAGGCTGAGGCAGGGGAATCGCTTCAACTCAGGAGGCAGAGGTTGCAGTGAGCCAAGATCGCACTGCTGCACTACAGCCTGGCGACAAGGCGAGACTCTGTCTCAAAAAAAAAAAAAAAAAAAGCTCATGGTTGAATTAAGAGAGGGAGAGAGTGTGTGTGTGTGTGTGTGTGTGTGTGTGTAAAGGAGTAGAAGAAGTAGGGGCAAAACAGGAATCAAGGATAGCATCTAGGTTTGGAGGTTGAGCAACCAGACAGTTGCAAAAGAGCAGGTTATTAATTTGTCACCCCACCTGGGAAGTCACTGTCAGTACAAAGCATATTACTAGATTTTGCAGACATTCAAAAAAATTCATTAAATATAGAAAATTCAGTTATGTCTATATTAAGATCTCTGTAATTCTCTTGTACTTTTATAAGCTTTTTTTTTTTTGAGCCCAGAAGAAAATGATTGCATGATGGCTAACACGTACAAAGAATTTCATCTCATCTGCATTCGGCCATATCTGTGTCAAGGCCCCCAGCCAGTGACTGCAGCTAAGGAAGCGTTCACTGTTGCAGTAATACAAACTGGTATAGTGCTTTACTCCTCTGCACGTGTCAGGGAGTGTTTCTCTCCAATCTGGTTATGCTTACAGGAGAAAGTCACACAGCAGAATGCCTTCCTACTTTGTTTCTTCCTAAATTGTGAATCTGAACAGAGGAGGAACACTCTACTTCACCCACAGTAGAGAAGACCTAGGTGTTTAGATACGATTGCTATGAAAATTTCACCTGCTAAAATTTCCTTAGGGGAAGGGATGGATTGACTGATTTATGAACACATTGCTTACCATGAGGATCCTCAATTAGAATTTCACATAAGAGTTTGAGGTTGAATATATTTGAGACCTCAAATATAATGGCTTTTTGAGGAAAGGGGAATCCTGTTTCTTCCCATTGGTTTTGTAAGCAACAGTAATGACACATCCAGATGAAGGAGGGAGGGGAATAAAGACAGACTTGAGCGAGCATGATGATCAAAACTAAATTACCAGAACTTCACAGGTTAGGGTCGTCTGAATATATAGATTCTTAACAGCTTAGGAGGTGTGAGCATAAGTAATGTGGATATATACATTTTTTTAATTCTGTATTACCATATAATTTAAAAGAAAAGCATCAAATAATGGTCTGTTTTAAAGATTCTCAGATTATCCTGAAAGAATTAGTCTGTGTAGTTATTTCTATACTTACAACACCAATATAGTTGATGTCTCTTAAATCCCTACGTTTGAAATTTCCAGTTTAGTAAACAGGCCATAAAGTAGGTCTTATTTGCTTTCTAACAAAGAAGGCAGAACAGCTTGCCCATGGAGATTTAAATCATAATTTACATTATGTTTATTTTTATAGACAGGCCATAAGTACAATTTGCAAAGCTGGATAAAACTAAAGCACTAGAAAATTAAAAAGAGAGATTTATTTTTTCCTTTAAAATTGAGCTCAGTTATAATTTAAAACTAACTGCTTTAATTATACTGAATAACTGGATTAGGCGGAGGTTTGCATAATTTCTCAGAATCAGAATATGACAATTAATGTTTGCTCTTCTGTTAACTCAGGATACACACAAACACATACACACACATACACACACACACACAACTGAAAAGTAAAATGTAGCATGGAAATGATTCAGAGGAATTAAGAACTTAAGATTAAGAATAAATCCTCATATATACATATTAATGATGAGGTTTCATAGGAAAATCTATTCCAAATATGGCTTTGAAAAGAATTAGGACACATATCTACTTGTAAGACACCCTCCCTTTTTCAAATCTGACACATCTTTAACATTCACTGCAATTAAATATACAAGGTAAAGTACTAGCTACATTTTTCTAAAACTTCAGTCTTTTCTGTCTACCCCTCACAACATATCAGCATATCATTGATACTATTATTTGTTTTATATTTTTCTTTAAATCTATTTTCACTTTTTAACTTAGATTTTAAAAGGAATCTTGTTCTGTCTGATTGTAAATATAGAGTAGCCATAGAAATAACTTCAGTAAAAACAATGTTAGTAAATTCTAGATTGATTCTGTTTCCTGCAGAAGGAGCTCCAAACGTCAACAAAATTGCCTTCTTTGTAGAACAAAAAAGGCTTAGCAAATTTAAGACATTCTTCCTTCACACTGAGAACTTCTTCCTAGGGTAATCAGGAGAAACAGAAGAGAACAACTGCCTCACAGTGCCATTTGATGTCCCATCTTTGTGCCATCTCAAATCATCTCCAGGGGTACAAGATTTGTGCTTTAAGAGTCACAGTACTCAATCTCTGTTTGCTGAATAATTTCACTATAGTCTGTGAATTTCCCTGGTTTACACTCATCCTTTTGGGTGGTTTTCCTAGAGCATTCCATGGTTTCTTTTCTGTTTAGTAAATCTTTCCATGCCAGCTTGCAAAGTGAAGTGAAGGAGAAAGCTAGAATTAGTAATGTTGTTGAATGTGAACACTCAAGACAAAAGAAAGAAAACATTTTCCCCCTTAGCTGGCTTTGTCTTCTCAATTACCTGAATGAAATGTCAAGTGAAAGTGTTAATTCTTAATGGGGATACCAATGAAAGCTTCAGGGGAAGAGAACATTTAACAGAGGCTCTCGCTTTTCTCTGAATTTCATTTTGATAGACATTAGCATTTTAGTACAGCCTTGAAAAAGATGAGATGACAATTATTGACAAAGTTCCCAGGACACAAATAAATAAAATGAATAAATTGTTTATTTGATAAATTTCAATTATCTACAAGGTATAAAACACTATAGATGCCAATGATTAAAAAATAAAGAGCAAAGACCCTGTTTTCAGGATGCAGCATACTTACAGGGAAATAAATCATGTACATTTAGTAGTGAATATAAAACAGTAAAGATTCCATTCTGGGGAAAACTGCACATTGCTTCTTGTTGAGAAAACGAAAGAATGGTCCTGGAGAAGATGGCCCTTGAAAATGGCCCTTGAATTTGGCTAGAAAGCATTTGCAAGTATAGAGAGGGTGGGAAGGGCATTCCAGCAAAACGAAGTAGTATCCGCCAACACCTATAGTCTCAGAAGTGCTGTACTGTGTAGGGAACGTAGGTTCTAAAAAGGAGGTATAAAAGGAGGAAGAGAAAAGAAAGAAATCTATAAATATAGGCTGAGTCAAGGTATAAAAGAGCTTTGCAGATGAAACTAAGAGGAAGAGAGCTTAAAGAAACAAGTACATTTAGCAGGGATAAGATAAACACTGGGGACAGAGAGCTCCTGAACCAGTGTGACCTGGCTCCAGTGGTGTCCTGTTACTGTGCCTCTCCATTCATGTGAGAGTGTGTGTGCGTGTGTGTGTGTGCGTGTGTGTGTGTGAAAAACTTTTATGACAAAATTGAAATGACATTGTTAGTCATACATTTTGACATTGAATTTTACAATGTTTATGCATCTAAGCTTGCAGCCATTATACTTGCATAATCTATTTCTTTGTTTCTGCTATAAAACCATGTTTTCTCTTGGTGTGGGAATTGACTAGTTGGTTTTTTTTTTAATGTGTGTAGTCTTTAAAAAAAATTTTTTAACTTTTATTTAAAATTCAGATGTACATGTGCAGTTTTGTTACATAGGTAAACTTGTCATGGGGCCTCAGACTAACAAAGGAGTAAAGACCCTAAGTGCCTTACCCACACCTCCAACAAGCTGTAGTCAACCCAAGAAGAGGGGACCACTCTGTCTCCCATGGATCCCACACACCCTCTCTGCTCATCACCAGACAAAATAAGACTCTCCATTGTAAGTTTCAAATTTCAGAATGAGGCAATGATTGGCTCGTCCTGGATCAGGTGCTCATACCTGGATCAAGCAACTGTGGCCAGGAGGGCAAGATCATATACCACAGGCATGGCTCCTGGAGGTCCAAGCCAGGGCATGGAGGTTGGGCCATAGAAAAAAGGATAACCCTGATCTTCACACCCCGCCTCAGAACAATTCTGTGAAGTAGATATTATCAGGTAGCTTGCCCTATGGAAGGGGAAGAAACTTGAAAGTACAAGCAAGGAAGATAAGCAAATCTGTGTTTGGGAATTTCCAAATTCTCAGTAAAACAAGAAGCAAGTTCATCTGAAAAAAGATGGGCAACTTCATCTCTTAACCAGAGATTTTTTTTTCCAGTGATTCTTTAAGAGACTGGAGACATTTTGGAATGGGTTTTTTAAAAAAAAATATATTACCAGCCCTAGTTTAAACGGTTCTTTGCAAAGCCGCATACTTAACAGAGAACAATTCATTTGCATTTTTGGCATCTTTTTTTCTGAAACATATGGATGGTCTTCCAACAGCTGGAACTGGGAAGGGTTAGCAAATACACTGGGATAGGAATGAGGAGAAGAGATTCAGAAGGACAGAGATTTAGGGCCCAAACATTGTATTCTACCATAGCAGTCAGATACAAACAACCCCATCATTCCTTCAGGGACCTGTGCAACTCTTAGAACTACCTAAAATTTCCCTACCACTGGATGAAGGTGAAAGATTTGGCCAAGGTTTCTCAGCCTCAGCACTGTTGACATTTCAGACCAGTTAATTCTTGGTTCCAGGGGGCAGTCCTGGACATTGTATTGAGGCTTAGCAGCATCTCTGGACTTTAAAAAGTTCTAGAAGGCTCTCAAATGGCATAAAAGGACTAGAGAAGAAAGAAATTTATAACTATAAACTGAGAAGATGCCAGGAGTACCCCCACCCCTCGTGGTGACAGCCAGAAAAAAAAATTGTCAACAGATATTTTCAAATGTCCCCAGGGAGTGGAAGGGCAAAATCACCCCCAATTGAGAATCATCTCTTTTAGCCAATAATTCTTTTTATTTATGATATCAAACCATTTTAATTTATTTTTATTGACTGAAACAGCAGTTTAAGAGAATGATTGTTCAGCTGTGGGAAGTTACAATTTATGTTCATTGTTCTTGTTGGCAACATTTTCATGAAAGACAGTGCTGAAGTCTGGTTACCTAGTGGTTAGCTCAGAAAAATCATCCTTCCAGGATCTAACACTCCTCACACTATTGACAAATAGGGACCAAGGTACAGCTAGCATGCAGAAGGACTAGGAATTTATTGTAAATCAATTTAGGACTTGATTCTTGGGTCATATTATCTTCTTATATGCCAAAAATAAATAGAAATCCATTCCGGTGTAGTATATTTCCTGATGGTGTCCAGGGATAGGACTTGATTTTAATGATTCAATCAGAGGAAATGGAAGGATTGTGTATCAGTACTAATTAAATCAGGAGGAGTTATCAACCACCAATAAAGAATAATCCAGTGGAGCTTTCCATTCCAAAAAGTCAACTCCCTGTCTCTTTGTCTCCTTGATCTAAGTTTCTTATTCTCTAAAGAATAAGACCTGGAATGACTCTGTGTTGGCCTTGTGTCTCTCTCTTCTGGGTCAGCTCTCTCTTCTGGGTCAGCTCTGGGGAGAGCCACATGGCCTAGATGTAAACCCAGGAGCCCATCTTCACCACACATGTGGGGCTTACTCCCAGAAAAAGAAAACGGAATTTTCTTGAGATATACTTACCTTCCATATCACCGTTATGCTGTATCCATATCATTGTTATAAAACAGAATCAAAGTTTCTTTAAAAATAAATAAGTAACAAAGGTGCATTTCAAAATTACATTTGAATATTAGCCATAATTACAATTCCTCTTTATTAGTTGATTAACTCTATTTGGTTGAATTTAAAAAGTAGTTAAGAATGCAGAGGACTTGGTGTGTTCATGAACATTTCCAAATGAGCTGAAATATTTCTGCAACAAATGGAAATGTACTTGGAAGAAGAGGATTAAAAATGCACTGTGGCTGAATTCTAGCGCAGGTCTTTGAAGTTGGCTGTTGTCAAACTTAGGGGAACATTTACAGCCTGGGATTGCCATCTAGTGGCTAAATTCTATCATGAGTCTTTTTTTTTTCCTGGGTTTCAGCAACCTTTTCTATCTCAGTGTCTTATCAGGGAACAAATCATCAAATGGACCAGTGTACCCGTGCAGCTCAGCTCAGGGATAAACAACATAGAATTATAAAAGAAGGAACCAGGATCCCTAAAAATACTAGTACTTAATGTTTCTTTCAACCCTTCCATTTCTAAGACTTTTTAAAAATATTTCTTATTTCATCAAGGTTAGCTCCCTGCCTTTAAAATCATAGCTAAAATAGGAAAGCCTACAATTGACATGTCTGGAAAATAAACCAGATGTGCATATGCATATGGGCCTGATTGTTGAGCTTTAGGAAGAAGTTTCAGTGGCCCAGAAAAAAACTAAAAGGCCTGGGAAACAAGTAACAATGCTATGTTGGTCTTGTTCCCTGTGGAATCCCTAGCACCAAGCCCTGGACATCGTAGAAATTCAATAAACATTTGTGGTTGAGAGTGAGAAGTATCCAAAAGTCAGAGACATTGAACTCCATCCCATCTCCCTTTTACACCTCAGACCCTCTGAGATGCCAGGAGGGCACACTCAGCATACACCTCAGGGCTGATTCTCTGGAGATACAGACCAGCTGCAGGCCAAACCAACACAGGAAACCAATGAAAGGCAGCTGAGAAATAAAATATGCATGAGAAGTTTGAATGCAAGAGGAGATGAGCAAGGGCTGGATTTATCCAGAAAGGTGCACAGAGGACGTGAAACTTGTAGGAGGATGGGTGGGATGAGTGGGATTTACATAAGAAGGAAGTGAAGAGCCATTACTGCTGGAGAAGGCAGCCTCCAGATGAAATAAAAACTCTAAATTAAAAAAAAAAAAAAGAAGTAAGTAGGACTGCCATTATCTTCAGCAAACTAACACAGGAACAGAAAACCAAATACCTCATGTTCTCACTTGTAAGTGGGAGCTAAATGATGGGAACACATGGAGGTATAGAGGGGAATAACACACACTGGGGCGTATCGGAGGGTAGAGGGTGCAAGGAAAGAGAGGATCAGAAAAAATAACTAAAACTAGGCTTAATACCTGGGTGATGAAATAATCTGCACAACAAACCCCCATGAAACATGTTTACCTGTGTAACAAACCTGCACATATACCCCCTGAACTTAATAAAAACAAAAACACCCAAAAATCACCTGAAAATTGTAATTATGCATATTTATGTTAAAAACTATACCCCATAAATATGTATACATATAACACATTAAGTTTTAAAATTAGAAAATAATACATATTTCTTAAAAGAAGTGAATAGGACTTTGGGGCTTGTGGTGGAATGAAGTCACCATTAGGAGTGAGAAAAGGAGCATTTTGCTCACTGGGATTCTGCCAACCCACTAAACATTCCCATTCCTTGAAGGTGGATGTTCTGATCTGCCACAGGGACACACACAACTCAACTTCCTCTAAGCAGATTCACGGACCAGCATCCTCTTTCTGCTCCTCTCCCCCATCCTCCATGCTTCCCTCCGGGTAATAGTCCTCTGGACATGGGAATGGCACCAAGTTTCCAAGAACACAGCAATCAAAGTTCACTTCACAGAGCAATCTGTGGTGCCCCCATATCCAGAGATTTGTCTTTTAATTCACAAAAGTTTTACAGGGAAACCTATGACACTTTGGATACAGATTAAATAACAGAAACAAAGATGCTGGATCCAGAAGAGAGTGTTGAGTTTGTCCTGTCCAACCATCTCACTTTACAGGTGAAATGACTGCCAGAGCATTACACAAGACTGGAGAGGGGCTAGAACCTGGGCTTCCAAACTCTCAGTCCAGTGCTCCTTCTAATCCATCATCCTGCATCCTGACAGAGGCAAAGGGAGGCTGAGTTTGTCTCCCACTGTGGAATTCCTGCTTGAAGTAAGGAATCCCTTCCAGGCCCTCAGCCACAGGGACCAGGTTCTCACAGGTGGTGGAGGCCAGCTCTAGTGGGAGAGCAAGGGTGTTGGTTTCAAAGGGTTCTGCATTTGCTGAATGCCAGTTCCACTCCCAAGAAGCAAGGACATCTATACTAGCACAGGTTTTTCAAAAATGACTCTGCAGTCAAACTGGGCTTGAATGTTAGTTTCACTCCTCACTGATCTGGTGACCTGGAGCAGGATCTCTGACTTCTTTGGACATCAGTGTCTTGTTCCAAAGCATGGAAGCAATAATAGTACCTGCTCTATAAAGTTGTTGTGGCAATTAAAGAAGACACTGTGTTTGAAGTGTTTCATATGGTGCCTAGTATACTAAGTATTCAGTAAACGTTAAATTATAATTGTTATTGTTTTCACTGTTGCTAGGTTGAATGACCTTGCTCAAGTTACTTAGAGACTCTAAATTTCAATGTCTTCATCTGTAACATTGGAGTAAAAACTCCACCTTGCTGTGATTGTGGTGCTGAGTCAATGAGGTCCTGCAACAAAAGCGCTTAGCATAGCACCAAACACATAAGAGGCTCTCAATCAATGTCTTTAATGAGTGAACTGGAAGAGATCCCTAAATGACAACAGTCTCTCAGCCCTGCCTGCCATCCCTATTCCAACAACGGAAAAGCTGGCTCTGTCTAATTAAGTGATTCTCTTTCCAATACAGTTAAATGAAACCTAATGATATGAACAGATCCCAGTTTCCCAAGAGTTAAAAAAAAAATCAATAGCACCCAATAAATAATGAATGTCCTTTTGTGTGTCAATAACAAATGCAATGCTCCAACCACACAGAGCAATCTTTCTACCACCAAGTATGCCAAACAAAGGCAACAAAATAATCCATAATCATAACCTCAAACCAAGAGATGTGTCCTAAAGCAGCCTCTGTCCACAAACAATATATTGATGGTCTCCAACAAAGCACCTCAAAGAGCAGTCACCAGGGGGAAGAAAAAAAACACAGTACATTGAATAATATCAGAATGTCTCCTCTCATTAGGAAAACTGTAACACTTCAAAAACCTAAACAAATAGTGCAACAAAAACTTTTCTCTGTCCCTTGTAATTTCCAAGTATTCCAAAGAGGCGGATGGGGCATACTGAGGCAAAAAATTACCTAGAAACAATGGTCTTTCCTGATTGCTATTGTCTGTCTAATGGGAGGCAGAGGGGTTGCAGGGACTAGAGAAAGCCTCCTCTCCTCTAAGCCCCAGTGTGAAAAGTCTCACGTTAGAAATATGTTATTTCTAATTCAGGCCATGTTTTTTCAAGCTGGAACCTGAGATCATAGAGTTCAACAGAGAGCATCTTCTTGTCATATCAATGTATCGGTAAAATCTGAAATATTTTTATATTGAAACAAGCAGTCATGTTATGGGGTAGAATGCAACACGTGTAGGGCTTTTAAAACCAGAATATTTCAAATAGATGTGCTTGTTGTGTGGGATTTCACATAGTGCCACCAAGTTCCTGAGGGTTCAAGTTTACCTTTTATTCACCTTCACCATTAAGAAGCACTGAACTAAGACACTAGATATCTTGGGATCTCATTTATGCTGCAGGTACCATTGTAAGGAAACAAATTAGACCAGTAGTCACCAGACTTTTCTATAAGGGCAAAATAGCAAATACTTCAACTTTGCAAGCCATACGATCTTAGTTGCAACTATTGAACTCTGCCAGTGTAGTATGAAATTAGCCACAGAGGTTCTGTAAGTAAATGGACGTGGATGTGCTCCAATTAGACTTTATTTACAAAACCAGGCAATAGGCCAGAATTGGCCCAAGGGCCTTAGTTTGCCTTTTCCTGTATTAGACCATCCCTAGTCATCAATACCTAATTAAGATTATTATACAACAATCCAGACTGTTAGCTCTGTGGGAGCAGGGATCTTTTTTATCTAGTACTTGAAATGTCTAGCATAATGCCTAGGCCTGCTAGGTGCCAACAAATGAATACATATATAAAGGAAATTTTAGTTTCTCAAATTACTCTATGTTCTATTAAAAGCCTGAAGGAATGGAACTCAAGAGAGGTGAGGTTTGATTAATAGTTCTTAAGAAAGTTCCAAATAATGCAGTAGTGCCAGCCCAGTGGGAAGAACAAAATATCAGCCTCTGAGAATGAAACATTTGGCATCTGAAAGGAAGGAAGGCATGGAACATGGAAGATGGGAAGAAGCAAATGAAAAATCAGGAGTCAGGTGAAGAAATACGGATAGGCGGGGCTCTGCTTTACTGATTTTCCTCTGGTGCAATTAACATAACTCCAATTCTTTATTTTAACTTTTATTATAAAGGGAACATGTGCAGATTTGTTACATGGGTAAATTGCATGATGCTGAGGCTTGTGGTCCCAATGATACCATCACTCAGGCCATAAACATCGTACCCAACAGGTGCAGAACTGCAATTCTGATTGGCTTAAACTGAGACAGGATTTCATTAGTCCATATAAATGAGGAGTCTAGGGCTATAGGCATGACTGGACCCAGATGCTCAAATGATGACATTAAGAATTTCTCTCTCTCCTTCCCTCAGCTGTTTTCCTCTGGGTGGTCTTTAGTCTTAGGCAGTCTTTCTCCTCATGGAGGCAATCTGGTTGCTACCAGTAACTCATGGCTTGCATTCTGCAATGGAGTAACTCCAGTAGGAGTTTTCCCTTCCCTGGGGTTTCAGCCTAAATTTTGTGGCTGACTCTTATTGAGTCATTTGAGTCAGATATCCACCCATGAACCAGTCCATGGCCTAGGAAATGCAATGTCAAGAACGACCACCTCTCAATTCAGGGGTGGGGTCACCTTCACCCAAACCATGTGTACCAAGTTCAAGGAGAGGTAGTCCCAAAGAAGAATTTGAATGCTGTGACCAAAAGCAGGGGCAAGGATGTTGAGCAGGCAAAAACAGCAGATGTTCACGAACTTTGCCTACTTCACCAATTTTCCCAACTCTGCCTACCCTCACATAGCTCATTCATCCTACCCAACCTACAGGTTTCTACCCTTTCTTCAGGAACCTAAGTAAGCCACCCTCCATAACCACCAGCACTTCTTTGTGAAAGGAAAGAACTGACACCGTGTATGTTAGGTGTCCTTACAGGGATACTGAACAGCCTTCCCCTCTCTCATCCTCAAATTAAATAAGCTCCCACATTATATGATCCTTAGCCCCTCAACTTTCACCTTCACAAATCTCATCACACATGCCTTGTTCATTTTGGGGTTTCTCCACCAGCCTATGAGCCCCTTGAAAGTAGGAACCATGTCCACACTAACTCTAAGCACAGAGGGTACTTGATAAATATTTACTGATTGAAGAAATAAACACAGACTTTGAAATTTATCTTGAAAGCAAAAGGAAAATACTTCAGGATGCTCAGTAACAATTGCTTTCAACTTCCCATCTCCAATATACTTACTCTGTTCATCCATATGTTTTTTCCATTCTTAAGACCCATTCTAGCTGCCCCTTACCCCCGGTAATAGGTTCCCAAATCCCTGCTACCACATCATTCTCATTCTCCTCTGAACCACAGTGTTCATTAGCACTATTTTTCATTTATTGGCTCATTGTGCTCTCCCTTGGGACATTTCTTGAGCTATACCAAACTGTTTAGTTCCTCTGTGTAGCTCTCTAACTGTTCAGGTAATTACTCAGTTCTTCAAATGAACTAAGACAAACCAGGAGCTAGACATCTTTGCAGCACTCCAAAATTTAACATTGTGATGTACGAAGAGTAGATTATCAATTAATGTTTATTGAGAGACTGATCATACATCTTTTCCCAAAATGCCAGGGTAAAATAAAATTATAAAATCTAAGATGTCTGTTTTTGTCTGCAGGATATTTTTTACAGGGCTAAAGGGACATTTGATTAAAACAAATTATTTCTAAGAAAGAACATGTCTAAGTTAATGCAAACTTTTAAAATTTGGGGCATAATAACAATATATAGATAATATCTTATGATAAGTATCTGTAGCATTAGACAAAAACTTTCCTCAGCCTTGGTGAGTCTCTTTGACACCTCATATGTAAAATAGAAGTAATCATATCCTGATCACAGGACTATTGCACATATACTATATGCTATATGTACAGTGCTGAGCATTATGTTGAGGACATAGTAAACATTTAATACATGTTACTGTTGTTAATATACAAAAATGTGGGATTGCAAACAAGATGTGCTGTAACGTGATTACAGATAAAACATTGACCAAGCCGGGGTCCCTGGACATGACCAGCAAATTACAATCTAACTCCACATGGTTAGATCTGAATATAAGTCCCTGAACACCACTGCTGTAGGAAGAGCTAAACTACATTATTAGTCACTCATTTGTGTCATGTATCTGATTTTTTTGGCATTTTCTCTCACTTCCCAGGAACGTAACTTTGTTTTTTGTCACCCTCCACAAAGAAGAGAAAGTTTCAACACACTAAACATAACCAATATACGTGCCTGACACAAGACAGAAGGAGAAAAGAAAGTCTGTCTAATCCAAACAGCTCTGAATTTTCATGTTGGACACATGTCAAATTTTTCATGATGCAAATAATTCATAAAAGTTTACAAGCAATCAGAATGGATAATGAAATTATCATTCTGTGCTTAAAGTGATGAAATTAATTACTGCAATTCTATGAATTTTCTTCGATGATTGATGGAGGGAATAAACTGGATTTTATTGTGCTCATAATGAACTGTCAGAGCCTAAGCTACTGATAGAAAAGGGGAAAAACGTTTGTAGACAAGGGAAAAAAAAACACATAAACATCTTTAGAGAGTGATGGAGACTGGAGTTTAGCTGTAAAGTGATGCAGTATCAAATCTGTTCTCCATCATGAGAAGGGAGGTGAAGCTATATGACACCACTCAGAAGGTTGCAGGGTTGTCTTATTATTCCTATAAATCTGAAAGCTATAAGAGGAGAGTTCAAAACATGAATAGTCACAGAATTCTGATTTTCAACAAATTTACTTATCATAATGTTTTACTCTAGGACAAACGCATTTTTCTTCCACTTTCTCATTCTCTTCTCTCATTCCTCTGTGCGTGTGGGTGGGTGTGTAGTGGGGGTGTGGTTGACCTTGTATCCATCAGGTACTTGATATTCCCACAATATTGTGAGACAGACAGTCACTGTTAGCCAAAGCATTCTCTGCTCATGCAACTGTTTTTCAGAAACTGAGTGTAAACCGGGGTCCCAGACGTGCTTCATGAATCAAGTCTTCTTGACTGTGGCTGACCTTGTGAGACATAATAATCAACATTCATTCAACTCAGGTTCAATTATTAATTTACTGAATGAGATGATCCATGTAAAAGCACTTAACACAGTGGCTGGTTCAGAGTAAGCACTCAGCTGATGCTTTGTTACTGTCATCATCATTTGCTGGGAAGTGGGAGAGTCATTAGTATAATTCCCAACTAAGAGTCACTCTTGTAGTAACCCTTTCAAAGCTGCCATTCCAATAGTCACTGTTCCAATGTGCCCACTGATGGCTACAAATTAGAGAAGGTGGTTTGCCTGGGGTCAGCATCTCAATAAAACTGAGTAGTTACTCTTTCCTTCCTTCATGATTGGGAGACCAAGACCTGTCTTGCACAGTAGGTGTGGAATGGAGCCTGAAAATCTCTTGCAATACCACATCCATCATCCCTGAAAACCATTATTCTCAGACCATTCTCTTGTCCCACCCAAGCTATTACATGCTCCCAGCCTCTCCTTACTCTGAGGTCCTGTATCCTTGACAAATTTTCATCCTAAATCACATATTGCTAACATTTATTGAGAACTCTCAATGGTATCTGACACTTTGCTGAGCTGTTAACATGCACTGTCCCATTTAATTCTCACTGCCCTAAGAGACACATATGTTATATTCCCATTCACAGACAAGAAAAGAGAGGCTGAGAAGGGTGAGGGTACTTACCCAAGATCACATAGCTAGTTAGTGATCTGCATATATCTGGTTTTGCCACACCAGTATAGACACCAATGCCTGGCACAGGAAACCCAGGTGTGTCTGATTCCAGAGTTCCAGCTCCAAAATATTACATAATAATTACATCATTATGTACACATTGTATGCATATACGTCATGCGCATATCTACACAGTAATCATTATATCACTCCCCTGCCAAAGACACCTTATTCCCGTCAACAGGGATCACAAATGTAAATGTTTACAAGGGCCAGACAACAAATACAGAATACAGATGCCTGAAACTGGGGCAAGGGACAAGATAAAGGAGCTATGCTTTCAGTGTGTAAGCTTCCTGCTTGTCCAGGTATGACGCCTTTTCAAACATAGTGGCCAGGTCCTTGCCTCTCTGCCTTCAGAAAATCATCATTAAAATGCTCAACAAGGATCATTGACTGAAGTAAGCCACCCTGTGATCCTGCAGTGGATTAATCAGAGTAAAGTGGATAAGAGTGGGACTTGAACATAAGATGGGGGATAGGGGGAGGGTCACATATACTTAGCAAACATGTGACTTTTGTCAAATTATTTACTCCTAAGCTTCAGTTCCCTCATCTGTAAAACAGGGCTAACAGCTCTCTCCACCCCATAGCATCACTGTGAGGATTAAATAAAATAATATGTGGAAACCTCTTGAAACATTGCCTGGCCCATAGTAAGTGCTCAATAAATAGGAGCTGTTAGGCTGAATTGACGATGATGGTGGTGATTAATAATTAAAATATTATCTTACTCAGCCTTGAGTTTAACAATCTGAGATTTTCCCAGGCCCTCCCCTGTAGCAGGCAGGGAGTTGGAGGTTGGAGCACTCTCTCAGGGTCATGCAGATTGGCAGTCACTCAGGGAGCACAGAGGGGAGTAGGGAAAGAAGCACAGATAGAGATCTCTCCTCTTCCTTTCTCTGCATCTCCCAGATAAGTCCCACCAATGACTCCACCCACAGCAAATTGAATGGCTGCCCTCCTTTCTTCTAACCAAGCCTCTTAAGTGGTCTGATTATTTTCTCCTGCATTTCAGCTATCGGTTTTACCCGATTTCACCGAGACACCAATATATGTCTAGGAGAGGATACCCCTGGTCTCAACATCCCTTCGAGATTATCTTGGTTATCTAAAACTGATTATTAGCCAATAAGAAATTCTTTGGTACATTGGTCAAACTCTTTCAGATTTGTCAAGGTATCCTCCACCAAACACTAACCATTCATGATGCTCTTTGGAAAAAGGGTTCTATAGTCCCAAAAATTTGAGAAATGTTACATGCTGTGGCCCCTCTTGAAAATCTGGAATGCACATTAACATAATAAAGGCTCTGAGAAATCCTATATAAAGGAACTGATCTTTGTTCAAGCCAGCATTTTCTGAACTTATTTCCTCATGAGACCCTTGTTTCTCATAAACACCTGTATCGCCTGCTAACTAAACTGCACATGCTTACGTATTACCGCCTAGGAACTCTGGAGCTGAGCCACAGAGAGAGATTATCAATCAAATGGATTTAGTCACTCCAGAAATACTTTTAGGATGCTGGGCTCCAGAGACAAGGTGAAGATCAGGGGTTTAAGTAGATCCCTTCCTTCTGTTGAGTTTGAAGCTGTGCTTCCACACCCTGTTATCCCTTTAGTACACTAAAGGAGGGAACAGAGAAGGAGGCGCAGCTGGATGGGGACCCCTCCTCCATCTGGTCTCAGCTCAAGCACCATGTCTTCAGGCAGGATGTCCTCTGACTACCCCATCTAATGTGGCCCTGCCTCAGTCATTCTGTGTCCTGACTCTGTTCTACTGTATTCACAACTCCTGTCATTCTTGTTTGTCTATTTGATTATTGTCTGTCTTGCCCAAACACTATGAACTCCTTTCTGAGTGCAAGGATTTTCTGTCTTATTCATTTGAGTCTTGCCAGAGCCCAGAACAGTGCCTTGGGTGCTCACTATGGATTGGACAGGTGGGTGAATGGATGAATGGGTGAACATCAACAAATGGGGACAAAGGAGGCTAAATCAGTAAACTTGCCCCCATTCACTGGAAAACTCAGAGGATACAACAAGGACAGCTGTCCAATCAATTCCCTCTTGTCTCCCGTTCTCTATCACTGCTCCAGCTCTCATCTTGTGCTCCTCACAAGCCCACAGTAGAAGTCATTTGGTTGGTACCTGGTGACTCACCTCCATTATAGACATAACTATTGCCTTCAGCAATGAGTCCCTTACTCAATTAATTTGTTTGGATTAAAATAAGTGGAATCAGAGGGATCAGACGCCTGCGAGACCCTGGAACTAGCCTGGAAAGTCCCACAAGGGATGAATGGGGAAGGGGCAAGTGGCAACACTCTGGTAGAGTCCATTGAGGTTGGGCAGCTGGAGAGGAAGTTCTTAGGGTGCTCCTGTACAGACTAGAGAAAACCCCTATGTGTAGCACCATTTAATATCACTGTGGCAGTTACTAGTTATTCAGTGCTTTGTATGCGCCCAGTGCTTTATGTGTTTTATTTCATTTAAACTCATGACACCTTAATATGTGATTTTATTGAACTTCATAAGAACTCTGATAACTTTTCAGGTGAGGAAACTGAAGTCCAAATAATTTAAGTAGCTTCTCGTAGTTATATAGCATTTAAGTGGCAAAGAAGTGATTCCCATTTGGAATATTCTATACGTAATGAATGAAAGTCATTCTGACATTGTAACTCTTCGGTAGAACTATTTCAAAATTGATGATTCACTCAAAAATATTTGTTAAGTGTCTGCAATGTGTCTGACATTCACCTAGAGAGAGATAGAACAGAGAACAAAGCAAGCAAGAGTCCTTGTCCTCCACAGAGCTTGGCTTCTAGTTGGGGGAGACAGGCAATAAGCAAACAAAAACAGAAATAAAGCATATGTCGGGTGGCAATAAGTGATAAGGAGAAAAAAGAGCAGGGAAAGAGAATAAGGAGTGCTAGGGAAGACTTTGCCTTCGTGATCATCCTGCATAAAGTAACATCCCCAGCACTCCTGGAACAAGCTGAGTGATTCATGCAGGGAGATGAGGGAAGAGCAGATTGTGCATAGGGAACAGCAAGTATGAAGATCTTGAATGGAAAGCATGCTTGGCATTTTTGAAGAACAGCTATAACAGATTGATGTAGGTGAAGCTAAATGAACCAGAATGAGAGGGGTAGGAGATAAGGTCAGAGACAGTGAAGGTTCAACTCATCAAAGGCCTTGTAGGCCATGGTGAAAACACTGTCATTCGTTCTGAGTGAAAAGAATGCATTGAGGGATTTGAACAGAAAAGTAGTGAGAGCTGACATACATTTTAAAGGATTACTCTGGCTTCTAGGGACTGGGGAAAACAGGGCAAATGTAGAAAAACAAGTTAGAAGTCCATTGCAATAATTCAGGGAGGAAATGATGGAAACTTGGTCCAGGGTGGAATGAGTGTAAGTGGTAGGAAGTGGTCAGATTCTGCCTACATTTTGAAGATCAGACCAACAGGTTTGCTGAGGCATTAGGTGTGGGATGTAGGCAACAAAACGGAGTCCTGGTTGACTCTAAACTTTGGGCCTAAGCAACTGGAAGGATGGAACTGCCAACTGCTGACCTGAGGAAGCCTTCAGAAGAGCCAGTGTGGGTTTGGGATGGGGAAGATCAGAAGCCGAGTGTTATGTGGGGTGCCTATGAGACAGTGGGGTGGTCAGTGCTGACCAGGATTTCTCAGCTTCAGTGCTACTGACATTTTGGGCTGGATAATTCTTTGCTGTGGGGACTGCCCTGTAGGATGTTTAGCAGTATCCCCAGCCTCCACTCACTAGATGCCAGTAGTAGTCCTACTCTGTCCCCCACACTCCCATGTGACAGCCGAAAAATGAGTCTCTAGACACTGCAAATGTATTCTGGAGAGCAAAATCAACCCCCCACGTTCCCTGCCAATTAAGAACCATTGGTGTAGACAGAAAAGAAGAGGCCTAAGGTCGGCTAAGTGTGCTAAGGTTTAGAGAGGAGATGAGGAAAATCAGTAAAGGGGACTGAGGAAGCCTGGCTAGTGAGACAGGGGAGAGCCAGAAGAGGGGGTCTCACACTCCGCTTGCTATTCAAATGATTCTAAGTGGTTATCTTGATAAAGACCTCTACAAGCAAGTCTATCATGGAGCATAGAATTTAATGGTAAGCTGATTATGACTGATACTGAACAACCCAGCTGTACCAAAGAAAGATGTTTTTAAGTTTAGTTATGGCCTTCTTCAAGAAAATCTCTGGCCAGGCATGGTGGCTCATGCCTGTAATCCTAACGCTTTGGGAGGCCAAGGTGGGTGGATCACTTGAGGTCAGGAGTTCAACACCAGCCTGGCCAACCCGGTGAAACCCCGTCTCTAGTAAAAATACAAAAATTATCCAGGCATGGTGGTGGGTGCCTGCAATCTCAGCTACTGGGAAGGCTGAGGCAGGAGAATTGCTTGAACCTGGGAAGCGAACGTTGCAGTGAGCCGAGATTGTGCCACTGTACTCCAGCCGGGGTGACAGAGTAAGACTCCAAAAAGGAAGAAAGAAAGAAAAGAGAGAAAAGAAAGAAAAGAAAAGGAAGAAAAAGAAGAAAAAGAAAAGAAAGAAGGGAAGGGAAGAAAAGGAAAGGAAAGGAAAAGAAAGAAAGGAAAAAAAAGAAAAGCCTCCAAATTCAACCACTTGGGGTTTTTTGTTTTTGTTTGTTTGTTTGTTTGTTTGTTTTGGTGTGTTTTTGTTTGTTTTTCGAGACAGGGTCTCACTCTGTCACCCAGGCTGAAGTGCAGTGGCTCAGTCTTGACTGTCTACAGCCTCGACCCCTGGACTCAAGCGATTCTCCCACCTCAGCTCCCCAAGTAGTTGCGACTATAGGCACACACCACCACTCCCAGCTAATTTTTAGTATTTTTTGTAGAGATGGGATTTCACCATGCCCATGCTGTTCTCTTAACTCCCAAGCTCAAGGGATCCACCCACCTCAGCCTCCCAAAGTTCTAGGATTACAGGTGTGAGCCACTGTACCCAGCCCCTCTACTTGGGTTTTTAAAGGGCCTTTTAAACTTCTGTCACTTCTAGGACATTGTTAATAAAAGTAGCTACATTTATTCACTCAAGCCATACCGTGTGTTCATGTGTTAATGCTTTGCCTGAATTATCTAATTTGATCTTTACTCACAACCCCGTGAGGTAGGTGCTTTGCTTATTCCTGTTGTACAGATGAGGAAACTGATGCTCAGAGAGGTTATATCTCCTGGCCACAATCACCCAGCTCCTAGTAAGTGAAACCAAGATTCAAATGAGGCCATCTAACTACAAAGTCCACATTTATAACCACAGCATCTCTAGATTTCCCCACTGGCTATGCCTGGCTTTACTCTCTGCCACTTAATTTTCCAAAGTCCTGAGCCTCACTCAATGTGGTGGAAACCTTAAAATGTAAAACAGAGCACCTGACAAACAGAGCAGTGGGAATGCAGAGATACCCAGAAGCTGGCAGGCTCCAAATGGACTTAACTGTATACCGTGAATCTATCTCTAACATGAGAAAGGAGACAGGAGGATGCAGGAAAGAAGGAAGCAGGCAGGCTGGAAGTGTCACAAAAAAGAAAAAAAAAAGAGAGTCCACTGAGAAAAGATCAACTAACATTTGTAAGAACCTTAGAAGCATTAAGGTTCTTACCTTAATGCTTTATCTACCCCAGGGGTTAAAGAAAGCAAGTTTTGTTATTGTCAAATGCATTGAAAGAAAAGTTCCAGGGGTGAGCAATTGGTTCTTGTATTGGGTATTTGAGACACTCTTGGTTGAACCTACCCTCCCTTACGTTTATGTCTCCTTGGGACTGAGATAAAGGAGAGTATGAATACCTTTTAGGAGAAAATGCATGGCAGAAATATTTGCTCTCTTACTTTACCTGGGCAAAGGACATGAAGACATTTTTGTTGGAAGGAGGCGTACAAGTTGGCATTCAAGGAAATTAAAGTTAATTCTGGCTCTTATCAGTTGGTAAGCCTTCAAATTTATTATTTCAGAGGAAAAATTGAGTATGGGTCATCAAATTTTAGTTATGTCTGGGATTAAGACATTTGGCCATTGGGGCCCAAATGTTTTCCAAAAGCTTAGGAAGCTAAATTTTAAAAGGAACTGTATAAACTCCAAAATATATAAAGATAACTATAAAATCAAAAATTATATTTAATTATATGTCTTTTACATTTAACCTATATCAACTAGTCAGTTACAACTCAATTCAACTTTCAGCTGGGTGCAGTGGCTCATGCCTGTAATCCCAGCACTTTGGGAGCCCGAGGTGGGTGAATCACTTGAGCCCAGGAGTTTGCACCCTGGGCAACATGGCAAAACCCTCTCTCTACTATAAATACAAAAATTCGCCTGCCATGGTGGCACATGCCTGTGGTCTCAGCTACACAGGAGTTTGAGGTGAGAGGATCACTTGAGCCTGGGAGGTGGAGGTTGAAGTGAGCCAAGATTGTGCCAATATGCTCCAGTATGGGTGACACAGCAAGATCCTGTCTCCAAAAAAAAAAAAAAAAAAAAAAAAAGAAGCAACAACAACAAACAACTTTCATACAGTTTTTTGGTATTTTTTTCAAAGATAGTTTTTAGTATGTTTGTTATTTTGTGGGTGTGGGGTCCCACAGTAAGAGTGACTAGGCCTTGTGGTGAACTTAACATAGCCCCAGTGGTCAGTGTAAGGAGCCCCAGATGGAACTGGGAGCTCAGGTAGTATTTTCACTCTGCTGTGATAGTGTCAGTATACCAGGGTCCAGTTATTTCTCTACAACTGAGATTCGTCACTTTTCAAGAACAACTCTCTGGCTCCAGGTTGAGCCTATGTCATGCACTTGGCCTCCAGAGCCATTTCCCCAATTCTTTAAGACAACACCTCAGTCCTTACTGAAGGGCATTTAGCCAGTGGCCTCATTCATCATTTCCTTTTGAGATTCCTGGCATTCATGGCCACTCCTAGTGGTTTCTCATAAGTGTTGAAAAGAGAAAATAAAGACCAAACCCACAAGCCAGTCCCTGGGGAAAGAGACAAGCATGGCTCACAGTGTCCTCAGGGGTCCCCTTCAGCAGGATGATGGGAACCCAGCCCATGAAAGCAGCCAACCCCCACCCCAATGCAAACCAACAACAGCTTCCATAATCCCCTCTATCAAAGGCAACCGGGAGGTCTCACGGGATGGGGCTGGCTGCTTGGAGGGCAGCCAAAGCCCTGAATGGCTATCCCTGAGCACCCCTAAGCGCTGCTTCTGTGTGCCCACCACAATTTGGGTCCCCATTCAGAGACACAAATGTTGGGGACACTCAAGTGCTACTGAGGTTGGCTTTGTTGTCATTGCTTCCATGTGGGAGGCTCAATCGGGAGTGCCTTTGATGTGGTTAGGGCTTTTCCTGGGAGCACTTGACCGTTCGTGATTTGAGAGACATTGGCTGCCTGCCTTAGCCCTGGGAGTTGTTAACACACTTGCTTATTCGGGAACCTAGGAAGTGCCTGTGGCAGGCTTGGCCAGCATAACCAGGCCTCAGTGCAGCTCTCACACCGTGGGTAGATCCTGCTTAATTTGACACTGGCAAAACAGAGCTGTCATTTTCAAGCCACTGAAGTCATTAGGCAGGTGTTTATTGAGCGACTGCCGTGGACTTTATATAATATGCAAGGGCTATAAAATATGTCTGGGCACTGCATAATGTGATATTCTAACTAAGGACTGCAGACAGACCAACAGAACATAGGGTAGAAACAGGATGATGTGATTAACAGATAAAAAGGTTGTATCAGTTCACCGTTGCTGTGTAACAAACCACCCCAAAACTCAGTGGCTTAAAGCCATAGTCATTTATTCTCATTTGTCATCTGAAAATCAGTTGGAGGTTGGTTGATCCATGCCAGGCTCAGCTGAATGGCTCTGCTTTAAGTTCTGGGTCTGGCTGGCCTTGGATTCTCACTGTGGGTTGGGCTTAGGTCTACTCCACATAGTTCGTTCTGGGATCCAGGCTGAAAGGACAGCAGCTGCCTGGAGGAAGCTTTGCTCACAGTGGTGACAAAGACACAGGAGAAAAAGCTCAACCACTCAAGCACCATTTTAAGCCTGTGCTTGCATCACACTTGCCAATGCCCCATTGGCCAAAGAAAGTCACATGGGTAATTTTAAAGTCAAGCTGCAAGGATATATACTCTGCCTAGGAGACTGTCTTGATCTATTTTCTGGTGTTTATTACAGAGTACCTGAAGCTGGATAATTTATAAAGAAAAGGAATTTATTTCTTACAGTCATGGAGGCTGAGGAGTCCAAGGTCAAGGGGCTAAATCTGGTGAGGGACTTTTGCCGGTGGGGACTCTCCGCAGAGTCCTAAGGTGGCACAAGTCATTGCATGGCAAATGGGCTGAGCATGCTAGGTCAGGTCTCTTTTCCTCTTTTTATAAAGCCACAAGTCTTAGTCCTTTGACAACCCATTAACCTGTTAACCCGTTAATCTATAAATAGATTAATCTATTGATGTGGGCGGAGTCCTCATGGCCCAATCACCTCTTCAAAGCCCCACTCCTCAATACTGTCACATTGGAGATTACATTTTAAAATGAGTTTTTGAAGGGACAATATTCAAACCATAGCAGAGGCCAAAAGGAGTAATCACATGAACAAATCCAACATCAAGTGGGCAGGAAGAAAACTCTCTTAGAGAAGGCAGGAGAGTGTGAATCCCATTGAACAATAATCTCATCTAACCCCTGGGGTCAGGAAGGGCCAGTGAAGGAAGATAAGAGGATTGGGAGTGAGAGGAAGTGTTCCAGGCACTCAGAGAAGGAAGTCAGAAAAATGAGAACAAGTCCTTTTGCCATAGCTGCCAAAAAAATCAGACCCAAATTCAAGCCCCAATTTTATTTTTCCCAGACTGAGAAAACACAAAAGCCGTTGCTCAGATGGTTTGGAAAACATTTGCAAGGTCAGCTCATTTCATGATGTTTGATTCCAGTACTGGCACTTGGATTACTCGCGCATCTTTGAGATGTCACTGAATAATTATCACCACACTTTTAGGATTTACTGAGAATCAGGCTAGGACGTATTTCCCCATCTCACAAAAGAAAGCTGGGAGAGAAGCACTATAGACATCTCCATTTTACAAGTAAGAAAATAGAGTCTGCCGGAGAGTCAGCTGTGGAGCATCACTCAGGTAGAAAGTGGCACAGCTGGGTGTAGAAACTAGATTCCAGAGTGCCAGAGTGCCAGATTCCAGAGCCTGCACTCTTAATCCTGTGCTGCCCGGATAACGCTGACTGCTTTGTATTAAGAACTTACATTCTCCCACTTAATTGGGAGCAAGGCAGATTAGAAACCCTATAAGGTAGATGCTATTCATGTGACCACTTTACAGACATGAAGACTGAGACCTGAGAGGCTAATAAATGCATCTGAGATCATAAAGCTGTTAGATGATAGATACAGAACAGTCTTACTCCAAAATTCCTCCCCACTGCACCAGCTTCTTCATTTATAAATGAGGGGCATAGCCAAAGTTGTCTTCAGGACTTCTTCAGCTCAGAGGCTGTTGTTCTGTCTCTCCCAGTTTTTTTTTGTTTTTCCCCTCATTTGGCTCATGTTTTCAGAGAAGCTGGTTGGAACGCAAAGGGGTTTGCAATGCATTTTGTAATTCCCCCGGCCCAAGCCTGTCAGTGGCTTTTGCCTAGCTGGCTGTAGTGTAGGTTTTGTAAACTTTTGAGTCTTCTGGAGCCTGTAAGGTGTCTTAAGGCAGATTCAAGTTCCAAAGACACAATTAGCCAGAGTCTCCCAGCTATTTATGGGAACCACAGTTGCAACCATAACAAACAGCTCAGGTTACAAAAGTAATCATAGGAAAACACCCAGTGTTGGAAATTAAATAGGAGTTGGTTAGCAGAATTGCTGAGAGGAGGGAATAAATGAATGCTTTCCCTATAACTTCATGGGAGCTCCTTTTTATGTCTGCCATGCAGTGAGCAGTTCATTTTCTCTAAAGATACTCAGGAACTAAGAATAAACAGATGTCTAGAAGAAGGCAGCTAGGTGATGGAGATGGGGCAGAAGAGCCCTAGACTGGGAAGACAGAGCCAACATTTCCAAGGACAAAAATCTCACCTCCTTTAACAACAAAGGGGGAGCTCCTTGGGATGCACCATGAGCTCCATTTCAGAGAAGGCAACACTGACGTTCAAATCAGGTGATCTCTCCAGTTTAGCCTTTGACAGTTCCTCTCTATGCCATCCTGTTGCTTAGCTCCAACCTTGGAAAATGTAGACTTTCCTGTTGCCCAACTCTGTATTTTCTTATGAGTCAATCTTCAATGAATAATGCAATCTAAGCTTTCACAGCTGAATAGGATTTCAAAATAATACAGGCTCAGCTGGACTTCCAGTCCCCAGTCCTGCATGTGAAGAGCTTGGAAGTCATTGTTCCTGTCCTCACCAGAAGAAAAACGCTGAACAAACTGAAAATCAGCATCTCTTCTTAGATCCCTCAGAGAATCGAGGTTACAGGGCAAACCACTGACCCCAAAATTGGAGAGACACAGGCAGGCAGATCCAAAGAACCACACCTTACTGGAGCAGAAGCCCAGGAGCAGAAATGGCCACTGAAGCCAGCGCAGGGTTTCTTTTACTCAGTGCATCAACAAAAATTTGCTTTCAATAAAAATTAGAAATCATACTTGAAAAAAAGCATAGCAGGCCAGGTGAGGTGGCTCACACCTGTAATCCCAGCACTTTGGGAGGCTAAGGCAGACAGATCACGAGGTCAGGAGATCGAGACCATCCTGGTAACATGGTGAAACCCCATCTCCACTAAAAATACAAAAAAAATTAGCCGGGTGTGGTGGCGGGCACCTGTAGTCCCAGCTACTCGGGAGGCTGAGGCAGAAGAATGGCGTGAACCCGGGAGGCGGAGCTTGCAGTGAGCCAAGATCGCACCACTGCACTCCAGCCTGGGTGACAGAGCGAGACTCCGTCTCAAAAAAAAAAAACACAGCATACAGATAGCAAGCATCAGAACCAGATTCAGATATGGCAGAGATGTTGGAATTACCAGACCAAGAATGTATAAAAACTATGATTAATATGCTTAGAGTTCTAATGGAAAAAGTGCAAGAAGAGGTGGGTAATATAAGCAAAGAGATGGAAGCTCTAAGAAAGAATCAAAAGGAAATGCTAAAAATCAAATACCAGGCTCTTGGTTTTAGGACAGGAAAAAAAATCAGCCGCTGCCCCCATTATACAGGTATGCAAACAGACTCTGCCAATGACTTGGCCAAGGTTACACAGTTAGTGAGAAAATAAGGACTGAGATGCAGGTCTTCCATATGTGCATAAAGTGTGGTATACATTATTCCCTCCAGCCTTGATTCAGTAGGCATTTATTGAAAGTTTCCTCTGTACTGAGCACTGAGCTAAACAACTGGAATATAACAATAAGTAAGATGGACTTGGTCTCTGTCCTCATGAAGTTTATAGCATAGAATTTTCCTCACTTCCTCTTTAACCATACCAAATAATGTCCATGGATAATCAAGCATTGTTAAATTTCATTTTCAACTTGAATCTCATCTCTACACATTTGTGTGTGTGGAGGAACTCAGAGTTTCATGAAATCATTTTTTCAGCAAATGCCTATTGAGTGTGCTCATGTGCTGTGCGCTGTGCTAGAAGCCAGGGGCATAGATCCCTGTCCTGTGAGTTTACATTCTGGCCAGAGACAAAGCAACCAACAAAACAAATAAAGGAGTACATCATACAGGTGACAATTGCTTCGTGGTGAAGTTCTCATGTTCCACCCTATTTCAATATTCTCCCCGCCTTCTTCCTGGTACTTCCAAACTCCATTTTATGCTTTCTTTTTCTCCCTAGCAAAAATCAGATTTGTGATATACATAGGGGATATGAAAGATCTGGTGACAAGATGGACATGTGGCAAAGAGAGGCAAATAAGAATGATGTCTGGGTGGCTGGCAGTTCCTTTAAGCCGGGGAAGCCTTAGAGGAACAGATGTGAGGGAGAAGAGTTCAAGCTGAGGTTTGAACACATTTGATCTCAGACTCCTGGAGAGGAGACATTCCAGTGGAAATGTCAAGGAGGCAAACCAAAGCCTTCATCTCTGCCTCCCAGACAGCCCAATTTCTACAAAGCAAACGCCTCACTTATGTAGATGAGAGGTAGCTTAGCTTTTCTAGTACACTAAAGAACTCAAAGCCCAGTCTATCAATTAGTTTGCATGAGACACACTGCGATGGCACAACTGATTCCCTTGGAGTGGAATATCATGCAGTCCGCCTCAAAGGCAGGCCAGAAGATTTTAATGCAGCTGTCTCCAGGCAATTATTAACTTTCCTTCTTAGCAACAGGACCACGGGACTTTCATTCCTTGAAATGACACTTCTGTCTTGTTAAAGCCCACAGTTAATTTTATGAACCGCACCAATTTAACACCCAGTTCACATGAGCCATATACCTTGAATAAATGCAAATCCAGTCTCCGAGACATGAATTATGGCCTTATGCTGAGCATCACCATGGCAACTAATGACACCCCCTCACCCCCGACCCCAGCACCAACCTGCACAAAATCCAATTCTCCAAGGGTCCTTATTTGCTTAACGTGGATGCGTTCTTGGCTTACTCACATATGCATTCGTAAATATCACTCTGTTGTCAAAGGTTTGCAGTGGATGTTTACTGTCATTTTGGGAGGTATATTCCCTATGTGGCAAATGTTGTTTTTTGTTCATGGGGGGAAAAATTCTAATGAAAATTACTATGTGTATTTGATTAGCAACATTTGTTGATAACATATGGTCTGAGGAGGCTTCCGCAAATAAGAGGCTTTAAATAGTAAACAGAGATGTGACTGTGATCAAGCAGATGCTCCCCAAACACACAGAACAAGGTTGTTTTACCCATAGATTTTTCTGAGCTCCACTCTCCCAAAAGCATATTCTTCTCCCTCATTTTCTCCCCCAGATCAAAGTGTTCACTTTCAAAGTGGTGGCACTGTGGAACAGGTTTGGAGAAATAATGGGCTGTGACTTTAAAAGTCATCCCCATCCCCCTAAATATGAATCATCTGCTACTCATGTTTATTATTTGATATTAATAATGATGTAGTGTGACTAAATGAGTCAGCCAGCTCAAGTGGATCAGGAAGGAGCATTTGGGCACCACGTGTCTGAAATGCTATGACACACAAGTCCCAATTTTCTAATAAACTAAGAGTGCTAGAAAGAGCTCCATGAAGAATTTAGAGCAGCAAATTGGATCCCCATGGGGTGAACTGTCTTTGTAAGTGCATGTTTATAGTTTGTCTTTGTGGATATGCCCAGATGAGCATACTGCTAATCTGCTAATGAAAATAAAAGTATTTCCATTAGGCCCAGTCAGTAATTTAACTGTTTGTAACAGAGATCGGCAAACTTTTTCTATAAAGGACCAGAAAGTAAAAATTTTCAGTTTGTTGGCCATATATTCTCTGTCATAACTACTCAATTCTGCCATTGCTGCACAAAAGAAGCCATAGACAAAACATAAATGAGTAAGCTAAATATGTTCTAATAAAACTTTATTGATGGGCATCAAAATTTGAATTTCATATAATATTCATGTGTTGCAAATATTCCTTTGATTATTTTCAGCCATTTGAAAATATAAAGCCATTATTAGCTTATGAGCCATACATAAGCTGGCCCATACCTATGGCCATAGTTTAACAACCCCTGGTCCATAATCCTAAAATGAAGACTTACATTTTTTAGTGCTTTCTATGTGCCACCATATTGAGGTAAACACCACATATCCAATACTTTATGTCCTACATATCCTTCCATCAAGGACTCCATCCTCTGGGTCAGTTCTATTTTTTTAAGAGACTGGGTATCACTATGTTGCCCAGGCTGGCCTCATATTCCTGAGCTCAAGAAATCCTCCCACCTCAACCTCTTGAGTAGCTGGGACTACAGGTGCAGACCACTATTCCCATCTGGCTATATTTATAATAAAACTAAATATTCTTATCCCCAATTTATAGATGTGAAAGCTGAGACACTCTCACATGTTATAAGTGTTATTTCTGCACATGGCGTCTCCCCCAAAAGAATGTAATATCCATGAGGGCAGAACTTACATCTCATTCACCTTTGGATCCATAGCAGTGCCTGACATAGTGATTTGCACACAGTAGACATTCAGGAAGTGTTTCCTAAATGAAGCACTATTTGGAAATATAATCCCTAAGCAGTGAAAGTTAGAGCCTCATCTGATGCCAATATGGCGCTTTTAGATTAGTCAGTTATGCTGTTCATCTATTTATTTGCCACCCTCTTACGGGAAGTATTTGGTTCGGAATAGATACACATGTCCCAATACACATTCCTTCATATTTGGAGGTGCCGCTATGGGTGATGGCATTTCTACAGTCTCTGCTTATGTGCTTGTGGCTGAAAACACCAAAAGTAATAATAACAGCTTATTATATAACTTGGTGGCACTTTCCATCACTATACCGTTGGCAGCCACATTGCTGCCAGCCCTTGGAGAGCCATTCCTCAGCCTTCATGGATTGACGCCTCGCTCCCTAGAGAGCTGTTGTATGCTGAGTATCCTCTGCATGCTGCCAGCTGCTGTGTGCACTTCAGAGAGTTTGTCTGCTCAAAAAAAAAAAAAAAGAAATCAACTCCTCAAAGAGATAAAAGCCCTCAGTTGAAAGGGGCAGTCACACCTTTGGTTATTTCATGTGTCTCACCTCTCTACAATCCCCTGAATTTAGTGACATGGTTATTCTGAATTTGTCACTTTCCTAGTTACTAAGCAAATATTTATTGTGTTCCAGGCCCTGTGTTGGGTGCCATATATATTATTATATATTATATATTATATATTATATATTATATATTATATATTTATATATAATATATAATAAAATAAACCACAGTAAATCACTCTTGTTTATTGCATGGGCTTTTAGGTCAGAAACTCTGAGTTTGAAGCCCAATTCTGTGATTTGTCAGAAATATTAATTGAGATAATTCATTAGAAGCACTAAGCCCAGGGCCTGGCAAATCATAAGTACTCAATAATTGGTGGCTATTTTTAATGTTTATATAAGCTAGTCCTACAGTGTGAGTACAGTGGAGGAAAGGATGGGATCACAGAATAGGGACACCTAACCCGTTTTACATTATCTACTTTGTCTTCAGAGAGAAGTTAGTCAGTTAACCTTTCCAACTTCTGCTTGCAATAAATATTATCCACCTCTGGTCTTTTCAAATCCAAATGCAATTGTATTTCAGTTCTGGGACACTTAAAGAGGTATTCATCTTAATAGCCACAATCAACTGCACAGCAAGGGCAAAGAAATGGGCAGAGAACAAAATAGATTCATTTTTGGGTGTGGCCCCACCAAAAGGCCAAGGTTTTTGATGCTTCCTCCACTGGCTAATTTGTCTGTCTGGGATATAGTGCTCTGTGAAGTATATTGAACACGTGAAAGAAATTCAAAGTAAAAAGCCAGAGTGGCCCAAAGTCCCACCAGTCTTGAAACAGAACTTTCCTTTTCAGTTACAGAGGTAACTCATGTTGATTTAATCAAAACATAAAGCAGTGAATGATGGAATAAACAAGGGAGGCAACATGGCGGCCTGATTAGGAGTTTGAATTCTGAGGTCTAGCTGCCATTTACACCCTGTGTGTGACCCTGAACGTATTACCCAGCCTCTCTGTGACTCATTTATAACTCTGGAGGTAATAATTGTAGGCATTTCACAGGATGTCCAAGAGGCTTTCAAATGATCAAATGCATGTATGGCTGTGTCACACTTTTGAGATAGGAATTTGTGCCTAGCACATAGTAATCTGAATAAATATTAGCTATTTCTATTACAAATATAGCCAGATCTCTCCATGGCTAGAAAAGGACAAAGAATGAATATTTTTCATGACATTTTTTCCTACAGGGGAAAGGAAGATAAGGAAGGGTGCAAATATTTAAACCTTCTTGATTCTCCTGAGTAGGAAGCATTGACAAAAAGAGGCCAGAATTTTCACAGAATCCAATGACTGTGGCTAAGACCAAAAGTTTCATGTCAACAGCCAGTGTCAGCCAACACCCACTCCTCAGTCCGGGCTAACCAGACCGGCGTAGCATTGGATCAGAGCCAGCTTGAGGGGCATGTGACCTGTATAGCTGCACAGCTCCTACATTCAGAAGGGGCCCCCATTTGATTTAATGCTCTTTTGTTGCCATCTCGAAATTCTTAATAATTTTATCTTCGAGCTTGTGTTTGTGACATCCCATGGAACAATGGAGTGTGGATTTGAGCAGAGGAAATACTCAAGAAAATGAAAATGCTTTATGTTTTAGTACCTTGAATGGCACTTTTTGTGTGTGTTTTGTTTTGGAGTTTTGAAGTTTGTTGTTTTTTTAACAAGGAGATCTGCATTTTTTATTTGCACTAGGCCCTGAAAATTACACAGCCAGTCCTGATTAGATGAGAGAACTTCTCTTTTGGCCCACTTCACTGGACCAGGTTACCATTTTGAAATCTGATAGTTAAATAGTTAAACTGGGATTCATTAGTGACCTGACAGCTTGAGGTGAGCCAAGGGTCATGATGGGAAGCACAGCTGCAGGCCTGGTGGAAGGGAAAAGAAACTCAGTGTCCAATAGGATGGGGGTTGTCAGGGCAGCTTCCAGCGGCCTGAATTCCGTCCAGCTGATGGGTTCTCGGAAGCACTGACTGCCCCACAGTCAGACTCTTGTTACACGCCTTATGAGCTGCGCATCTTTGGGTAGCAGCAGGGGTTCAGGCATCCTGGGTTGGTACCCACTGAACATGCCAGGAAATCCAACCACACTGAGGACAGTAGCATGGAAACACACAGTGGGGTACCTCCAGGACACTGGGCTCAAGTTCTCTTTGTGGCTTAGCGTTAAAGCTTCTCATTTCAGAACTCTTTTGGTTTCCAGCAGAAATCTTTCTCATCCCCATGACCAAGTATAATGAATGCCCAAAGAGGTGTCTTTTATTTTATTTTTATTTATTTTCTTTTAGAGACAAGGTCTCTCTCTGTCACCCAAGCTGGAGTACAGTGGCGTGATCATAGCTCACTGTAACCTCAAAGTCCTGGGCTCAAAGTGATCTTTAGGCCTTGGCCTCCCAAGTAGCTAGGACTTCAGGCATGCACCACCATATGCAGCTAATTATTTTACTTTGTTTTTTGTAGAAAAAATAAAAAGACTGGGTCTTTCTATGTTGCCCAGGCTACTCTCAAATTCCTGGCCTCCAAAAGCACTAGGATTACAGGAGTGAGGCACCACACCCAACCTTGCAAAGAGATTAATAGTACAATTAATCATAAGTAAATTAGTGGTCACATTTTTTGCCAGTGTTGCTAATCACTAATAATGCTTATTACTGATAATTTTTACAATAATAGCAGCAACAGCTTTAAAATGAGATTTTGGGTTCTGGTCCAACTTGGTCATAATTCCCTGGAATAAAATAGGTAAGATCTTTGAGTGTCTCCTCAGTTTTCTCATCTGTGAAATGGCAATGATAATAGCTATTTTACCATTTATCTGTGTAGTAGAAAGGGCAGTGTCAATCTTGCTTCCTTTACACAGGGTCAGTTACTTAGTAAGTGCTTGATAAATATGAGTTGGGTAGAAGCCACAAAGGATACAAAAGTACAGCAAGATAAGGGGACTGATTTCTAGTGTTCTATAGTACTACAGGGTGAATATAGTTAACAACAACTAATAGCATATTTTCAAATAGCTAGAGAGGATTTTGAATGTTCCCAACACATACAAAAAATGATAAATATTTGAGGTGATGGATATGCTAATTACTCTGACTTGATTATTACACATTGTATACATGTAGCAAAATAGCACTCTGGGCCAGGTGTGGTGGCTCATGCCTGTAATCCTAGCACTTTGGGAGGCCAAGGTGGGTGGATCACTTGAGGTCAGGAGTTCGCAACCAGCCTGGCTAACATGGTGAAACCCCATCTCTACTAAAAATACAAAAAAATTATCTGGGCACAGTGGCGGGCACCTGTAATCCCAGCTACTTGGGAGGCTGAGGCAGGAGAATCACTTGTACCTGGGAGGCAGAGGTTGCAGTGAGCCAAGATCATGCCACTGCACTCCAGCCTGGGCAGCAGAGCGAGACTCTGTCAAAAAAAAAAAAAAATAGCACTGTGTACCCCATTGTATTAGGGTTCTCCAGAGGGATAAAACTAATAGGATGTGTGTGTGTGTCTGTGTGTGTGTGTGTGTGTGTGTATACACATATATATAAAAAGGGGAGTTTATTAAGTATTAACTTACACCATCACAAGGTCCCACAAGAGGCTGTCTGCAAGCTGAGGAGCAAGAAGAGCCAGTCTGAGTCCCAAAACTGAAGAATTTGGAGTCCGATGTTTGAGGGCAAGAAGCATCCAGCATGGGAGAAAGATGTAGGCTGCTGGGAGGCTAGGCCAGTCTCTCCTCCTCACATTTTTCTGCCTGCTTTATATTCGCTGGAAGCTGATTAGATTGTGCCCACCAGATTAAGGGTGGATCTGCCTTCCCCAGCCCACTGACTCAAATGTTAATCTCTTTTGGCAACACCCACACAGACACGCCCAGGATTAGTACTTGGTATCCTTCAATCCAATCAAGTTGACGCTCAGTATTAACCATCATACCTATAAATATGTACAATTATTACGTGTCATCTAATCATTAAATAAATAAATATAAATAAGCAATAATCACTATTACTAGAATACATCTCCATACTTTGGGAAGGGAAACTAGCCAAAATTTGTTGGGTTCGCAACCTGTTCCAAACTTGCAGCTGTTTGTTCTTTACAACTAGTCTGTGAAATTAGCTTATTTTATAGCTGAGGAAATTGACAGGGACATTAATTCCTTGTCCCAAATTTCATAGTTTGCAAGTGACTAAGCCAGGATTTGAACTAAAGATATCCGGTTCAAAACCCTTGCCATTGCTAAGACAAAGATTTCCTATCTCGGGGTCTTGCTGCAGTTGCTGACAACCACTTAGGAGCTTCTATCTGTACCTCAAACGTTTTGCTGATATGTTTGAAACCTGTCACTTTTTGTCCTGTCTCATAGCCTCCTCCATGTCCTCTCTGTCTCTGCTATGACTGTTGTGCTTTCTCAGTGGTTTCATGCGCTGAGATCCCCATGGATCTCGTTTCATCTCATCTCAATTTTTCTGGTCTTCTTTTGTCAACTCTCACTAGATTCCCTGTGTCTTTGAGTTAATAGGATTTATTTGATTGAAAGCAATACTGAGACTAGGATGCAGGTTTCTATAAGTTACAAAAGAAGAATGCAAGCAGCCAACAAACAGGGTAAAATGTTCAAGCCCACTAGTAGTCAAGAAAATATCCATGAAAACAACAATGATAAAATAGGCCAGAAGAAAAAGTGAATAATGATCCTCAGAACAGGCAAGAAGGAAGCTCTGTGATTTGCACTTTCATTCCCAAATGGTGGCAGGATAGTCACTGCCTTTGTGGAAAGCATTTTGGGAATAGGCATCTCAAGCCTTGAAAGTATACATTGAGGAGCACAGCTCCTGCAACAGTGTAAGATCTCTAAATTTTTGTTGATGAAAGAAGAAATGATCTCCCAGCTAGTTCTCTATCCCAAGGAAACAATCAGAGATGAAATCAAAAATAAATATCTAACTCCTAGCTACTCAGGAGACTGAGGTGGAGGGATTGCTTGAGCCCGGGAGTTCAAGACCAGCTTGGACAACAGAGTCAGACCCCCACCTCAAAAAACAAAACAAAACAAAATTAATGTTCAATTCTATTTCAATAATAGAACAATGGCTAAATAAATTATGGTACACATAGAAAATGTAATATTATAGAATCATTAAAAATCATAATGAGCATTTTAAAGTATGGAAGTTGGTCATTGTATAAAGTAAAATGAAAAACTTCTCTAAATGAAATTGTATCTATGCTGTTTTCTAGTTCTGCAAAATACATTATATTTAACATCATTCATTTATTCAACAAATATTTGTTAAGTTCCTTCTATATGTCCAGCACTGTGCTAAGTTCTGGGTATGCAACATAAAAACACAGTTGCTATGCTCATGGAGCTTACAGAATATTGGGGGATTCTGCTATAAAACAAAGACACAAATCAATAATTTAAATCCAGTGATTGCTAAGATGCAAAATTAAATAGTATGCTAAAGAGAGGTTAATAGCAGAACCCAGTTTAGATTGGGAGATGAAGGGACAGTGGTTTTAAGCTGAGCCCCAAAGACAGAGCCCAGTGAATGGGTGGGGAGAAACATTGCCAACAGAGGAAACATACATGTAACAGGCCTGAGATGGCAGAGTCAGGAGGCTTGTGAGATTGGAGCAGATGAGTGGCAGCCCATAGGTAGGGGTCCAGATTGCCCCCTGAGTGCAGTGGAACAGGTGCCATGGACCTGGGGCTCAATGCAATCCAGTTAACACTTCTGGAAGATCGCTCTTCTTGCAGGCACAGAATGGATAGAGATGAATTCTCTTTAAAAATAATAATGAGTGAATGAAGAGGCTGCATTTGAAGGGCACATCAAGGGCTCATGTGAGCCACCCCTGGTGCTCTACCCAGATTTTGGGTAAGCCAGGCTCCCATGTGTGGAAAACTGAGACTCAGATATCCACAAACTGTGAGCAGGGAATGGCATTTCCCACATCCTCATCCTTCTCCCTTCCAATCTCTCTTTGACCTTAACAGGGTGGAGCTCCATAATCTCCTTATTCAACTCATCTTTGAATGCCAGTGAAAATGGGGCTCCCCACCTCCCCACCACTACTGCTGAAGTCTCATTTGAAAGTCAGGTGTTGGCTTGAACCAAATGAAGCCCCATCCCAAGGTCTACAACTGCAGTTTCCACGAATGAGGAAGTCAAAGGATGCAATGAAATATTAGTGATTTCCCTGGAATAGTTTGTAGATACAGTAAATGCATGGGAACAAGTTCTCACCAACATGAGTTTATGCTAATTTCAAGTCATTCCTTATAGTGCTCTGTGAAGACCATGGCAACTTTCTGAGCATCTGTCTTGCATTTGCCTAACAAGTTAATTAACACTTTTATTACTCTGGCAGCTTTGAAGGGGAGGAGAAGAGGATGTGACAGCTAATGCTGCCTTGGGTTAACCCTGCATTCACCTGACCTGGGAACAGTGGAATAGTTTAGACTCATCAAGGCAGATATGTCTACAATGACCTCTTTGATTCTGTCTGCAGCTGGGGCACCCAGGGTGACTTCTCCACAACCCATGCACTGCCAGCTGTGAAGGTGAAGCTGTTCACAGAGAGCACAGGCGTCCTGGCCTTGGAGGACAAGGAGCTCGGGCGGGTAAGCACTTCCCATCACAAGGGGGACTCCAGAGAGAGGATTTCCCCAGCTAGGTCTTCAGTGCACAGGTCACCAAGAGGCAGCATTGCCAAGTGCTGAGAGGCTCAGTTTTGAACTTTAAATCCTGGACTCCACTCTACATTGGCTAGGTGACCTTAAGCAAGTTCCTCAACCTCTCTGAGCCTCAGATTCTCTTCTACAAAGCTGGGCTAACAAGAGTGTGCCCTACAGGAGATACAGCAGGAGTTCTCAATACTATCAGACCCAAACATCCTTTAGAGTTAAGATTTGTAATGTCTTTTAATGTCTTAAAGTGAAGTTCTTAGATGATTTAACTGCCTACCCACCTGACAATGTTAAAGTCAACACAATGACATAAGAGAGAAAGAAAAGGAAGTAAATTAATAACAAAAAACTTCAAAATGTACATACTCAAAGATCTAATAGAGGAGTGCTTTGCTTGCTCCCATATGAAGAGTCACTGTGAAGGTGACAGTTACAAAATCCACTGTGGGGTGTGGAGGTATGCTGTACTGGTGACTCCTAAGCCTGAGCTTCAGTAAACCGATTTACTGACATGTTAAGCAATACTTGTAAAGTTTCCTTGATTTCCTTAGAAATGTGCCAAAAAGACTTTGATTTGAAATGTAAGACAGAGTTAAGATCTCCATGTAGTTCATTATAAACAGATTTTTTTCATCTCCACCAATATCCCATGGGAATATTCAAAAGTCAGATGGGATGCAGGAAGATGCCTCACTAGGGAGCTTCATCTCATTCCTTGCAGGATGTTTAGCATCCCTGGACCCACCCACTCAATGCCAACAGGGACTGGCACCAATTATTTTGTCAATCAAAACATCATGAAAATTTCTGAGACATTCCTGAGAGGTGGTACCAACCCCCTTGAAAACCACAGAGATAATAGTGAAATTTCTGTTTGCATCTGAACCATTGACTCTGCACCAAGAAGCCAGTAATATTTTCAAAAGTTGATTTTGCCAGTAACCCCACCTGCTTATGGTAAAATCTGAACTCATTTAATTTGGCTTCTGCTCACCTCTTCACCCCCATCTGCTGCCACATTCCTCCCTGCCTACTATACCCCAGCATCATTGGCCAAATTTCAATCCCTCATATAAACCAAATTCTCTCCCTCCTCAGGCGACTTTCTATCTGTTGTCGTCTCCCCACCTCCCAACCCTTCAAAAAGCATAAATGCCTTCTCTGCATAAATGCCACCTCCTTGGAGAGTCCTTTCCTGACAGCTCAGTACCCTTCATTTGCTATCTCAGCTCCTTGTTCACATACACTACTAAAGTGATCACCAATGAGAGAAAGAAACAGAATTGGCAGACATTCAGGCTTCTGTCCGCCCCACTGGACTGTAAAATCTCCACGGAGATAGAAACCTAAACTATTTTGTTCACTACCTTATACCCAGAGCCCAGCACATAGACTTTCAATAAATTTTATTTTGGCCAGGCGCGGTGGCTCACACCTGTAATCCCAGCACTTTAGGAGGCCGAGGTGGGCGGATCACCTGAGGTCAGGAGTTCGAGACCAGCCTGGCCAACATGGTGAAACCCCATCTCTACTAAAAATACCAAAAAAATTAGCCGTGCATGGTGGCAGGCACCTGTAATCCTAGCTACCCAGGAGGTTGAGGCAGGAGAATCACTTGAACCCGGGAGGCAGAAGTTGCAATGAGCCGAGATCGCTCCATTGCACTCCAGCCTGGGCAACAGGAGTGAAACTCCATCTCAAAAATAATAATAATAAAATAAATAAATAAATATAAATTTTATTTCATTTTGGTTAATGTATAATCACTCCTGAAATCTACATGATCTCAGCCCAGAGAATCTCTCTGAGCCTCTGATATAACATCTATAGCATAATGAGAGACCATCCCAGACAAGCACACAGGCACACACACCTAACAATGCCAGCAAGAATTCATCTCCTGTACTTCCTTTTTTTCTTCCTTTCTTTCACCCATTTTTCCAATCTGGCTTTCATCTATAGAATCAACCTGGAGTCATATTACTACAGCATAGACCACAGATGGAGGTAAAACGAAAAGTAAATAAAGCTAACAGCAAAAATAAAAAACAGTGTCCCTACCCAGAAAAGTGGGAGGAGAGGAGATGATGAAAGAAAAGAAAAGGTTTAGCTGTTTCCTTTGAGAAACGATACTCATTTCTGTCCCTAGGGAAAGAGAGACACACATAGAGTGGAGGAATTATCCTGCCTTTCATTTTTCTTCAAATTTCTCCTTTTCTAAGAAGGCAGATGTTAAGAATCATGAGTCTCAGAGACCCTGAATATTAGTGTTAGAAGGAACAAGTGTAACTGACCAGCCCAGGATGCTCACCCTGGGTCCACAATGAGCCTCCGAAGACCCAGGATCCAGGATGCCCTGGAATTTTTTTTTTTTTTTTTTTTTTTTTTTTTAGCTGGAATGTCTCTCTGTTGCCCAAGCTGGAGTACAGTGGCATGATCTTGGCTTGCTGCAACCTCCACCTCCCAGGTTCATGTGATTCTCATGCCTCAGCCTCCCAAGTAGCTGGGATTACAGGCACATACTACCACATCTGGCTAATTTTTGTATTTTTAGTAGAGACAGGGTTTTACCATGTTGGCCAGGCTGGTCTGAACTGCTAACCTGAAGTGATCTGCCCACCTCAGCCTCCCAAAGTGCTAGGATTACAGGCATGAGCTACTGTACCCAGCCTGGAAATAGTTTACAAATGTGTTTGTGCCTGGGCCTATATGCATTTTTCTGGACTGGCTACCAAAGCATTCACCGACTTCTCAAAGCCATTTCTGCTCAGAAAAGTTAAGGCCACTGACATATTGAAATCCTTTGTTTTATAGATGAGAAAACTTGCTCCCATGGAAAGCAGGAGACTTCTCCAGAGCCATCCAGCCAGTCAGGGACCCACGCATGGGCCAGGCCACTGTCCCAAAGACTTTGTGCACAGCCCCTCAGTGCTCTCTCAAGACAACCCTACTGAGGCAGCCACAGTCATCACCTCTCTTGTACAGAAGAGCATGCTGAGGTCCAGAGGGTTCAGTTACTTCAGGAATCATGTTGCCTCATCTCCAGGGCTATTTGCACTACACTACGTTGTCCCTACATGAAAATAAAACCCTGGGCTCTGCTGTGGTGGTGAAGACCATGGGCTTGCCACAGCCCCACACACACTCATTTCATAATGATTCATTCTCTTCTTCAGGTCCCTCATACATTCCCCCAGATGCTAGTTTACTCCTCCTTTGTGCCAAAGAAACTTTCTGCCAGTTGCAGTGGAGCTGGCCTGCCTGGCCCTTGTGCTGGCTGGACACACTCTGCTGGCAGCATCTTCATGAGCAGCAGCTGGGTGACCTAAGAGTGCAGTGAAGCCACACTTGGACCTCACGAGAGAGTACTTCTATGCTCTAATTCTTCCCACACTTTAGCAGACCCATGTTTAGAATCCTGTTGTTACGTTTGTTCATTCAACCAGTTTTTGGTTTGTTTCTTTAGGGTTATGTTTTGTTTTTAATAACCTTTTTAATTAAAAAAAAATTCATGCACATTGTGAAAACAAGTTAAAATTGATATATAGGGAAAAGTAATTTTTCTCTTCTATCTCACCCTAGTATCCCTTCCCAGAGAAAAATTTTGTTTTCAATTTATGGTTATCCTTCCCCAAATAGTCTCTGCATGTACAAACATAGCATATATAAGCACATATGTATATATTCCCCCTCTTTTAAAAAAAAGCACAGTTGGAAGCTGCTATATACACACTTCTCTACATGGTGCCTGAAATCATTATATTTGGTGATTAGTTTTCATATGACCCTAGACTGACATGTCTCCTTTTTACATAGCTACATTATATTCCATTATGTAGATATATTTTATTTAACAAATCCTCTATGGATGAATTTTTAGATTATTTCATCTTTGGCTATATAAACAGTGCTTCAGTGAAAAGCCTTGAATGTATTTCTTTGTATATGTGTGGATATCTATAGAATAAATTTTCAAAAAATATTTTGCTGATTGAAATTTGAAATTTGACAGATACTGCCATATTGTCCCCTAAAGTGCATACACCAATTGATCCTTCCACAAAAGGCATAAGAGAGTGCCTGTTTTCCTGCATCCTTCCCAACCCTGCAATATTATAGGATTGTAGGCCCGCTGTGTCCGATCATTTGTGCTGTGCACAGAGCAAATAGGAATAATGACAGGTAAAAACCCTTAACCTCACAAAGCATAAGGGACACAGACATAAAAACAGAAATTATAGTGCAATGTGGGAAGTGTTCTGCTAGGAAAAAAAAAAAAGAAAGAGACACCTGGAAATGAAGCACCTAGCAAGAAGGTAAAATCCAGTCATACAGTCTCAGGGACAGGGATTCTTTCCTGGGGTATGCAAGAGGTACTGAGAGAGATATAGGCTAAGTCGAGGAGGGGATCTGTCAGGTAAAGGCTGAGGGTAAAGTAGCCCCCTAGCAGGCCCTGCCTGTGTGCCCAGGCAACTAGGAGAAGCCACGGCTGGCTGGAGTGCAGCTACTTCAGGGGGTGGGTCGTGGCGGCCACATCAGCATCCCCACATCAAAGCACAGCACACATGGTCCTCGGCTGAATTGACAAAGTGCTTGATTAGCAGCCTGGAATGTCCAGATGAGGTGTCTGGTCTGCTTGGGACTCATGTGCACCCAGAAGGACCCTCATAATTCAGCAGTACTGACACATACAAATGAGTCATCAGCCTGTCAGAGGCATGGCAGGGTGAGGGCAAAGACAGAAGAGAGCTGTGGTCACTTCATCTCTCCATCCACCCTGGAAAAGAGGTCTCCCCAGCAAGCAGTTGCACAGGGGAAGAAGTCTTTGTGGCACAGCCAGTAATGAGCTGTGGCTATTGCGTCACGAATGGACACCATATTGCCAGTGGGAAGCACGCCCAGAATCCATATGGCGAAAGGCCTGTTAATGAGCTCCGGGTGCCCAGAGCACTGCTCCCTCTGTGATTTTGCCAAACAGGCAGGAGCAGACAGAAGCCCAGGGCCTTTCTTACTTACTGCGGTTCTGGCCCTGGATGGGGTGTCTCTTACCAGCACCTCCCTATCTGGCTTCCCAGCACATCTCACCCCTACCTCTCTTAGGCCAGACCAGCTCAGGATGGAGGGTCAGCTTCACTGAGATCAGCAGCTCCCACAAAGTGTCAGGCCTTGGGATGTGGCACATGATACAGGGTGACATGTAAGAACAGGCAGTTCCTGGAGAAAAGGGAGAGGTCTCCACGACCCAGCAGTGCCCTATCTCACTCATTTCCTCCCAGCATCTGTCCTATGACATGTTGCAGTTCTCTGGTGCCAGTTAAGTGAATTTATGCATTTTATGCTGGAGCTCTAACTAAATCAACCTTTACAAAATAAACAAGCGACCTCAGAAGATAACTGCACAAAACTCTGATTTGGAGGTGTTACTAGCAATGCAAGCCTGGCAAACAAGAAAATGGTGGAGCCAACACCTGACCTACTGGCAAACACTCTGTCACTCATATCATGAGATAAAAACAATGCCAATGTAATCAGATGGGACAAGATGTCAGACAAGACATGATGAAATTATTTAGAAGACAACTCAAACTACGGATTTATAACCAATGTCATCAACAATGTACCTTGCCCTAAATATATGTGGTACGTTAAAGATAGCTAATAATACCACAGCCACCACAATTAGCAAGTTATTCCAAAATATAGATTTTTAAATCTTTAGCCCATCTTTGATTTGTGTATATTTTATGATATATGTGATGAGGTAATATATTAATACAAAGTAAACTTATGTAATATAAAATAGCATACAGATACTCAATTGCTCAAAAACATTGTACTAAAATAGGGCATGATCAAAAAACATTGACAGCCTCTGTTCTGAAAAATCAGGCTTTTCTGTGTTTCAATCATGTCATAAGACAGTGGGAAGACTTGAAATTTGTGGTTAGCAAGAATGCATATTTCATCAGAGACAGGGAACTTAATGAAGAAAAACGGTCAGGCCTAGAAAGAGAAGGGCTGAGAAATCAGCATAAATGAAGCACATCTAAGTGAGCTGATTTTTTTTTTTTCTGCCATGGCCTCCTCCTCCTCCTCTCAGCAGTCTTGTTTCACAATCACACAGGGAGCCATATGTGTCTGCCCTTCAAGCATGGGCCAAGCTTGCATGACTAGTGAAGCTGATACAGCATCTAGAAGGCCAGAGTGTCCACCCATGAGACCCTGAGCCCCTCACGGCCACCTCCAGAGGTGAAAGAAGCCCAGGAAAGGGGCCTGCCATCCCTGCACCTAGAGAAAGTAAATACTTTGAAAACAGCCAAAACAACGTGCCACAAACCAGGGCATGCTGCCATCACAGAAGCAAATCTTAGCAAGCCCAGCTTTTGTTGTGCCTATATTTAGTTCGTGTTCCCTTAGTTTCAAGGATTTTCCAAATATTCAATTCCTCCCTAAATGCATATTCCCCAGATACCACGTGTCTCCTGAGAACTCTGTGATCACAAAGCGAAAAAGTGGATTTAGTGAGTTACTCACTTCCTGTTTCACTCTCAGAATTCCAGACAATAAGAATGGATGCAGAAGACCCAAATCAAGCTGCCATCTCTGAAGCACACTGGTGAAAGGCATTTCCTAAGAAATGATCCTTCTTCAAGTCATGTGTGCTTTCCTCCATGCGAGGGCAAAGTTGGATGTTGTGTGATAAGATTTCCAGGCCAGGTGAAATCAGGTTGAAATGTGTGACTCCAAGCAAGTCCCTTTCCTTCCCTGAGTCTCACATTTCTCATCCATCTGATAAGGTTCCTTCCATTTTCCCCTGGGGGCCTTGAGGAATTTCTCCTCTTGAAAAGTGAAAGAAATCCTAAAGAATGGAGAAAAAGAGTGGACTAAAAGGACTTTCTAATATATAAGCATATTTCTTCCTTTTATGCATCCATCTTCTTATACAAAGATGTAGAGAACAATGTGTGGACAATATTCTCCATTCTGGGTTTGTTTAGTATGTCTGAACATTAGAAAAGTCAAAGCAGAATCACAGAAATCATGATTTTCATGACAGAATCATTACAGAATTACAGAAATCTTTACTTTTACAAAATTAGCCAGGAAGGATCAAAAGAATGTGTTTCTATCCCCAGGCATGGCTGCTCCACAGTGGGAATTGTTCAAAGTTCCCACTCAGAACAAAGTTCCCACTCAGAATGAAAGTTTCTAATCTATAAAAACATAATAGTGCTTCTCTTTTCTAGCTGCTTGTCCTTTTTCCCCTGCAGGTTATTCTCCATCCCACCCCGAACAGCCCCAAACAGTCAGAGTGGCACAAAATGACAGTCTCCAAAAACTGCCCCGACCAAGATCTCAAAATCAAACTTGCTGTCCGAATGGATAAGCCTCAAAACATGAAGCATTCTGGGTAAGTGTTTCTTCCCCAACTAGCAGTTTTGGACACACGTCTGTTCATTTCTCAAAACGAAAACAGAAACAAACACAAGATCTTCAGAGAACTATATAGAAGGAAATATAAAGAATTCATATTAAAATATTTGACTTTGATATTTACTGTAAACTTCCTCAATTCTTAGGATGACTGTATTTTCATTTTTGCTGTCAAAATAGAAAAATGTCCTTCTCTTTCTCTAATAGGGTTTCTAGGACAATTCAAAACTTTCTTAGCAGCATGCTAGGTGATTCTAGTTTGGAGAGGTCTTATAGGCTCCGCATACCTTGTCGGAGGCACCCAGATCATTCAAACTCTGCATATGACTCACTTGCACTTCAATCAGTAACCCACATCTTTGAGGTGTGAGCAGCAGGGAGAGGCCACCTTCAATCAACTCACATTTAATATATTTTAGTATTTAGTGCAGCATTTAAATGAATGAGAAAAAATAGAAAATTTGTGATCATCTTCATTTTCTTAAGGTTTGAGAAAAATGACCAATTCATTTCAAGTAAAGCAAAAAAAAATAGGTAAGATGCCATTTTTTTTTACAAATAAAACCAGTGATTTTTCTAGAAAATGTTTGTTGGTGACTGAGTATATGCTGAGCCATGACCTATTAAACTAAATCACATGGATCTCATTATCTCAGAAAACATGATAATCGTGTAACTCTGAAAAGGGAAAGTTTAGTAGAAGAGAATGGAGTGTTTGGCGGGTATTCTGCAGGTACACTGCCAACTGGCTATCATTCTGCTTAGCCCCTCTGGGCCCTAGAGAGGTCTCGTTAATTCTTTTTTGGGTGTATGTATATTGATGATAAAGCTCAAAGTACTAAAAGTGCCATTAAAAATGAGGGTTACGGCTGGGCACAGTGGCTCACGCCTGTAATCCCAGCACTTTGGGAGGGCGAGGTGGGAAGATCACCTGAGGTCAGGAGTTTGAGACCAGCCTGACCAACATGGTGAAACTCCATCTCTACTAAAAATACAAAAAAATTAGCTGGGCATGGTGGTGGGCACCTGTAATCCTAGCTATTCAGGAGGCTGAGGCAGGAGAATGGCTTGAACTCGGGAGGCAGAAGTTGCTGTGAGCCAAGATTGGACCATTGCACTCCAGCGTGGGCAACAGAATGAGACTCCATCTCAAAAAAAAAAAAAAAAAAAAAAGAGGGTTGGTTAGATGTACTAGAGGTTTGGGAAATTCACAAACCCAATTTCAGGGCCTAGCCGTGATTAAGACAGGTTTAAACAGAAGCCCACGTGAAGTCCAAGAGGGCGTGACCAGGACAGGAATTGAACTTCCCAGTAGATGAGCAGACCACAGCAGCATGCAGTTAGACAGTAAAGAACAGGAGCCTAGCCATGGTGCCTCGGAGTTCTAGGAAGTGAAAAAAGCCGAAGGTTCCAGAGAAAAACAAAGACCTACCAGTCAGGGCACCAGAGAGGTTCAGGTATGAAGGGTTCCAGAGGAAGCAAAGGTCACCTGTGAGCTGGAGACCAGTGACTCAACCCAAGGGTTGGTTTGGATTTAGAGAATTTGCTTTGCATTGTCTTGAGGCCAGATTATTCCAAGCCTGAGCTGGGATTATGGCAAAGCTCTTCTGCCTGGGGTGTGAAAAAGCCATAGGAGCATGTGCAGGGCCCTAAGTACACACTCAGTCCTTTGTCAAGTATCCAGGATGAAGTACAACCAGATTTTCTTTGATTAAATTAGAATGCCATGGAACATTGCTGAGGTCTACCATTCTTCCTTCTTATCATGCTCCTGGTATATATTCTGACAATATTCATGGAATTTCTCCCTAATATGTCTTCCCCCTCTGTGATGAACATCCTACTTTCAAGACAAAGGGGTTGATAATTCAATTAGGTTTATGTAGTACACAAGAAAAGATCTGCATCTTTAGCAAAATCCTGTCTCATAAATACTCCATAAATATTTTCTAAAGGAACCAGCACGTGAGTGAGCAGAACAGACGTAGAAAGAGAGAGAGAGAGAGACAAAGAGGATAGGGCAGATCAAAGAGAGAAAATAGAGAACAGAATATGAATGAATGTATCTGTCCTCTAAACTGCTTTTTTTCAAACTTCCTTTAAAAAAACGATCACTGCCTCAACCTACATTCAAGTTCCCTCTGAAGCACTGTACTAGGTGTTTTGTTGTGTCACTTATTCTCCACAGCAACCACTTGACACAGGTATTATTTTCCCTACTGGATGAATTCCCATTTCCCGCATTCTCTTCATTCGCTCTGCTGGAAACTGAACTAACTGATTTGGACTGGGGAATTTTTGTGTTGATTTGTTTGTAAAATTATTAACATGTTTCAGGCTACCTTGACCCTACAGATGACAGAAGAAATATGTAGCTCACTTCTGACAGGTTTCATAGCTATTTCATATTGCTAGACTTCCATTTTAAAATTACCCCTGCCGGGAGATACACCAAGAGAGCTTAAAATAGCTCTGAAAAGTGAATGGTGAATGCCTTAATAACACCATCAGACCCAATGTGGCCTAAATCAGGGGTAAGCAACCTTAGTTGCCTAAGGGACTATTCAGAGAAAATAAAAATGTTTATGGAGTACATTTTTTTTCCATTTAAAATAGTTTTACTGAGCCCAGTTGTGTAAAGGAGGATAGAAATATGAGAGCAATGTCACAGCTTAGAAAATGGGAGAAAAAAAGGAAAAGAAAAAATTTTTTTGAGACAGAGTGGGGCTCTGTCACCCAGGCTGGAGTGCAGCAGTGTGATCTCTGCTCACTGCAGCCTCTGCCTCCCAGGCTCAAGCCATCCTCCCACCTCAGCCTCCCAAGTAGCTGGGACCACAGGTGTGCACCACCACACCCAGCTAATTTTTGTACTTTTGGTAGAGATGAGGTTTTGCCAGGTTGGCCAGGCTGGTCTCAAACTCCTGGACGCAAGCAATCTGCCTGCCTTGGCTTCCCAAAGCTCTGGGATTACAGGCATGAGCCACCACGCCCAGCCGAAAAAGGAATTTTAAAGAAGCATAGTTGAGGTTATAAATTGTTCCCATGTTAAGCTTTTTTCTAACATAAAAGGAACATAAGAATCACTGGGAATTATGAATATTGGTGTGCACTGTGGTTCTTTGAATGAGCCACTGGGCCGTTCAGAATAACTTTATTGAACAGAAATGAATGTGTCAGTGGGAAAAATCAACACTGCTTCTTGACCTTAAAATGTTAGTATCTGGGCATATTTGAGAATCAGCAACTCCTAGATGCCTTTCTAATTTTCATCTTTTATATCTGTATGGTGTTTTCAAGTTCAGGAAGCGTATTCATATCCATTCTCTCATTTTATCACTGAAACCACCTCACAAGGATTAGGTATTATCATTCTCCCATCTTAATAAATGCCCCCTCCTTCACCCAGATACCCAGACCAAAAACCTTGAAGTAATCATTGACATTTTCCTTTCTCATCCACCATCAATTTTTGTTTTTCTTTTCGAGACAGGGTCTTGCTCTGTTACCCAGACTGGAGTGCGCAGGTGCAATCCTAGCTTACTGCAGCCTAGACCTCCTGGGCTCAGGCAGTCCTCCCACCTCAGCCTCTCAAAGGGCTGGGATTACAGGCATGAGCCACCAAACCTGGCCATCATCAAATTCTTTTCACTCCATCTTCAAGATAAATCTACAATTCAACCCTTTACCCCTGCCTCCATCTCACCATTGGCTTCCAAGCCTCCGTCACTGCTCCCCTTCACTTTCTGCTCCTGCTTCGTAAGCAGTTCCCTGCTTCTGCCCCTGCCTCCTGGTAGTCTATTTCCTACCGTGAAGCAATTTTTTTAAAAAACACAATTCAGATCCTGCCACTCGAATGCAGGAAAACCTCCAATGATTCCCCATCTCATTCAGAGTAAAAGCCAATGTTGTTACCATGACTACGAGACCCTACATACCTGGTCTTGATCACTGTTCCAGCCACACTGGCCTCCTTGCTCTTCCTCCCAGGCACAAAGTACACCCCCATCTCAAGACCCTTGTCCCGGCTGTTTCCCTTCCCTTTAACCCAGATCTCCAGCATTTCTATACCTTATCAGAAAGCCTTACCTGGCCCCCCGTGTCCTCCCTCTCTCTCTTACTCTGTTTTGTTTTCACCAGAGCTCTTATCATGTATATCATATACTTCTTTATTTATTAGTTTGTTGTCTGTCTTCCCCCCTAGAGTGTGAGTTCCTTGTCAGAAGGGAAATTTGTTTCCTTTTTTCATAGGACCTTCATACAGAGACTGACATGTAGCAAAAGTCCAGTGAATTATTTATTGTTTAGATGAATAAGTGAATAAATGAACCCCCATTTACACTTACAGAAATTGGAGCTTAAAGTGGTTAAAAGACTTGCCCAAGTCAGAGTAAGCATGAGTTGGGTCCAGAGTTATTACTTTCAATCCAACCTTAACTGAGGACCTGAAGCTTGACTAAAATAGAGAGCTCCTTATGACTCCACATTTAATTCATTCAATGAACCACAGTCCACCAACCGGGAGTAATTTGCAGCAATTCTGATTTTCCTTTTATATTTTAACAAACTTCAAAAGGAATACAGTTTGTAACACTTGGCTATCTTCTTAAAATCTCCTTTCTCCTTCCATTTCTGTAGCTGTGCCACTGTTCTAGACCTCTTGTTCTTCAAAATCATCACACTTCTCTCCTCCTCATAGGTCTCCAAGACACCATGCTTTTTGGCACAGACTCTAAAACCAGGGTACTGGACTAGACTAATCAAATATCTTTAGTGTTTCATTTTATCTCCCTTGTTGACTTCTTATCTATAAATGTCAATTAGATCAAGTCAGTTTATAGCGTTGTTCAAAGAATCTATATCCTTACTGATTTTCATTTATTTAGAGGAAGCTCTCAAGCTCTTACTAGAATTTTAAATTTGTTTCTCCTTGTAGTTGTGTCTGGTTTTGCTTCATATGTTATGAAGCTTTGTTATTAGATGCAGAAGCATTTAAGATTGTTAAGTCTTTTTTTTTTTTTTTTTTTTTGAGACGGAGTCTTGCTCTGTCACCCAGGCTGGAGTGCAGTGGCATGATCTCGGCTCACTGCAAGCTCCGCCTCCCGAGTTCACTCCATTCTCCTGCCTCAGCCTCCCAAGCAGCTGGGACTACGGGTGCCCGCCACCAGGCCCAGCTAATTTTTTGTATTTTTAGTAGAGAAGGGTTTCACAATGCTAGCCAGAATTGTCTCGATCTCCTGACCTCATGATCTGCCTGCCTCAGCCTCCCAAAGTGCTGGGATTACAGGCGTGAGCCACCGCACCTGGCCGTTACGTCTTCTTCATTGACTTACTCCTTTTTCATTATGAAATAATCTTCTTGATCTCCAGCAATATTCTTCACCTGCAATTTACTTTGTATGACAGTGATATAGCCCCTCCAGCTTTTTTTGTAAAAAAAAAAAAAAAGTGTTAGCATGGTAAATCTTTTTTTTTTCTATCTTTTTATTTTTAACCTATTTGTGTCTTTAAAAAGTGCATTTCTTATAGGCAGCATACAATGAGGTCTAACTTTTTAACTCAAATTTGAAGATCCTTGCCTTTTAGTTGAGATATTTAGCCTATTTACATTTAATGTTATTATTGATATGTTTAAACTTATTTTGTTGTTTGTCATCCTTGCTTTTTATTTTCTGTTTGTTCTATCTGATCTTTGTTCCCTTTTTCCTATTTTTCTACCTTCTTTGGAATTAGCTGAATATCTTTGTGATTCTACTTTGTCTTCTTTATTGTATTATTATCCCTAAATGCCAATTATATCAAATTGCCTAGAATGCAACTCTTGCCACAACCACTTACTAGCTGTAGGCAAGTTTCTTAACCCCTCTGGACTTCATTTTGCTCAACGTAAAGCAGAAATAACAACAGTATTTGTCTTGTAGGGTTGTTGTGAGGACTAAATGAGCTAATACATGTATAGTATTTAGAACAAGGTCTGATACATGGTTAATAGCTACAGCTATAGAAGAGTTATTGTTGTTAGTGGTGTTGGTTGTAATCATCATTGTTATTTGCTTTCATTTATTCTTTGTACTTTTTTCCAGCCCATGCTTCTTCTTGCTGGGCTGCTATATGATAGCTGAGGTACCTGAGGTCTCCCTGCTCTCCATCTCCTCCTTGATACCCAAGAAGAGGACAAAAGCATCCCTGTAGGAATCATGGTTCTTGTCTCACTGCGACTTCTGTTCTTATAAGAAATTCTTATGAAGAATTTCTGACAAGGAGGAATAAGTTCAAGAGACCTATTGTACAATATGCTGACTATGATTAATAACAATACATTGTATACTTGAAAATTCCAAGAGTAGATATTTAATAAAGAGAGCCATGTTACTAATTCACATTAAATTCACAAATATCATATGAGAGAAGACTGCCTTATTTTTTTATTCAAATGAAAAGTTACAAGCATTGCCATGGGTGCTACCCTGCCAAGTAGTCCCAGAGCAGAGGGACACTGAGGCCAGAGGGGTCTTCCAGGATTCAGCAGTTTTGGGGGATTCCTGGAACTAAAGTTGAACACAGATGAATCTTCCTCTTCTTTTTTTACTCCTTTGTAGCTCGCTCACTCTGGTCTCTCATATAACTAAAATGTCCCCAGTGAATAACAGGGATGTCAGTGACCCAGTAGCAAGAATTTTACAAAAATATCATAAGAGAGGATACATTCAAATCATGATGCAAAATATGGCCTGGAGCTCCAAACCCAGACATGTGTACCTCACTTTCCTTCCCAACAGATGTGCACCCAAAATTATTTATTCTTTCTACTAGGACTGCTTTTTTTTTTTTTTTTTAAGACAGCGTCTTGCTCTGTCACCCAGGCTGAAGTGCAGTGGCGTGATCTCAGCTCACTGCAACCTCCACTTCCAGGTTCAACTGATTCTCATACCTCAGCCTCCTGCGTAGCTGGGACTACAGACGCATACCACCATGCCCAGCTAATTTTTTTTTTTTTCAGTAGAGATGGGGCTTCACCATGTTGGCCAGGCTGGTCTCAATCTTCTAACCTCAACTGATTTGTGCACCTCAGCCTCCCAAAGTGCTGGGAGTACAGGTGTCAGCCACCGTGAGGACTGCTGTTTTTAATACTACAAATAGTGGCACACATAACAACAATAACAATAATACTTATCCAGCCCTTACCACGTGCCAGTGAGCATGCTAAGCACTTGACACGTATCACCCCCATGAGTTCTCACAAGAACTCTATAAAGTAACTGTTAGGTTATCCCCATCTTACAGCTAAGGAAACTGAGGCACAGGGCAGCTAAGCCAAAGGAAAGTTAATGACAGGGCCGGAATTCCCACTTAGGTGTTTCTCCTTTAGTCTGAGATATAACCACTGGTCTAAACTGCCACTGACTACATTAGAATACTGCTTTATCTATTGGTAAATCCAGATTTCCACATACCCGGACAGCTTGAAGACAGAGAGTTCAGGGCCACTAATGCCCACACAAATAGATCTGCCTGTAGTGTGAGGAGCTAGGAGGGAAGCCACCTGTATGTCTGCAATAACAGAACTTCCATCTGCTCCAGGTACTGTGCATCCTCTTTAATGAGCATGTTTCCACCCAAGAAAACGCAGAGCCGGAGCTGACTAGACAGAAACAGTACATCTCAGCCCTCAGTTTTTCTTGGTTTTGACACCTTCTGGTATGTGCCAAATTAGCAATAAATTCTGAGGAAAACCTCAGAGGGAAAGCCCCTCCCTCAAGCAGACTTTCCAAAGGAAAATTGTTACTTTTTCTCTGATCCCACCAGCTTTCCCATTCAGAAGCCTTTAACCAGAAATCCCCTCTGTTCAATTAGAATCGTGACTCCTGTTCTTACATCAAAAAAAGAAACCAAAGTTTGTCATCTAGAAGGGAGGAGGAAGAGTGTGAAGAAGAGGGTACTTTAGAGTTAGGCTCTTTTGAGTTTAATTTCTGGCTGTGTCCTTTATCAGCTGTGGAACCTAGGAAAGTTACTTAAACTTTCTCAGCCTCAGCTCCCTCAACTGTAAAATAGGAATAATAGTGTATAATGATATAGCTAATAGCAAGTATTTACTTTAAGCTAGTTATTGTTCTAAGCACTTTATATTTATACTTTAATCCTCACAACCCTTGAGGTAGGTACCATTATTATTATCCCCATTGTTTAGATGAGAAAACTGAAGTAGAGATAACTCTAGTAATTTATCTGCCCAAGTTTGCACATGAATCTGGGTAACATATCTCCAGATTTAAGCTCTTAACTCCTCCAGATGAGTGTAATAAATTCACATAAAGTGCCTGGCACAGCACAGAAAACTTGTAACACTTCACTAAGTAGTAGCTATTGTTTTTATTATGAAGAAATAGTTAATGATTCAATATGAATTACACTCTGTGGGTTCTATGAACTTCTTTTTCTACTTTTATTCTCATGTCTTATGATTATATAAACAATAGATGTTGTAGCTGTATTCATTGTTGCAAATCTCTTTCTATGGATGCAAAGTAAAGGGAAATGGTTAGTAGCTGCCAGATATAATTCCAGAAAAGTGTGAGGCTGTTACAATCTTGCTAGTCATTACTAAAACAACTACAAAATTTCTTGCCCACTTCCTGAATTTGATCTTTTACGTCATCTACTTCCCTATGTACCTAAGTCCAAGATTTCCTTTCACACATTTAAGTTATTGTTTGCTGCTAAAATGATACACTTTCCTCTGCCCATAGAGAGATTTTGTAATAAAGCTGAGATTTATTGTGCATCTACTTCCTGACATGCCTCATGCTTATACTTCACGAGCACTGTCTCATTTAATCCTCACAACACCCCTGTGAGTTAGGAACAATTACTGACCTGTCTTACAGAACACCAAGAGGTTAAGCATCTTGACCAACATTTCACAGTAACTGGTAGAACTAGAACTGGAAGATTATACTCTTAACTGTTACAAGCCAATAATCTCTCTCCTTAGCCCTGGCTGAACCTCCCTCTTATGTCTATTTACTGCATGAAAACATTAATATATTATTTTAAGCACTGACCAGGACAGCTACATGATCTATGTAACCCCAGAGCTGTTTGTGCTGGCCTCATCAGCAGCACAAGGCTGATAAACTTATCAGTCATCCCGTCAATGCTCCCTGCCTCAGCTTTGGTCCAGCCGTCACCTCTCTTGCCTAAGCCCCTGTGACCAGCTCTTCACTAATCTCTTTGCTTTCTCTCTTGCCCCGCTTCCTCCTACAGTGTATTCTCTATCCAGCAGCCAGTGAGATCTTCTTAAATAGAAATAGGATTGTGTCACCCCTCCCCCACTCTTAAAACCCTGCCATAGTTTCCCATTCATATTTAGAATAAGCATACTGGTGATCTGATTTACCCATTTAAGAGGTCAGTCTAGCTACTGTGGGATGAATGGAGCATAGAGATGAGAAGGAAAGTAGGGAGGCTAGTTAGTGGACTCCTGTCATGGTCCAGGTGGTGTTGATGGTGACTTGACTGGGGAGTTGCAGTGGGGATGGAATGAGATGGGATACATTTGGGAAGGAAAGCTTGAAGAACTTGGCAATGGATTACATGTTTTTATGCAGTGTTTTAAAATCTCATCAGAAATCTTTAGAAAGATCGCTCTGATCTCTCAAGAGCATGGCACTTAAAACCAACTGAACTATAACAAATGTCTATTGACCAGTTACCATATATCAGGAACTGATAGGAATTCAGAAAGAAGAACATGTTTCTATGCTAGGTATTTAGAAAGCATGATCAGGGTTCCTTCCCTCCAGAAACTCACAGTTCAATAGGAACAATAAATATAACCACAAATAAATTAAAGCTGTGTGATAATTGTAACAGCAGGATTATCTACAAGGCCTAGGAGATGAAGACATCAAAGTAAAGGTTTAAACTGAGGGAGAATATGAGTTTTCCCATGAGGAGCAGGGAGAAGGCATCCCAGGCAGCATAGGTTGTACCGAGTTACAGAGGTGTGAATTTTTATGGTGTAGTCAGGAATTACAGATACACAATGTAGATAATACAATGTGCAGAAGCCAAGTCAAGGGGGTAAGCAGAGATGGAAAATTAAAAGTTTTTTAGGCTAGGTCAAGATGCTGGACTTTGTCCCTATAGGCTAAGGTTTTCCCAAGTGTATTCATGCCACTGGTAGTACACAAGATGGTTTTAATGATATATAGACGAGCATGGATCAAATACAATTGGCCTTCCCTATCCACAAGTTCTACATCTGAGAATTCAACCAACCATGGATGGGAAATATGTGGGGGGAGAAAAACAATGAAAAATAAAAATACCATAATAAAAAATAATGTGAATAAAAAGTAACACAGTAGAGCAACTATTTACATAGTATTTACATTGTACAAAGTATTGTAGGTACTCTAGGGATGATTTAATGTATATGGGAGGGGCCAGGCAAGGTGTCTCATGCCTGTAATCCCAGCACTTTGGGAGGCCAAGGCAGGCAGATCACCTGAGGTCAAGAGTTCGAGACCAGCCTAGTCAACATGGCAAAATCCCATCTCTACTAAAAATACAAAAATTAGCCGGACATGGTGGTGCACATCTGTAATCCTAGCTACTTAGGAGGCTGAGGCAGGAGAATAGCTTGAACCCAGGAGGTGGAGGTTGCAGTGAGCTGAAATCGTGCCATTGCACTCCAGCCTGGGTGATGGAGTGCGAGTCCGTCTCAAAGAAAGAAAAAAAATAGTATATGTGAGGATGTGCTTAGGTTACATGCAAATACTACACCACTTTATGTAAGGGTGGTGGATTTTGGTGTCTGTGGATTTTGGTGTCTGCAGGGGTCCTGGAACCAATTCCCTGTAGATACTGAGGGACAAGTGTAATCATTTATGTATTTTAATGTATGCTACATAATGTATAATTGGTATAACAAGCCTATAATATAGTTTACTTTTCAAAATAAATTTATTCATGTTAAGTAAGTTAATTTAAAGAAAAATATCAAGTAAATCATAGAATAGGTGAACAGATGTGGGACCAATGATGAAAAAGAAATGTAAGAGGCCAAAGTTTGAGGCACTTTTCATATAAATGGTGGGGGGAGGGGGGAGGCACTGAAGGAATTTTAGCATGGAAAAGGCATGATAAGATTTGCAGGTGGTAAGCTCTGTCTCATTTCCAGGAATAGGATGAAAATCATTCTCGTGTCCCTGAAACCAATTAAGAGGTTCCTCTATAATTGTCCATGGAAGCAAAAAATGTGGGTGGGGACTGAAATAGTGGAAGTGGGAAGAGGGAAGACGGAGCCATGAGGAACTCCCCAGGAGGTAAAAACTCAACTGCACTTGGCGACTGAAGAATAAGGATGAGGAAACAGAAGGACCCAGGATGACTCCTGGGTTTCTGGCTTGAAGGTCTGAATAGATTTTGGCTGCCAGCCACTCTTAAGGGCCCCTGAAATTTGTCAGGCAGGAAAAATTTTAATTAGGTGCATTCTTCATTATGTTCCAAAGCAGAAATTCTGTCTGATTTGAGGTGAAGTGAGGATTTGGAAGTTTTCCAGTGGGTGTTGATGACAGTAAACAGGTAAAGCCAGTTTTAGAACTCAGTATTTGAATGTATTTCAGTATGACCAGATCTCTCCTTTCTTAGTTGGATAGAGCCTGAAAAATGCCAGCCTCGATTCCTAGATTGGTGCCAGTTCAATATGTAACAATCCACAATGCAGATAGGATAATACATGAACTGATTAGTAATATTGACCTTAGGCCAGGCGCGGTGGCTCACACCTGTAATCCCAGCACTTTGGGAGGCCAAGGCGGGTGGATCAACTGAGATTGGGAGTTCGAGACCAGCCTGACCAACATGATGAAACCCCATCTCTACTAAAAATACAAAATTAACCAGGCATGGTGGTGCATGCTTGTAATCCCAGCCACTTGGGAGGCTGCGGCAGTAGAATCACTTGAACCCAGGAGGAGGAGGTTGCGGTGAGCTGAGATCACACCATTGCACTCCAGCCTGGGCAACAAGAGTGAAACTCTGTCTCAAAAAAAAAAAAAAAAAAGTAATATTTATCTTAACATATCCAGACAGCTTTGAGCTCTGCCTCTGTAGTTCTCAACTCTCCTTTTTATTTTATTTTTCTGTATAAGAAATTAATTTCTTTCAACAGAGGAGCTTTTGGAGAAGGAGGAAGGAAGTGGGGAGAACTTCTTATGTTGACTTGGAACTTCCTCCCTGTAATGTACCTGCATTCCTCCCTGTAATACACCTGCAATACAGCAAAAGAAAACAAGGGAAGGTTTTCCTGAATGAAACTTGACAAGATGCAAGAGTTGTGAGATTTAGCACCCTCTTTTTTCTTTCCTGTGCAATGTCTTTCAGGAGTTCCCCTACCTAAAAGACTTTTAGCACATACACAAATTAAGTTGCAGCGTCACATTTTCCAAGGTGCTTTCTGGAATCAGTCAAGGAGTCTAAGTCTCATGATAGGCCTCAATTCCTCCTGTAAGTGGAAGTGAAAAGTGCTTGCTGTTGTTTGTGCTCAACCACAGAGCGCCAAAATCTGTGCCCTGTTCCTGTGCCATGTGTGTTTTCTTGTTTATAACTACCAAGCTTCATGGCAAAGTGTGTTCAACAATTCACTCACTCAAGCATTAATGCAGCTCTGGTCTTTCTCCTTTCCCTTAGGTATTTATGGGCCATCGGTAAGAATGTCTGGAAGAGATGGAAGAAAAGATTTTTTGTATTGGTGCAGGTAACTAACTCTTCAACTCTTAAGAGACATCAGTATTAAAGATTTGCTAGAATGAATGAATGCTTTTTAACTGAGGTATAACTTAAATACACAGAGCTTATGCATTTAGCTCAACAAATTTTTACATATATCCATGTAACCACCATTCAGAGGAGGATACAGAACATTTCCAATACGCAAAGGGCTCCCTTGTGCTCTATTCTCTATTTTTATATCACTTTTAAATTTTAAAAAATTAATGAATACTCATAATTTTTTAATTCGAACAATACAGAAGTATGTGAGATAAGTAGGGGAGAGTAGACTTCCACCCCTGATAAGTAGGGGAGAGTAGACTCCCACCCCTGCCCAGTCTCCTGCCAGGAATGGAGGATTCCAGGAGGGAGCAAACTCATGCCAAGTGAGGGCTATAGGGACATTAACTTTGGCTGAAAACAATGTAGTATTTTGAAAAGAACTGAGATAGGCATTATGAGTAAAGTCAGAATTTAGTTGGACTTTTTGCCTCTATCTTATTATTTAGTGTGTTTGAATTTGAATTATCTGCGTGGGAGTGCTCTACTCTTCTTGGTGCCTGGTACTTCCAAAAGTCTTAGCCAACGTCCCATAACTGTGTTTAATATCTAGAATAAATCTTTCTAGTAAACTTCCTTTTTTTTTTTTTTTTTTACTGAAACAAACCAAATTCTTCAAGTTGTTCTGCAGCTTGCTTTTTCCACACGAGTTATTTAGATACCTTTCAATGTTTATACATATAGCTCTGGCTCTCATATCTGTAAACTTTTCTCTTTTGGATAGACTTCTGGACTTTCCCAGTTTGGGCTATTCTTATTCTTAACAAGGCTGCGGGGAACATCTGTGTATATGGATACAAATGTAGATGCAGATATTGATGTTAATATATTAGTCATATATAAATAATACCTTTACTCTTGAGCATTTCTTAAATTTTTTTCCAGAAATAGTAATACCTGTCCTTGAAAGACCCCATCTTTTTGGTGGGGGAGGGGTGTTTATTTTTTGCATCAGGATTTTTCAGTTTACAAAGAAGTTTTCCAGTGCCTCTTTTTAATTTTCAGGCTCCACTGGAGCATTTAAACTATAATTCAATTTGCAGAAATCTAATTTATGCTATACGCTGAAAGATTTCACAAAGTGAGTCAACTTGGAACTGAGTGACAAAGGTTCTTATTGGGTTACTTGACAAGGATTAATATTTAGAGTGCTACCAATATTTAGAGTGCTTTATACTCAGAGACCTGACTACAAAGCAACTCCCTTTTAGATCTAAATGACCTTGAGGGTTTCACCAACTCTGAACTTCTAAGACTAGACTGTCTATAGATCTACTTAAGTCTCTGCTGTGCCGCTAAGGCAAAATACAGCTCTCTGGCTCTAATAAGCAAGAGGTCAGGTCATCTTTGCTTTCAGTATTGTTGTAGGATAGAACAAAACCTTAAAGTGATTTAGCCGCAAAGAACATTTTGGAATGATGCCCGTCCCTCAAAATAATCCACAGCTGCCCAGCACGGTGGTTTACGCCTGTAATCCCAGCACTTTGGGAAGCCGAGGCGGGTGGATCACCTGAGATCAGGAGTTCAAGACTAGCCCGGCCAACATGGTGAAACCCTGTCTCTACTAATAATACAAAAAATTATCTGGGTATGGTGGTGCTTGTAATCCCAGCTACTAGGGAGGCTGAGGCAGAAGAATCACTTGAACCAGGGAGGTGGGGGTTGCAGTGGGCTGAGATTGTGCCATTGCACTCCAGCCTGGGCAACAAGAGCAAAACTCCATCTCCAAAAAAAATAAATAATTAAAATAACCCATGGCTAAGCAATTGAGGCTATTTTAGCCTGTGGTACATTTCCTCAGACTATTAACTGACCAATATTTATTGAGCACCTACTTTGTGTGGAGCGCATTGAGAGAACATGGAGAAGAACTATCAGGTCTGGTGTTTAGCTCCCAGAAAGGAATCTGTTAGAGTTCTACATATGCAAACAGCAGAAATAGATTCAAGCTAATTAAGGTTTAAAAAATGAATATGTGGAAGGCTTTGGAGTTAACTCATAGAATTGTGAAAAAGGCTGAATTACCCATCCATGTTAAGAACAGGGCCAGCATAGCTCCAGAAATCCAAGTTGTATTAGGCTTCTCCAGAGGGACAGAACCAATAGGATATATGTATATAAGAAAGGGCATTTAGTAGGGAGAACTGGCTCACATGATTACAAGGCAAAGCCACACAATAAGCTGTCTGCAAGCTGGGGAAGAAAGAAGCTGATAGTGGCTTATTCTGAGTCCGAAAGCCTCAAAACAAAGGAAGCCAACAGTACAGGCTTCAGTCTGAGGCCAAAGACCTGAGAGCCCCCAGCAAGCCACTGGTACAAGTTCCAGTGTATAAAGGCCAAAGAACCTGGAGTCTGATGCCCAAGGGCATTAGGAACAGAAGGAACAATGTAGCAGGGAAGAAAGACGAAAGCCTAAAGACTCGGCAAGCAATCTTATCTCACCTCTTTCCACCCGCTTCATTCTAGCTGCACTGGCAGCTGATTGGATGGTGTCCATCCACACTGGGTGTGGGTCTTCCTCTCCTGGGCCACGAACTCAACTGTCAATCTTCTCTGGCAACACCCTCACAGACACACCCAGAAACAGTACTCCACCAGCCATCTAGGCATCCTTCAATCCAATCAAGTGGACACCTAATATTAACCATCACAAGTCCTGGAACCATGGCCAGTGCTGCTGGTGTGGTCATGAGACAGACTGGCTCTGACCGCTTTCTATCCTTGCATCTCTCCTTGAGGGTCAGATTTCACAGAGGGAGAATTGGTTTAGTCTAACCTGGTTCACTCCCAACTTTTAGCAGAAAGAAGGGATGGCACTTGGATTGACAGTCCCACTGGATTGTCTTTCATGCAAAATCAGGATGCCATTACCAGAAGGAGAAATGGATACTGGGAAGGTAAAAATAACTGGTATCCACTTTAAAGAGCATACAGTGTAAATGGGAAGACAAGACACATCAAGAGGCAGTGCTGGCCAGGAGCAGTGGCTCACGCCTGTAATCCCAGCACCTTGAGAGGCCAAGGAGGGCAGATCACTTGAGTTCAGGAATTTGAGACCAGCCTGGGCAACATGGTGAAAACCCATCTCTACTAAAAATACAAAAACTAGCCAGGCATGCTGGCTCGCATCTGTAATCCCAGCTACAGGGAACGCGGAGGCAGGAGAATTGCTTGAACCTGGGAGGTGGAGGCTGCAGTGAGCTGAGATTGCGCCACTGCACTCCAGCCTGGGAGACAGAGTGAGACTCTGTCTTTTAAAAAAAAAAAAAAAAGCAGTGCTGAGTCATGCATGGTTCTCGCCCCTCAGTGCTTCTCATTGCACTTGGCACAGCAGTCTCTCTTGGAATCACTTGGGAGCATGCCTGGCCTCCCCGATAGACTGTGCACTGTTTCAGGGCCAGTTTTGTTTCTGATTCTTTTTTGTGTCTTTCCCTCTTTCCTCCACCACACCCATACACAGTCCCTAGCCCAGTGTCTGGCAAAGAAAAGAGAAAGGAAGAGAGAGGAGAAAAGCTCAGGCAATACCTTGGGTGGTGCTGAAAAAGGAGAGATCATGTGCTCCGAGAAGTGGCTGGTGACAACCATTCTCAGATTTCTGAGAACTTTTGATATGATGAAGTACTTAGGAGAAGTAGATGACCTCTTATTTTGGGAGAGGAAACTCTTCAGGAAAAACAAGAGGAAATGTGTGGAAAACATCAGTAAAGCCATGTCTGTACAGTAAGTAGAGGGAGAACCAAAAGGGAGAGAATGATTTTTTCAGGCAACTGGAACACAGGTGTTTAGAGCCTTCACACTGAGCCTTCTAATAAGAGAAGATGAAAGTCACACAGCAGCTAAAAAGCAAGCTCTGTGCTCACTTCTGAGAATCATAAAAGGGCACTTCTCATCTAAAGCTCAGTATCTTTCCTAGAAAGGCAGGAGAAAGTAAGTTCAGAATTCTGTGAAATTTTTCATGTACATATGATTCTCATTAACTTTAAAGAGCTGTCAAGGTATGTTGGGTACATCCATCCCTCCCAAAAAAATCTGTTTCAGCCTGAATCAGATTTCTCCCTTAACAACCTCTGTGACACACAGAGGTGACATGAGAGTCCCATCATCACAAAGATAATGGGGGAGCCAGGATGACAACTCAGGTCTTCTCTTTCAATTCTTGTCCTATTCACCACAACAATATCTAAAAGCAATTTGCTGGCATACCCAGAAAATACTGCATTATTTTTAAATTCTTTCCATTTTTTCTTCTCCCCTATTTAAGTGATCACATTTAGAAGCACTTTATCAATATCATAAAGAAAAAAACATACTCCCTTTGAAACAACGCCAATGCCGTCAGAGCTGCAGGAGGAAAGTTCAGGGCCACCAGTGCTGCTCCAATTCAGAGGAAGCTAAAATGTCCCAGGTTGTTTGAAGGAAAGGATGTCAGTCCAAGCGGTGGCAGTTAGCCCCCAACAGCTGCATGCAATGTTGAATTCAGTCATATGTACAAATGATTTTCAGTTTCTCTTTAGCCACCAAACCCTTACTTTGAAACTCAAAATGCAAACATGAAACCCGGAGAACCACCCTGGTTCAATTTGCAGAAGGGTGAGGATTCTGGGGAAGGGAGAAGGTTCCCCTAACCCCACCCCTGCTCCCAGGCAGCCTTAGAGGGAACTCCCTGGAAAACAATGTGGAAACCACCAAACAGAAAGTATATCTACCCAAGTGACTTATGGAATCTTTGTGTCTTTCAATTCAGATGTTAGATCTTATGGAATGTGTTTATATAGAAAGCTAGCAGCACACAATTTCCAACACAATTATGATTTAATATATTAGATTTAAAACAACGAAAATTGTCTGAAAAAACAAAGACAAAGAGAGGACATCCAACATTAGTCTCCTCAAAATTCATCTCCTGCTCTACACATACACACAGAGTCTACCTTTTTGCTTATAACACGTAACAATTAAAATTCTCCCTGACTGAGATTTCCTATTAGTACTACTGTCTTGGGGAACCAAATTTTAGACTATAAAGGGACTTCCTACTAGCCAGGGATAAAGGACATACTCAGAGGAGTGCTGGACCAAAGTAGCAATTTCCATTTCTTAAGGATCAGAGCTAAAATTACTGTAGATGTGGCTAGAGTCTACCCTACCAACTGTGAAGGGAATGAAGCAGTTGCAAGGAGCTTCTGTGACAGAGATTCAAACATTCCCGTGCAATGAGAGACTGTCTGTAAATGGGGGCCTGGACCATCTGTATCAGGTGTTGTTTAAAATGCAGATCCCAAGGTGCCATCCAGAAGACTCTGATACAGTAAGTCTGGGGTGGAGCCCAGTAATCTGTACTTATAACAGGCACCGCAGGAGATACTGATGCAAGTGGTCCAAAGGCCACCCCTGGAGAAACACTGCCTTGGAGGTCATTATCCCGCTTAAAGTGAAGGATCTCATTCCCTTCAGATGATACCATCTTAGAGTTTATGTTCTCTATGGAACCAAGCATCAGAGTAGCTAAATAGATGACTATATTCAAATGGCACAATAAAGCCTCCTCTTGCCATGTTCCTTGAAATTCCAATATATGTGCTATAAACTTGGCTGGCTGCAAACCCTAACCCAGAGATCAAGGGGAAATGGGCCTTCAGTACCCTGAGTCAAGAAATTACTGGGGTCTCATTCTAAACCCTCGGGTCCATGCTGAGAACCAAACACATTGATTACTACTGTTAGTAACTCTAATGTGACCAAATCAACACTAATGATAAAGGTGCCAATTCCATAGAGCACCGCTGGATAGCCAGAACGCCCCACCCCGTGTGTGTGTGTAAGGAGAACAGTGAAAACAGGCCAACTTATCACCCATATCAGGTTGGAAAGTCTTAACGCTTTCGTCTTTTTATTTAAAAAAATATTTTTATTCTGTGATCAAAAGATTTCTGGTGGCCAGACATGGTGGCTCATGCCTGTAATCCCAGCACTTTGGGAGGCTGAGTCAGGTGGATTACGAGGTCAGGAGTTCAAGACCAGCCTGGCCAATATGGTAAAACCCCATCTCTTCTAAAAATACAAAAATTAGCTGGGCATGGTGGTATGCGCCTGTAGTCCTAGCTGCTCAGGTGGCTGAGACAGGAGAATCACTTAAACCCAGGAGGCGGAAGCTGCAGTGAGCCAAGATCACGCCACTGCACTCCAGCCTGGGTGACAGAGCAAGATTCTGTCTCAAAAAAAAAGAAAAAAAAAAAAAAAAGGATTTCTGGTTAAAATCTACTTTTTTGATTGGCGTTCAAATAATTTCTGAGACATTTCCCCCCATTTTAGCACCATACAAACTGTAATATTCTGTGTTTCCTTTAATAATGTGGACAATCACTTATATTTATATGGTTTCTTAGAGTTTACAAAGTGTTCGTCAAGCTGGTCTTCACAACCTTTCTGTACTACAGTGAGGACAAGGCTTTTCTCAACTTCACGTTAGAGGAAACTAAGGCTCAGAGTGGTTAAGTGGCCTGCCCAAGGTCAATGGCTTGTAAGCAGCCAAATATGAAACCTAACACAGGCCAGGCGCAGTGGTTCACGCCTGTAATCCCAGCAGGCCGAGGCAGTGAGGGAGGCCGAGGCAGTGAGGGAGGCTGAGGCAGGTGGATCATGAGGTCAGGGAATCTAGACCATCCTGGCTAACATGGTAAAACCCCATCTCTTCTAAAAATACAAAAAATTAGGCAGGCGTGGTGGCGGGCGCCTGTAGTCCCAGCTACCTGGGAGGCTGAGGCAGGAGAATGACATGAACCCAGGAGGCGGAGTTTGCAGTGAGCCGAGATCATGCCACTGCACTCCAGCCTGGGCGACAGAGGGAGAATTTGTCTCAAAAAAAAAGGAACCTAACACAGGTCTTTTGATTGCAAGTGCCTTCAATAACTCCAAGCACTTAGACAGGACTGGCACCCGAAGAGACTGATGCATACAGAATTATATATATATGATGGAATACTGCTCATCCATAAAAAGGAATGAATTAATGGCATTCACAGCAATTTGGATGGGATTGGAGACTATTATGCTAAGTGAAGTAACTCAGGAATGGAAAACCAAACATCATATGTTCTCATTCATAAGTGGGGGCTAAACTATGAGGATGCAAAGGCATAACAATAATACAATGGACTTTGGGGACTCAGGGGGAAAGGGTGGGGAGAAGGTGAGGGATAAAAGACTACAAATTGGGTTCATTGTATATTGATTGGGAGACGGGTTCACCAAAATCTCACAAATCACCACTAAAGAACTTACTCACGTAACTGAATATCACCTGTTCCCCAAAACCCTATGGAAATAAAACATTTTTTAAATAAAGCATTTTTTTAAAAGAATGTTCTAGAACTGAATTACTCAGAACCAACATGGCTCCTCTGTTTCTGATTCCCAACTGAGAATGTTACCAAAAATTATGTTCTAGCTTTCAGAAAAATCGCTAAATCAGAACAAGATAAAATATTGTTAGATAATATATAATGCCTTGGAATACAGTAGTAGTCACCTCGGAATACAATATTAAAATAAGTTAACCACAAAAATGAATTGTAAGACATATGAGTAGTTGAAGGATTTGTAACTCCAATGTTTGTTTTTGCCACTCCACAATTGCTCTATAAGACATTTATATTTCTTGTTGCAAATGGCAGATATCAACCCAAACAAGCTTAAGTTTTAAAAGGGGAAGAATTGTATTGGTTAGCTAATTAAACTAGTAATTAACTGGAGAGTCTCCTGTCATGACTAGATCCAGGACTCAAGCAATATTATCAAGGCTCTGTCTCTCAATATATTTAATCTTTTGGCTCTGTTTTCCTCTGAATTGACTTCACCCTCGGCATAATCTCTGGCAGCTCAAGCCTTACAAAAGTTTATCAGCCCCAGAGAAAACTTTTGTTTTCCAATTGTTCCAGTACAGGCCCTCAGTTAGCTTTCTTTGGCCCAGTGTGGTCCCAAATCCTTGCACCAGTCACTGCAACCAAGGAGATACTATGTTGATTGGCCAGGCATGGGCCAAGTGTTTTACTCAACCTACTTCCAGCTAGACATGCAGTTAGTCCCACACAAACCACTTGCACTGAAAGTTGAAAAGAGAGTGGTTCCCAAAGGAAGACCAGGATTCAGTTGTGGGAGGGCAATGCATGGTCTGCATGCACACATAAGAAATGCCCCCACAGAAGGCCAGGTGTAGTGGCTTATATCTATAATCCCAGCACTTTGGGAGACTGAGCTGGGACGATCACCTGAGGCTAGGAGTCTGAGACTAGCCTGGGCAATGTAGTGAGACCCCATGTCTACGAGAAATAAATTCTTTTTTAATTATCAAAAAAAGAAATGTCCCACAGATGTTATCATCATCCCCATTTAAAGATCACAAAACCATGTCCCAGAAAAGTTAATTGAACTGCCTTGGTTCACATAGAAAATAATGGATCTGAAAACCAAATCCAGTTCTGCATGACTCTAAAATCTATTCTCCTTCTCCTCCACCAAATGGCCTTTACTTCAGTGCCAATCAGGAGTTGGGATTTAGACACTGTGATCTTTCATTCGCAACTACATCACATTAAAAATAGTCCTTAGTCTCCAGGAACTGTGTGATTCACACCATAAAAATTTTCTCCATCCTCAGATTTTGGCTCAATCCATCAATGCTTCCTCAGGAATTCCTTGCCCGATCACCCATCTAGACCAAATCTCCAAGCTCTTACAGTACCATATACCTCTGTTTTTAATATTTGCCACTATCAAAATAACACATTTGTGAAATAATGGGATTAATGTCTACCTTCATGCTAGACATGAGGGCAGGAATCATGTCTGGTTTTCTGCATGTTTATAGTCCCCAAACCAAACACACTACCTACATATTTGTTGAATGAATGAATGTATCTATTATAAACAACTCTTTTCTAAAATATGTATGCGAATTTTGGACAAGGGCTAGTGACCAGGGTTCAGTAAAAATAACAGCTGATTAATTTTCAAGGAATGATGGTAAAAGCAAGGAAAGAGGATTTAGACAAAATACATTCTACTGTTGTATGTCCAAGTATTTTAGTCTCCCATAGGTGATAAGAAGGGGAGGGGAGAGTTGGGGACAAGAAAGGGTCTAACCTTTTCATCTCATGACTGGAATCTACTTGCTAACTATAATTGAAACTCAGGGGCAATCTTAGAGGTTATGGACAGTTCCTATATATTAAAACAGTAGTTCTCACATTTTAGCAATGTATTAAGAGATATCTGGCCAGGTGTGGTGGCTCATGCCTATAATCTCAGCACTTTGGGAGACCAAAATGGGAAGATCACTTGAGCCTAGGAGTTCAAACCAGCCTAGGTAACATAGTGAGACATCCCCCGCCACCATCTCTACCAAAAAATTAAAAAAAAAAAATAGCCAGGCATAGTGGCACATGCCTCTAGTCCCAGCTACTGGGGAGGCTGAAGCAGTAATATCACTTAAGCCCAGGAGGTCAAGGATGTAGTGAGCCATGTTTGTGTCACTGCGCTTCAGCCTGAGTGACAGCAAGACCCTATTTTGAGAGACAGAGAGAAAGAGAGAGAGAATCTGAGACAATTAAGAAAAATGTATAATCCTAAGTCCTACTCTGACCTGAGATTCTGATTCTGGTCTGACTTAAAGAATCTACATATTTATAACCTAGTACACCCCCTCACCCCACACACACACTATCTAATAATAAAGGCAGCTGCCACCATCCACTCTTTTTTTGTTTTTTTGGTTTGTTTTTTTGTTTGTTTTGAGATGGAGTTTCGCTCTTTCTCCCAGGCTGGAGTGCAGTGGTGCGATCTCAGCTCACTGCAACTTCTGCCTTCCCATTTCCAGCAATTCTCCTGCCTCAGCGTCCGGAGAAGCTGGGATTACAGGAGTCTGCCTCCACGCCCAGCTAATTTTTATATTTTTAGTAGAGAGGGGGTTTCACCAGGTTGGCCAGGCTGGTCTCAAACTCCTGACCTCATAATCTGCCCGCCTCAGCTTCCCAAAGTGCTGGGATTACAGGCGTGAGCCACTGCACCCGGCCCGCCATCCACTCTTTAAGGAACATTACTTCAAAGCATTCTCTAGTTTAAGCACGTGACTGGAAATGAGCTAAGGATTTTTAAAGGTGTATCTGAGGTGCAGCCACCTTTAAAATAAAACCTCACTTACTGTTCCCTCAGAAGTCCCAACTGTCTGTCCCCTGATTCCATGAGAATGTACCTACCCTCTGAAAATCCCAAGGATGTGAAAGACATAGTCCTTTAAGCCCTTCTCTGCAAAGTGCACTTTCAGATGTCTGCTGGTCATTTGAGATCACTAGATTTTTATGCTTTCTGTTGTAGGCCAGGCTGTCTGACAAGGGTGGCTGACTTTCTCACTTCTAACATGCATTCCAGGCTCTACCATGCCTTTATTACAACAGTGCTCACTGCCTCATTAATTTTTCATCAACAAAATACAGTTTTAAAAGAATTCTACTATGACAGAGGAACATGCATTTCATTGGAAATGGCTATTACTTAGTGTGGTCTTGTGGAAGTTTAAAAAATAAATGTAAGGCTTTCCAAATCTTTGCAATTCTCCCACCATTCAAGCACTCTAGAAAAAGTGAGATTCCCCCCAAAATTTCCAATAATTAGAATCATTCAAAGAGAAATCGTTCTTTCTCCCCTCCTTTATTTCCTAAAGTGCCTTGCGAAATCCTAAATCAAGATGCTCGCAATAAACCAACTCAATTTGGTTTACCCACTCAAACCAATTCAGTTTGTGGAGAGTGACTTCAGCAATATAACCAGAAGAGGGCATCAGCATACAGCTCTCCAAGAAGGAAGCCACTGAAATAGAAAAGGAAAAAAAAAAAATTAAAAAGCCCAAACCATGTAGTAATAGTAAATGCATAAATCTTGAAATAACACCCTTCTGTTGTGATTTTTTTTTTAAATCTTAAGTGAGTGTCGGCGACTCTCTGTTTGGCCAATCACATTAACAAACTATGTCATCTCTCATGTTGCCAGATGAGAAATGCCAGGTTAAAAAAAAAATCCGACTGGGCATGGTGGCTCATGCCTGTAAACCCAGCACTTTGGGAGGCTGAGGCGGACAGATCACCTGAAGTCGGGAGTTCGAGACCAGCCTGACCAACATAGAGAAACCCTGTCTCTATTACAAATAGAAAATTAGCCAGACATGGTGGCACGTGCCTGTAATCCCAGCTACTCAGGAGGCTGAGGCAGGAAAATCACTTGAACCCAGGAAGCGGAGGTTGCGGTGAGCCAAGATCATGCCATTGCAACCCAGTCTGGGCAACAAGAAGAAAACTCCATCTAAAAAAAAAAATTCCCCACGGGACCGTTCCAGCAATATCTATGATCATTGTCATGCAGGGGGTCACAGGAAATCTGTTATCCCTAGGATCAATAATAACAAGTTGGAAAGGCCTGGTACTGTACTTGGAATCCCCTGTAAATGTTGGGGGTAAAACCCCTTTTTTGGATTGTATGTACTCAACTTTTTAGAACCAATCAGATTCAACTAGTGAATGCCCATTATATGGCAGATTTTGCTTATGGGAGTGAAAATACAATCAAGACATATGACACCCTAGACCTGCCTTCAATGAATTTATAATCTAGTAGGTAAATCCACCTATTGAGCTATACTATATTAGAATGTGTGTCAATGCAAGGAAGCTGCCTGTATAAATGCATATATATATGAAGTGTTTGCTCTATGGGTATCACACATGGTATGTAAAACTCAATTAATTCTCTAGCAACAATAAGATGCAGGTAAATACAGATGAAGACTCTGAGGCTTACAGAACAGACAGCTTATCAGAGCTGGGATGGGACCCCAGGCCCATGGAACCCCCAGCCTACACTCTTAACCTTCCATTTTAGAAAAGTATGCCATTGGTTATTTTGTTTATTACAAAAAATTAATATGTGTTCCTTTATGAAAATACTCTCAGTGACCCAGCCTTAGGTTTCCCCTGGCATTTTGATATAAGGAAGAAGTTCTGCAAACCCTGTACATTATAAAGAAACCCAAGCAGGGCGGTAAAGTTTCCATCAGGAGCCAACAGAGGGCAGCAACAGACAAACCAACTACCAAAAACATCCTCCTGCAGACACCCTTCATCTCTCCACTGGGACCTTCAAGCCTCGGACAGTGCGGGAGATGCATGTAGCGCTCGCGAACATCAACTTCTTATCACCATTAAAACAACAAAAACAAATCTCACTATAGAAGACACTAAAAATGTCCCCCGCTGGGATCAAAGTTCACTTAGAAAGTGTCTCTTTTAATAAAGGAAACTAAGGGATGAGGGATGTGGCACTCCTTCTCTAAGACATTTGACATCCGTGGATAGTAAATATGCCTGAGAGCTTTTGGCCCAAAGCTGGGAGGATGCTTGCTTTCCCACGGGCTCCTTGCAGACAAGCCAGATGTAGAAATGCTAAGTGTATGTGCTGGATCTGGATGCACTAGAGTGACAGGGTCCTGAAGGCGGGCCTGCAGCTGTGAGCACCCGCCCTGCACTGGCATGGTTTGTGTCGGTAGAGTGAGGGCTGCCATTAGGGCACAAGTGGCAACAGCCACGCCATTGTGGGGGCTGAGGATTGCTCTACTGTGACTGGCACCTAGCGATCAAGCGCTCATTGCTTGTGACAGCATGTCACTCCTGCACTTGTCTGAGATAAGAAGAAGACTTCAAAGCAACCAAAGTACTCCTTCAGCAGGAAGAAGGGGACAAAACATGTAGTTTGATGCTGATCAAAATGCTGCAAAAAATGAAATACTGAAATAAAAAGTCATGAATAAATGAATGTCTAGCCTCTAACTTCTGACCAAAAGGCCCATGTTGTATCTGCGAGCATGGCAGTCTCAGCCAAGGCCACAGTCACATTAGGTAGAACATACAAAATTGCTGTCATTTAACCACTTTTGACCTACAAAAATGGCAATCACATGTAGCTTAACCCAATTATATTAAAAGCAATAATGATAATAGCTAACCTTCATCAAGTACTTACTAAGTGCCAGGAACAGACTCTAAGTGCATTCCACATGTGAACTCATTCAGTCTTCACAGTAAGCCAATGAGGTAGGTTCTAAGGTTGTATCCAGTCTACAGACGAGGTTATGAAGGACCAGAGAGGTTAAGTAATGTGCTCAACGTCACACAGCCAGGAGGTAGCAAAACTCAGTTTGAACCCAGCCACTCAGTCCAGATCCTCAGAGGAGAGAACACGGGGGAGGGTTTTTTGGAGAAGACAGGCTCTAGGGGTCAACCTCACAATCTGCTTTTCCTTAACAGGTCAGTCAGTACACGTTTGCCATGTGCAGTTATCGGGAGAAGAAAGCAGAGCCTCAGGAACTTCTACAATTGGATGGCTACACTGTGGATTACACCGACCCCCAGCCAGGTACCCACCGACCCTCAAGGCCACAAGCCCACAAACCCTCAACCTTCCCAAATCAATGGTCAACTAATAATTGCTGGGCACTTATTCCATGCTAGGCACTAAGTCAATTTACTAAGGGTTTCAGCCGTGTGTATGACAGCCACAATCCCTGATATTATGCCGTTTCCATCCCGGTTGGTTAAATGCCATCCTAACCTAGTGCTTTGGTTTTACTCAAGGGATTCTCTAATTTAAAACCAAAAAGTAAGAGCATTTTTCTTTTACCTACCTGTATCCACATCAAATATGGACTCCACCATACAATGCTAAAAAAAAAATTCTTAAAAAGAAGTAGTCCTACATGTACACCAAGGAGTGTGTGTGTGTGTGTGTGTGTGTGTGTGTGTTGTTTTTCACCAGTGATGTGTGGGCTTGGCAGGTTTCAGTGACCAAGTGAGACTGCCCAATATATCCATATTCCCTAGCTACAATTCAAGAGATCATCAGGTTAGCTGGCAGCACTTGAAAACCCTCCCTAAATGTCTTTTTCCCTAAGAAGACACCAATCCACAAGCAGAGACAATGAAGCTCTTAAGCCTTATGTAGCTAAGAAAACTACACGAACGGTAGTATTTCTTAAAAGTTCTACACCGCATAAGTTCTACATCCTGCCCCCTCGCACCTCTCCCCCTACCCATTTTATCTTTTTCCCAGAAAAAAAAATGAATAGAAATCAGCCTCAAAGAACCTTCAAAATGGGAGGGGGGTGCGAAATCATTTCAGCATATTAATGAACAACAAGCACCAACAGCCCTCTCCCGGAGAAGTTTATTTTTATGCCAAATCTGCACAAGGAAAGCATTTCCAACCATACTGCATTATTTGGCCCAAAACCTTTTTTTCTACTCCCATATTGCTCTTCCACATGCAACAAAATACACATAAAAGAAAAACAGAGTTTGAGAGAAGATGGGGTGCTGACCTGAAAAGGTGTGGCAGGGAAGGCCTTGGGCCCAGCCCACTTAGTAAAATTATCACCCGCAGAATCTCAACCGAGTGACTGGGCCCAGCCCCACCCCTTCGGACTTTCATATGTTATTTGCCACTTGCCAGAACAGAATGCAGAGCTGACCACATAAGGCGTGAATTAAATGCTCTGCCTGGAAATCCTTCATAATGAGTAGAACCAACAAGTTTGAAACAAACAATTTCATGCAACTTCTCATGGAAAGGATGGGGCTCCTGCCTTAGGAAACCAGTCCTTAGGACGTTCTGTGATGGTTTGTGTTCTTAAGCCATTGTGTATCCTTCAAAAAAATAGATTCAGTCCTCCTTAGGACTTTTATTTTTAAGTAGAAGGCTAGGGTGAGGAGTGGTGGCTCACATCTGCAATCCCTAGGCGAGAAGATTGCTTGAGACCAGAGTTCACGACAAGCCTGGGCAACAAAACCAGACATCATCTATGCAAAAAAATTAAAAAATAACCAGGGCATGGAGGAACACACCTGTAGGTGTGTGCTACAGGGAGGCTACCAGGGAGGCTAAGGTGGGAGGATTGCTTGAGCCTAGGAGTTGGAGGCAGCAATAAGTTATGATTGCACTGCTGCACTCCATCCTGGGTGACAGAGATAGACCACAACTCAAAAATTAGAATTGTAAAAAATAATAAATTTTAAAATATAAAATGGGAAGCTAAAGGGCCAATATGAGAAGGGAAATCAATACCACCTTATGATAATAATTCCTTTTAAGCCAGTTCATTTTCCTTTCCCCCCATGTGATTGTATTTAGCCCTCATGGTAACCCACAAAGTGGATAAGACCAGGATCATTACCCCATTTTGTAAATGAAGAAACTGAGATTGTGAGATATCAAAGGCTATTGTTTAAGACTGCCTGGTGGCTGAGCTGGGACTCCGGGTCTAACCCATGTCACGCTTTGGCGCTTGCAGTAAAGCATAGCTGCATGAACAGCTATAGCAAAGCTATGGTTGTTACTTTATCAGATGAAAGCAAAATTATGTTCCCTCAGTGGGGAGGGCAGGAGTGGAGAGAGCTATTCTATCTACATGTGTAAGGAGTAACTGTGCACATATATTTTTAAAGCTTATTTCTTTTTACATCGATCCCATGGGATATAATTTATAAATTTCTTTACGAAAGATGTAAATGGAAAGATGTAAAATGTAAATCAATTATGTTCTTGAGAATAATAAGCAGCTTCTTCTATCTTTCCATGTGCTAAGTCCTATTTATTCCCCAAGTAATGTTTGATTGAAAACGGAGACTTAAATTCTCTCAGTTGTCATGGGAAAGTCTAACTCAGAATTTCTTAAAGAGTGATTATTGGCCAGGCACGGTGCCTCACGCCTGTAATCTCAGCACTTTGGGAGGCTGAGGTGGGCAGATCACTTGAGGTCAGGGGTTCGAGACCAGCCTGGCTAACATGGTGAAACCCCATCTCTACTAAAAATATAAAAATTAGCCACACATGGTGGCACGCGCCTGTAATCCGAGCTACTCGGGAGGCTGAAGCAGGAGAATCGCTTGAACCTGGCAGGCAGAGGTTGCAGTGAGCCAAGACTGCGCCACTGTACTCCAGCCTGGGCGACAGAGAGAGACTCTGTCTCAAACAAACAACAAAAAAGTAATTATTAAAAATAAATAAATGTTCCTGGGCCCCACTTCTAACCTGTGAACCAGAAGTAGGGAGAGGTCAGAATCTTTGTATTTAAATAAACACTGCAGGGGATTCCTGAACACAGTAACATTTGCCAGCTGGAGAGCCAAGTAATACACATTTTAACCAGTGTCCTCAGATTTGAGGAGTCTCCTCAACTGCTCCGTGAAAGGTGAGTGTGCAAATGGGGAGGACTTCAGACTCTACCTCTCTCCCTCTTTCTCTTGGTTTTATCCAAGTTGTCAGTGGATCCAACTGGTGGCGATTTTATGGGCTAAGAACCCTTGTGGCCTATTGCTCTCTGCCATAGAAGGGAGGGATGCAATTAATATTGTTGCTTTATTACCAGCCTACAATCTAGGTGGTTCCCCCAGACACAAGCATTTCCACTAAATAAACTCTACCTGTTTGGGTCCTTGACGTGTTAATTTGGTGAACTGGCAAATTATGTAAGTTTCACTTACAAGCTACTCCTTTTAAGCTAAAAATAAAAATGCTTCACTTTACCTTTCCCTGTGTATGGTTTGGAAAGTTTGAAACAATCTCAATTTCTATCCGATTAGATAATTAAGTCTTCAAATAAAAGAATATTAATCCAGAATAATTCAATGCCACAGTTTATCAAACAACTAAATTATTCTTATATGACTCATAAAGACCTTTTTTACCCTCGTAAATGGACTTCGGCCATGCAAGTTGTTGAAAGGGCAATCCCTTTCCACTAGAGAGCTGGCCAGCATTCTTTTGCCTGGTCTGCCTCCATCTATTCCCAGACGTGTCTTTTTGTCTTTGAATTGTGGGACTGTGCCCCTCGTTCTCCAAGGAGAGCCCATGCGAGGTCACACATCACATTCTTCAGATTCAGTCCCCAGGAATTGTTGCTTTTTCTAAGACTAATGACCTTGTGGTGATGACATGTGGATCTTCACTTTGTGGATGTTCACTTTGCTTTCTCCTCTCTTGGTTCTCTTTCATCTGTCGCTCTTCTGTCTCCTTCTTGCTTTCCTTGGTGTGTCCTCAGCCTCTGGTGCTTTCTGAAAAAGCCCTGTTACTCTCTGCTGCTGTGCTTGTCATTGCTGCTATTGCTTTAGATGTTTCTCTTTGCCCTTACCCACTCGAAAATTAGGCTTCATTTTATTGTTAATAATGACTCTTAAGAGAACTGTTAGTGAGGGGCCTGGCCCTGGATTCATGCTTTGGTGCAGTAAAGCACAGTGGTTATAGTCATCAGCTCTGGAGACAAACAGCGGAAGTCAAAAGGCAGCTCTGACACATACAACCCAGCTTTGTGTCCATGGGCTAGTTACCACCTTCCCCATGACTTAGTTTCCTCATCTGTAAAATGGAATAACAGTACTTACGTCATAAGGCTGTTGGGAGGATTGAATAAAAATATCAAAACTTCCTGGTGTCTTTCCATCTCTACCTCTAAATAACTGCACAGTGGAGAGGGCTGTCCACTTCCCCAAAGTAACTCCATGAACTGACTTTCTGACAGTAGCTCCAGAAATACAGTATCCCTACCCCAGCAGTAGGCGCTGGGTGAGGGGGAGGCCTTGGGGCTAGTAAAAGTGATACCTGATCATGTTTGTCCTGGCATTCCCTGACTGTAGCAAAACAGCTTATTCCTAAGGATACCACGAGACTAGGCTACAGGTCTATTGACCCTCTCTTCCTTTTAACTCTGTATTGCTCACTTTTCAGGCTTAAAGCAACTCTCAGAGCTCTTCTTCCTCCTCCTTCCCCTTTCAGAATTTTCCTTTTTATTGTGCTATTCATTAGGTTCATCAGATTTTCCCAGCTTGCTAACTACACATCATCCTACTCAAATTATGTATTTTAAAATTTTCCATATGAAATTAAGCAAAATAGTCCCTTATAATAAAAACCACCAAAAATCTTTTAGTAAAGCTTTATTGGTGTGATATTATCAGACCCTCCATATAAAGAAGTAGCTATTTATTGTCCTAAATCCCTGTCCATTCCAAGTGCAAAACTATCAATACACACCCATGCTTGCAGCAAAGACACAATAAATAAATTGCATCGGCACAATGAAGAAGTCTTTATGTTACCAGAAATCTTTTCCAATGACAAATGTCAAACAGATTACTGGCTGGAACTCATTGGAAATTTGGGGATGCTAATCATTCATTCATTCTCCTCTTAGTTTTTAATAATTGAGGAGGCGACGAGGAACCTGATGAAGATATGAAGTATTATTTCCAGCTAGAGAGTACCCAGTAATCTAAAATACAGGTTTCTGGATTATGTTGATGGACACAATGTAGTTTTGGCCTGAACCCAAAGAGAAGTTTCCACCTACTTCTCACTAATTTTTTATTTTTTATACTTTAAGTTCTAGGGTACATGTGCACAACGTGAAGGTTTGTTACATATGTATACATGTGCCATGTTGGTGGGCTGCACCCATTAACTCGTCATTTAACATTAGGTATATCTCCTAATGCTATCCCTCCCCTCTCCCCCCACCCCACAACAGGTCCCGGTGTGTGATGTTCCCCTTCCTGTGTCCATGTGTTCTCATTGTTCAATTCCCACCTATGAATGAGAACATGCACTTCTCGCTAAATTTTAACCTTGAGAACTGCCCATGGAAAAAGATGGATCTAGAGCATATTCATTTATTCAACAAATATTTGTGCACCCACTATGTGCCATAAACTATTCTAGGCTCCAGGGATACAGCAGTAAGCAAAACAGACAAAAACTACCTGTACTTATGAAGCAAAGTAAATTATATAGTTTGCTAAAAAGTAATAAGAGCAATAAAGAAAAATTAAGCAAGATAAGAGATAGGTCACAAGAAGGGAGGTCAGGGAAGGTCTCAACAGGAATGTGATGTTTAGGAAAAGACACAAAGGAGATAAGAGTGTGAATCATGCAGATACCTGAAAAAAGAGTGCTGCAGGCACAGAGAAAAGCAATTGCAAAGGTCCTGAGGTGAGCACATGCCAGGGGTGTTCAAGGAAGAGCAAGAGGCCAGTGTGGCTACAATGAAGTGAGTACATGTGTGCACAGAGGGAGAGAGAGAGTATTAGGAGAGGAGGTTAGAGGTGGCAGAGGACAAATTCATGGGGGCCTTTCGGGCCTTGTCAGAACCAACGCTTTTCCTCTGAGTGGAACGTGGAACTGCTGGCAGGTTTTGAGCGGAAGAGTGACAGGACCTGACTCTAGTGCTAAATCAAGGACTCTGGCTGCCTTGTGAGCATCAACTATAGAGAATGAGGGTGGAGGCAGACAGGTCAGATAGGAGGCTATTAAAATAATCCAGGGATGATCCTGGGTACATTTATGATGGCCGCAACTGGAGATGGAAGAAGTGATCAAATTCTGGTAATGTCCTAACAGTGGAACCATCAGAATTTCATGATTCGTTGGAAGTGGGTAGTGAAAGAAAGTAAAGAGTCAAAATTGTCCCACAAGACTGGGGACTTGAGTGGCAAGAGAGATGGGCTCAGCTTTGCTGATGAAGTCAGGGAGAAAGACCAGGAGCTCATTGTTGGGTTTCACAAGCTTGGGATGTCTATCAGATATCCCTGGGGAAAAGTCAAGAAAGATATTCAAGTCTGGAGTCCAGGGGAGAGGTCCAGGTTGGAGAGAGAAGTGTGAAGGCCATCAGCATACTCATGGTACTTAAAGGCTGGATGGCATCACCATGAGAGAGGGTGTAGCTAAAGAAGAGAAGAAGGGCAAGGACAGAAGCCCAGGGCATGCCAGCATTTAAAAATCAGGAAGAGGAGGAGGAGGAGCCACCAGACAAGACTGAGGAGCAGCGGCCAGGATGATAGGAGGAAAGTCAGGGTTTTCTCCTGAAAGCTAAGTAAAGAAAGCATCTTGAAGAGAAGCGAGTGCAAATGCTGCTGATAGGTGGGTGGGCCCAATAAAATGAGGACTTTGAATCAGTCATTGGATTCAGCAATGTGTAGGTCACTGGTTATTCAGCAATATGTCCACTGAAACCTGGACAAGTTTCAGTGGGGCAGCAGCCTGATTGGAGGGGTTGTAAGACAGAAAAGGAGGGGAGAGACCCTTGCTACTCAACATGTGGTCCTCACACCAGCGCCATCTGAATCATCTGGGAGCTTGTTAGAAATGCTGCACCTCAAGCTCTGTTCCAGACCTACTGAATCAGAAGCTGCATTTTAACAAGATGCCCAGGGGGTTCATATGGGTACTAAAATTGGAAAAGCCTTGGTAGAGATTTCCCTTTCATTGTAAAGAGAAGAGCAATAGGACAGTAGCTGAAGGGAGAGATGTGGTAAAGAGATGTTTTTGTTGTGTTTTGTTTGTGTTTAAAGATGAGGCAGAAAATAGTATATTTATAGGCAGATGTTTATCCCCCAAGCAGGCAGCCTGCTTGACAGTTCTATCCCCAGCAGGACACAAAATATAAGATCCAGGCTCAGAAATACTTCTTCAACATCATGGTCCCACTCTGTGGACAAGTGAATCTCAGACTTCCCATCCTAAGTTAATTGCTACCCCCCTCTTCTGTCCCAAGGAAAAGCAGCAGAAACTGCTTTTTCAAAGGCTGAGTCCAGTTGAGAACATCACAGCTCAGCTTGGTAGAAGTTGTTACTCCCTTTTCTTCCAGGTTTGGAGGGTGGCCGAGCCTTCTTCAATGCTGTCAAGGAGGGAGACACCGTGATATTTGCCAGTGACGATGAACAAGACCGCATCCTGTGGGTCCAGGCCATGTATCGAGCCACGGGGCAGTCACACAAGCCTGTGCCCCCGACCCAAGTCCAGAAACTCAACGCTAAGGGAGGGAATGTACCTCAGCTGGATGCCCCTATCTCTCAATTTTGTAAGTAAATATGCCGTTTTACAAAAATAGCTCTGTAGAGTAAAGTAAACCTTCTAAAGTTGAATTAGAAAACCTAGTTGCTTTTATACTTAAAATTTGTAAAATCATGTTTGCTGAAAACATATAGCGAATTCAGGGGGAAAGTTGGGACAAATGTTAGATGAAAGTAATTTTAAAGTGCAATACTTGACCTTCTCCCACAAGCACTAAATGAAGGAAAGTGTATTTTAGGTGGATTTTTATCTCTGTTTTGGTGAGAGTACAGAATTCACAGCCAAACATGTATTTGTTTGAGTCCTTCAAATATAGTAGATTATGTATGTCCTTGCTTCATTTCTTCCTATTAAAAGTAATTTAAAAATAGGGTTGATTTGAAATCAACTTAAATCTGCAATTTAGAACCATTTAAAAATAAATGATGACATTATCACATGCAGTGAAAAAAAAAAACACACACACACAAAACATGGTACCTAAAATCCCATTCCGAGCTAAAATACCAAAGACCCAAAAATGAAACTGTCTCCTTAAACAGCCCCAGTTCATATTAGAGTTTTTTCTCCTCTTACCTCTGCGTACATTTAATTTCTTGCCCCCTTTCCATGTCTTCTTGCTACCTAAAATGGCTTTTATCTATCAATACACAGGGTGAGGTGAAAGCCAGTACATGTTTGGAAATATTTATTAAAACAAAGAAAATGGAGAAATAAAGTAATTCATTTTCGTTCCAAACATTCATTCTAAATAGAGTCTTTTGCTTTACCCTGAATATCAAGTCAATCAGAGATAACACAGGTACAACTCATTTTTAGCAATAATCATGATGATTTATTACTTTAGTATGGAACTCACTGATTCATTCTAGGTCATTGAGAAACTGTCTAGAAATAAGACATGCTAATGAGAAGGACAGACAAGGTACCAGCTCTTATAATACCTGCATCCCAATGGGGAAGCCTAGATAGTAAACAAGGGAACAGATAAATAAGAGAGCTTCAGACACTGGTAAATACCATGAAGAATGTCATTTAGTGGTGACTGAGTGAGAAGGAGAGACATTAGACAAACAAAGAAGCTTTCCCTGAGTTTAGGTTCAAATGATAGGTAGTCAGCCCCACAGATATTTGAGGAAAGAGAATTGCAGCTGAAGGAAAACAAATGCAAATGCAGAGACTTAACCTCTAACACAGTGCTTGCACGATCTCTCCTCTGTTGTTCTTAAACAGAATATGGATGTCAGTGGAATAATTTTGCAGCTATAAATACTAAATAGAGGTAAACTTGTATTTCAGTGAATTCTACTGCCATGTCCATTTCTGTCCAACAAGACTATATTCTTATACCTTGCAACACCCTTGTTGATCAGGAAATACAACTTCTTTTGGATCGCAAATTCTATCAATTGCTCCCAGGAATTCCTGTCCAGTACTGATGGTGATGCATGCCCTTGTGGAACAGTGTAAATAATCATATAATGGCTGTGAGTTTCCACACAGAAAATCATGAAAGAATAAGAAAGAGATTGCCCACACCTACCACCAAGTTCTCCACTCTTGTATTCTCTAACATCTTCCTGCACTTAGGTTTACTTGAGAGCAGTAAAGAGAGTAATAGTTATTAGTCAAGATAAATCATACCCAGTATTTGTTTAATTGTTGTGTGTTTTTTTTAAAAAAAGTATGACAAAAATCCCTCCTTTCACCTTGCCCAAGATGCTCCTTTGTAATTCATTTGGGAACAACACATCCTATCGTAACCTCTTGAAAAGAAATTACACATGTATCAGAAAAAAATTCTAAGTATAATCACCATTCAAATCAACCTCATAAAGCATGTATCTCAGGTGATATTTGGAAAATACTGGTCTTATTTCCAAATAATCTTCATTTCTTCTAAAGTCATTTCACCTTACATTCAGTGTCTCTGTTCTATCATCTGCCCAGATTAAGAAACTGCTACATAGTTTGTTATTGACCCCGCTTTTTCCTCACTAGTATAAGATGAAGGACATTCAGGAGTAAAATTAGAGACAAGACACTGATTAAAAAAGAAAACTTGTGATGGAAGCTGCTGAAGAAGAGATGTCTCTTCATGGAAATGCACGGGGGCTCTTGATTTAGATTTCTCTCTGTGGATAGGATTCATTTAGTTGTGAAATTAGAATACTATTTGTTAGGCATCAACAGAAAGACTCAATTGAATACAAACAGCTTGATGTGTATCACTACTCTAGTTGAAATAAGCAACTTTTGTTAAATGGAGCATCCAAAGCAAACTCCTAAGAGTTAGAATTTGGGGGGGTAAATGATATTATCCCTAGGGAATATGTAAAGTAGGCTGAGAAATGAGTGAGAAAACCAGATCATGCATGCCATTGGGATTTATCAGTACCTAGTGGTAGATCTACCTTCTTCTGTACTGTCTCCTTTATTACTGCCTAGGAATGGGAGTTCTTCAGAGAGCATGAGGCCCTGCTACATCTACCAGGTTCTAAAAGAACAAGCCACTACAATCAGCTATGGAGACTGTGTAATACAGGAAACACCTTGCACATACACAAAAATGTGAATGGCACCCAATGAGTTCTGCAGTGCCCAATCTGCACAACTGTACACAGTGGCCATGTAATGGCAGCCCTTACCCAGAACTTCAGTCCAATAGTGTGGATCCCAGTCGTCCCATGGTTACTTTATTATCCCTGCAACAGAGCCTCAACACTGCTCCAAATTCTAACTATTGCTAGTTTAAGCACTTAATAAAAACTGCAGCCAGAGTACCAGCTAGTGTGTCTTCTGTTCCTATAATTTACAAGCCATCAGAGACAACCGGTTAGGATTTAATCAACCCAACGTTTATGCCTGAGCATCTACAAAAAGATCAAGAAAGGAACTAGGAATTTTACATTCCATGGTATCATTGGGTAGTTATGCACAGCAACCAAAAGAGAAAACAGTGGCTAGATATGAGGGAATACAGTCTTCCCTCAGTATCCACGGGAAATTGGTTCCAGGACCCCCTGCAGATACCAAAATCCATGGATTTTCAAGTCCCTTTTATAAAATGGCATGGTATTTTCACACAAATTATAAACATCCTCCCATGTAATTTGAAACATCTCTAGATTACTTATAATACTGGATATAATGCAAATACTCTGTAAATAGTTATTACACTGTATTGTTCAGGGAATAATGACCAAAAAAGGTCTGTACATGTTCAGTATGGATGTAATTTTTTTCTGAATATTTTCAATCCACTGCTGGTTGAATCCATGGATGCAGAACCCATGGATACTGGAGAGCTGACTGTATATCATAATTCTTAGTGGAGTAAGCCACAGAATGGTGGTTAGTTCATAATTACTTCACAGCTGCTGTAATTTGTAAAAGTCAAACCGTCAGTACTAAATAGATCAAGCCTTACACATGGGTAACTCAGTCAAACCCACAACGTTGATTCATACTTACGGTGACCAGCTCATCCTAGTTTGCCCAGGACGTCTCTCCTTTTAGCACTGAAAATCCTGTGTCCCAGGAAACCCTTCAATCCTGAGCAAAGCAGGACGGATTGGTCACCAGGTACTACCAAGCAAGAAAGATGAAAAACAGTCATAACATAGTTGTAAAGAACAAATTTTCATTCTTCACTTACATTTGGTTGCCAATCTATACACTGATTTATTTTAATCAAGTCACATCACAAAAATTAAGTCAATCACAGATTCTCTAGCTAACAAAAAATGTAAAAAAAAAAAATCAAGTATTGCATTTTAAAAAGGTTTCCTTGACTTCTAAAAAGGTAAGGGTCATTGTTAAGTACTTAACTCTGCACACATCTCATTAAATCTTGTTTTTGAATATTTGTTCAAAGTACTTGCCATTCTTGCTAGTGAATAATTTTTAAGAACAACAATCTTTCAGTGACTTAACTCTATAATCGCTTTATTAGTATTTACAAGACAAAAGGAAGCTACATAGAAATGGAAAACTACGTAGAGAAGGGAAGCAATATAGAAATATTTTTGGGGTAGAGAAAAATAAACACTCCAGTCTTGTCATGTCACTGTCTGTTTAAGGGAAACTTAAGAATGGACCATTTTTATAGTTTGGAAAACTTGGGAGTAATTGTGAGTTTATTTGGGTCTTTCTAAATTCAGTTTAACAGTTTTTATTTTTTGCAATTTCAAAAGCTCAATTTTAAAATGAAAAGACACGTCGAGAAGAGTGGAGTGGGGTATTTATGTGGAATTGTAAAAACTGAAAAAATAGATCCTGCTATTCATTAGTTTGTGTGTGACTCTACAGAGATTTTTGGGAGGGTTTCACCAACTTTTAAAACTTTTTTGTTCTTTTGTAGTTTTTTTGTGTGTGTCATTGTTGATTTAGTTTTTTTCTTTTTTGTTAAAATTTAACAAAATTAAGTCAGTACCTAGCTATGCAACATTTTTAAACAAATACTTGGAATTCTCCAATTTTTAAGGCCAATGCTGCTTACCTTGGAAATGATGTCAATCTGTAGTTGAGTGTTCCACGATTTATTATGCTGAGTGGTATCTCATTGAGATAACTTATCCCCTGTCCATTATGTGTTAGTGGAACAGTAAAAATTAGTACCTCAATTCTCATTTGGTTTAGGGTGGGGTGGGGGAAGAGGGTGTTTTAAGCTTTGACATTTGGTCAATGGTTATTTAATGTATCACTTGAAATGCGTCATTTTAATGTCTGTTTCTCAACTAATAACTGTTAATCACATCATAGAACCCCAAAGTTGGATATTTTTGAGAACTGTTCTATTTCTGCTACCACCTGAACGTCTTCAACAGTTAGGGGGATTTGGGTTACTGTTGGTTTGGGGGAGGTTGATTTTGTTTTTTGTTTTGTTTTGTTTAAGTTTTCTTGTTCAATCTTTGCTCGAACCCAAGAACTTAGGCTGCTAGGTTAGAACTCCTGTCTGCTTTCCTGAGCCTTGTTGCTAGTCTTTATGTTATTCTGGTTTGTTCCTTCTTACCCTGCTAACTTCTAGCTGGACTGAAGGGTAAGTGCTCCCCTATAGCTAGCACAGCTCAGATAATCAGATTAGATTATCTGACACCTGCAATGTGCTTCCCTCCCCCTTAAATCTTCCTCATGTCTAGAATTTGTAGTACAACTTTTCATGTTATTTTCCTGACCTTAGGTTTGAAATGTAAGCTTCCATACTGAAACTAGGATGCATGTGATGTGTGCATAATTGCCTCCTCTCCTTGGCTTTCATATTGGCATCAAATGATCCTCTGAGTAAAGCCAACCATTAACATCTAATTTTTTTTCATTCCAATAATATTAATTAACATCACAACAAAATGGCAAAGAATGCCTTTGTTTCATGTAATTCACAGCTACCTGACTGCTTAATGCCTGAAAACAGATCATTTTGCACTCTGATAATGTGCTGTTGTTGTTGTTGTTGTTTTTCCTTTCCCATTCCAAAGATTCGAATGGTCAGAGTACCAATGGTGTGGTAACCATGGATACCTTAAAAAATAAGTGGGGTAGGAAACCCAGAGATGTTAACTGAGCAAGCCTGGAAGAAATTGCAAAGTACAATTAAGAAAGCAGATGTATTATTTGAACACTAAAGAATTCATTCTACCTGGCTTAAGGGTGTGCTCTAATGTAAGACCCAATAGAGGATTAATTTTGAAAGGAGAGCTACAATACATGGAACTACCACACACAAAAAGAGGAAATTAAGGACAAGACTGAATCCATGTCGCTCATTTACAAATGCTCTGGATTCACAGTCTTACAATGCCAAGGAGGGTTTTAACCTCTGGTCTCAAATGTCATTCTGCTACTCCCCCGAGAACAATGACAACAATAACTTTTTTGGCATCATTTGTATTTGTATTAATTTTTCTAAAAATACCCATGTAAGAGAAAAAGGAAACTTTAAAACTTTAGAAATCTTTCTCTTCACTATTTGAGTTATTCATAAAAAAGAACACACACTTCCTTAATTTACATAGGAAAAAGCTATCAACCAAAAATATGTTGAGGAAAGACTTGACGTTAGAGGGAGTTAGAAAAATTGGTCAAGAGAGCAGGCAACTATGTATTTGAGTATTCTGAATGCTAATTTAGAAGAACTAGGTCATATCATTTCTCCTGACCATTTAATAATAGTCTTTTCTTCAAATTTTTTTTGTTTCCTTCTTTAATTTTGTTTTTCCTCCCTTTCTTTCTTTTTTCTTTTATTTTGCATAAATGTACCCCTGGCTAGCAGACAGACTTTTTTCACCACTTCAAGCAGATACTTAATTTAACTTTACTTTTCTTGAATGTCTGATGAGGCATTTTTAAAGGCTTATCATAGAATGTAAACTTAGTGGGAATTTAGGATTTTGCTATACTTTTTTTAAAGAATGAAAGAAAGGATGGATGAATAGTTGACTGAATGAATTCTGTTCTAAACAAGTTTACATGTATTTGCACAACAACACATTGCTATCCTAGTAGATTTTTAAACAATTGTTTGCCTTAATTCCTTTCTATAGTTTTATCTCATAAAATTTTGCTATATCTTCTTATATTGTCAACTTGCAGTTGCTACGTTGCAGGAATGCAATATAAAATAATTAATTCAATATTAACATAATTCGTATGACCCAAAACCATACTGTAAATCATGTCCCTTTTCATTGCAAAAGTAAATCACTTTTTAAAAGAATATATTCCCACAATCAGGTCTAAAATTTTCCAAACACCATGATTTGATCTAAACAGACCACATTAAATGAAGATTTACCTCACTGTTAACTACATAAGACATATTTAACATATTATTCACTAGTTAATTGAGTATTTTCATGCCATATAGTGAGTTATAGTAAGATTATTAATCAGGTATAGAAAATTTATTTTTGCTCATGTTGGAGTGAATGTAAAAACATCGAGTACTCTGTAAGTTAATACAACTACAGCAGGAGAAAACTAAAATCATTTATTTATTTTGCTTGAGATCATTGACAAAATCTCTGTTATGATTTTTACTCAAAGCAATTGTCTGACAAATAATTATAGAAACTAACATTGAAATAAACATCACACACTTATCCTTTTGGGGGTATTGCCATAATAGTTTTAAATTCAAGATTTCTGCATGACGCAATGTGAGCCTTGAGAGCTTCCAAAGAAGCCATCCTCTTTTGGCCATTCATATTACCCCAGTTTAGTTAAAGGGACCACGAAGCAATTAAGTTGTTTCTCAATTAAGTGGTCCATTTGTGCCTCTGGGAAGCAGGCATGTGAGGACCAGTCTTTTGCTTGCTGTGCAGAGCTCAGGCAGGGCACAACATCCCCTGGTTACTTGACTATTCCAAGGAAAGCTCTTCTAGAAAAATCCATAAACAACCAGCTGCCATCAATCATTGTCATTTCTTTATTTCATGTCTTCTGATGAGGCTGACTACTGTCATTGTTCGTTATTGTCCAAACCATACATTCACTCTTGTACTGTCAAGCAGATATGACAAGCACACATTTTCCAAATAAGAGAAACACAAAGTCACCTTTTAATTTGCAGTTTGGGCTCACAGATGACTTTAGAGTTGCATTAGCTATTCTCTTGCCTCTAGCATCCATCAGGAGTAACAACAGCCATAACTGTGCTCTAAATTTCAATGTTAAAACAGCTACCTCTAGCTTATTACAAAAGGGATTCATGAGATGAAGAGCCTCTTTCGGACAATTTGTTAGTAATATAATCATAATTATTTTCAACAGTGAATTTTTCACTAGCCCAGAAAAATTTCCAAAATGTAATATTACAAAATAAAAAGGTAGATTTGACCTTTTATCTTCAATCCCTAAGCTGTTAGAATAATAGGAAAATTTCAGTAAAATAAAAATTTGAAAACTATATTATTCTTCCAGGAAAATTACATTTATTTGCTGGACATTATTGCAAGTCTATCTAAAAATATGTAGGTTAGAAACAAGATCATATAAGTATGCTTGATATTGAGATAATAGATCATGAAAAATAGTATATGGTTTTTCATTTGTGAGGGAGGAAAAAAGGAAAAGACTATCAAACATGAAATGAACCCAAATATCATGATCAAAGAACAACATAGATGACAGAGTAGTCAATTAGGGACCATAACACTTGAATTTTAATAAAGTAGATTAAATGAGATGAGAGTATAAAACCCACATAATAGTATCACTTTAGGAACCAGTGTTTTCCCAACATTCCTTAAATGTCAAGCCAAAATTACTTCCAAGCAAACTTGGGGCAAGGTTTAGACTAGTTTCCGCTTGAAAGTGCACCTGCTCTCCGTAAGTCTGTATGTTCATCAACCTGCATCTATGTCATGGATAACATTGACAGTGCTTGAAGTTTCTTAATGTCAGTATCAATAGCAGCATTATCCATCCAAGCTTAGTTTGAAGTCAGTCTCCTATGCTCATGTCATAAAGGACTAAAAAATCCTTATGCAATTAAACCCCCGAAGTGAAACAGGTAGCAATGTTTGCAAGGTGTGTTGAATTATGCCCTAATTGCAGAGCCTATAAAATCATATAGCTCACTCTCAGTACATCAGTACATCTGGAGCCGTTGAAGACCAAGCAGGACTTAGGAACTACTTCCTAAGACTAGGTCTGACAAAGGTAAAGATGATTGAAATTGGTTCTTAAAATGTCAATCTTCGATTTCTAGAAAAATACGGTTAATGAAAAAGAGCATTAGGACGCATCTCCCAAAGCGAGAGATCATCCAAACGTCACTGGGGTTTTAAGCAGCCCCTTTACCCTCCTAATTCCTTTTTGCTTAACCTAATGTTCAAATTCATTTTCATTCTCTTGACACATGCCAAATATTGGCAAAGGAAGTGATCCCGGAATGTCCTGAATTCAGGAATTGACTCTTTCATACTGCTTGCTCTGGGCTGTTTTCCCTCTGCTAATGTCAACATTGGAGTTTTCTTTTTCTTTAATCAACCAATTCCAACTGTTTGTACAGGGAAAAATGGAGTTGCAAGGAGCTTTTTTTTTTTTATGTTTGACACTGTGGAAGAACAGACCGGGACAGTGCAAGAATGACTGTATGGTGTTGCTTGGGAAGCGCCCACCAGTTCTTTGAAACAGAATTTGGAACAGCTGGACCACTGCAGTGTTTTATTTTAAAATAGACAACATATGTAATGCATATGGTCCTAGACATGTATGGAGACACAGGCAGACAATCTGAATGGTATCCAAAGACACCTGCACCTAGAATTCTGTTTCCTTCTATAAGATTTTTTTCCCCTAAGAGCACATGTTCCTACTTTTGGATTTGCAAGATACCATCTGAATCCCCATGTGTGTGACTCCTTAATAAAGTCAATGAGAAGTTTCCTGGGATGAAGGTGTCAGAGTAAGCCAGTTAATAATCCCTCCTGAGGACCTGGCTCCTCTAAGAGCTGGCAGGGGAAATAACAGATTAGAAACTTGCCCTCACAGAACATGTTATCTACCAAGGGATTCAATTTTATGTATGTGTCTTGACCACAGAGAAATTGGAAAATAACCCAATGAAAACACAGAAACAGGACATAGGAATTGGTTATACAGGGGCAGAAAAGAAACATAAAGCAGGGAGATAGGGAAGGACTCCCAGCTTCCTAGAAATGATAAGGATTAAGAAACAAAGAAGGAATAGAACATTAGCTATAAATGCAGAGACATCCTTGGCTCACTAACAACTTGAAACAAACTGGCTTTTTGAACACTAAAGATCCTGTTTGTTTACTCCTAGCTAATGTTTATTGAGCCCTTAATATATGCCAGGGCCCTAGGTAGTTTCCAGGTACTTCTCTTCAGATCCTCTCAACAGTCCTCTGAAGGTAGACTTGAATTTAACTTCATTTTATGAATGAGGCCAAGGAGGCCGAGAGGCATTAAGCAACCTACCTCATATCATATACCTAGTGGTAGCAGAGCTAGTCTCAAATCTAGTCTTTGTGACCTGCCTATGCCCAGTCACTTAACCACTTGCTATGCTAGCTCCCATTGAATAAGCTGTTTCCAATCAATGTAGTATATAAATATTCCATAAAATCAAGAAAGAAAAATATTTGTTAATAGAGTGAATTTCTGTATTTATTCTGAGAAGATAAACTTATGATTTTAACAAATACGTACTTACTGCCTACTATGTGCCAGGTACTGTTCTAGGGCTGGGAATGTGGCACAAACAAAAAATACCAAAACCCCTGCTTGGATGAGCTTAAACATCAGATTTTTTTCATTAGCACCTTGAAACAGCACTCCCGGATTACTCCTCCTTCTTTTTTTTTATAACATAATAAGCTCAGTAAATATAATAAGCTCAGTGAAACTCATAGATTTTGTGGGAGCCAGCCACCCTTGTAAGCACTCTTGAGTTGTTGGAACCATTAGAATAATGAGCCCAATTTTCAGTAAATGATAATTTGGGGCAAGTAAAATCCAGAGGCTGCTCGCTTTACTTGCTGGAAATTCCCACTGCATTAAGCTCCATTCCATACATAGTGCACAAGAGATCTTAAGGATCATTAAATTACAGCCTGTGACGGCAGGAAGGGAACTGAAAATTCAGCTCCTCTTACACACAAGGAAACTGATGCTCAGAGAGATAAACAATTCAGCCAGCATCCTACAGTTATTTAAAAACAGAGCTCAAACTGAAATCTAGATCTCCTAGATCCAGTCCTAGGCTCATGCTACAAGTGGATGGGGAGAAAGAGGAAAGAAAGGAGGAAGGGAAAAGGAAGTTTTATTTTGACAAGGTTACTTTTTGAAAATGAAAGCAGGCTGATATTAGGCTTTTCTGTAAGCTTGCTTTAAAACATTAGTAAAAAATGAAATTGTTCTTAAACTTAGACTAGAATTAGCACCACAAAGCTGCATTCATTGAGCCATTGTGATGGATTGGGAGGTGGGGAGTGGGTCTGAATCCAGGTCTCCGTAGAGGAGCCAAGTCGCCTATTCAGATCCATTTCCTGAGTGGCCAGCAAAGCGAAACAGGTCATCAGCAAAGTTTTCAAGAGTTTCAACAAACAAACAAAGAGTAAGAGACTTGAAACATGTGCCATATTTTTTTAACAGCTACAAAAGAGCCCCCTTCTCTCTGAGCTAAATGACCAGTTGTACCATCATAATTGAAGGCAATAAAATAGCCAAGCCAAACTGGCAGAGTAAGGCCCCGGCCGGTTTGTCAGCTTGCAGCCTTTTCTGAGAAACCCGAGAGCAAGAAGCTGCTGCTAGCCAAAATGCCTGATCTATCTGTTAAAATTGGGAGGCGAGGGATGGATGAGGCTTTTTATGAGGATGAAACAGCATGAGCAATTCGTGTGTACCCCATGCTTAGTTTTTCCTGAGTTAAATTGATCTGGGACTGACAGGTTGGAGGTGAGAGGGCAGTCTATCAAAGAGGATAGAGAAATGTCACCTGGATTGCAGGAGTGTCATTATGCCAGGGGAGACTACAGTTGGAGCAGGTTTAAGACACTTGCCTTGGGCCAGAGGAGTCACACACATGCCCTAGAAGCAGCTAGCTTTCCCGGGAGCAACAACTTCCTGGCCATCCTAAGTCAAAGAAGAAATGTAGTTTGGAGACCAAACAACCGAACTGAAAGAAGCCTCCTAGATGAAGCAGCCAACCTCAAGTTGAAAGCACTTTCCTGAGGATAAATCTGAGGCAGTTAATGCAGCAAGGAGGATTCTCTCAGATTCTCTAATATAATTCCTGCACATGTGATATCCTTTCCAAAAGCTGTGTTTTATTATTCTAATGGAGCAATTTGGCTGTTAAAATACACATTCTTCAACTTGCCTTCTGGAAACCGTTGCTTCTGCGAGTCTTGGGCATAAACGACACATCTCGTTCAAACAAGGACCACTTGCTGCTTCTACGAAAAATGACAACTTTTTTTTAAAAAGTCAAACAATAAGGAGGTATAAATCTGACAATACCATGCATTTAGGTTTGAATGATTTATTAATACAATATCAATAAAATAGGAGAAATCATCATCTGGAAGTCACACTGCTAACCATAACCCAAGCTTACAGCCATACCCCAAGCATGGGAGAGGAAAAAAAAAAAAGCTGCCTGGGACTGAGGCCACACATGAAAATGTTATCCAAACTACTCCCAAGTCAGAAATTGATTTTTCCCGTGTCCTGACAGCATCGCTAGTTCCTGGCAGGTCCCCGTATTCCAGTAGAATGTTTCATGCAAAAGGATGAATAAAATCTTTTGCTTGATTTGATATAATATTCTTTTTCTCCATAGTCTGCGTATCAGGAGAGTCAGTAAAGATGAGGTGGAGTTAGCCAATTTCTTTAATGGAGAGCACCTTCATTTCTACCTCTTTAGGATTTGCCTGGACACACACGAGTTGAATTCTCTGAGTTATTTTGCCTGTTGAGTATAGTGTATTTTAGTTACACATGTTGAGATTAATTAGTTAGCCCTTAGGAGGTTTTGCCTACAGCCTTCATCCCGTAAGGAAAAGTGTGAATACATTGAGACTATTAATTCACAATAAATGGCAGATCACAGCCCTTGCTGAGTAAATTTGTTTGTCTCTTTCCTAAGCTTTGCTAACTGAGTAAGCACACTATAAGGAAATGTCCTTGATTTTCACAAACTAAATTCCCATTTAACTTAATCTTCAGGTTTCAATGAAAATCTTTTTTTTTTATTTTTAATTTTGCAGGGTGGGGACTCAAACCTTTTATGAAACCAAATTGGCAATGGGGATTTGGAAGAAGATATAAATATTGTCACTTTGCTGAAAATCAGCATGACCCTTTTTCCAGATAATCCCAATAATTGCAGAGAAATTGCTGTAGACATAACCACTGGAATGGCAGAATCTATTAAAAACCAACAAAGCTAAATAGGCTATCTTAAGCAAAGATCCGATCTGCTTTCAGTGTTTGGTGAAATGCAGGCGAAGTTACAGTCTTATGCTTAGTTTTTAAAGAACAACATAAATGCACTGGAAATGTGATCATTTGATAAACATGTTGATGCCAATATATTTTTGCCTAAATGCAATAAACTCACCAGTAAGTGATGCAAGTTGACAATGGGAGGTAAAAAGAATATCTTGGGGATGTTGGTGGGAGGCAACAGGGAAACAGCTAACGTTCATAATGTCTAGTGAATTCCTGTGTACTTGAAATGTCAAAGAAAATGTGATGTGTTTCTCTAAATTGTGTCTCTCTCTACATGTATAAATGAACAGACGCAGATAGAGCTCAAAAACATGGCATGGATGAATTTATCTCTTCCAACCCCTGTAACTTTGACCACGCTTCCCTCTTTGAGATGGTACAACGCCTTACTTTGGATCACAGACTTAATGATTCCTATTCTTGTCTGGCAAGTATATTCTTTGGTCTACAGCAATTTAAACATAACATTTTTTTCATTTAAATATTTCTCTACCTTTATGTCAGAAGCTCTTTTCTCCATTACAGAATCCCTTTAACAATTATAAATGTGTTCCCGATTTCCTGGGTTGAGATAGTTTTACTTACCAAAGAAACAAGACTGAGCGGGAGGAAGTTATCAGTAGAAACAGATCCAATTCCCCAGCCTCCCTATCTTAGCTTCCCCCTTTTCAGCTGCTACATGAAAAATATTCCCAAGAGGGTAATCGACTTTGGCACCTGCTTGTGGAGAACTTGTAAAAATTGCCTCAGTAGCTTAGAGTTTAAGATGCCCTTCCCTCCCCATCCCAGATCTGGTAATCCTATCTCATTAAATGAATGTATTCTCTTTGTGTATTTTCTTAAAGGTTAAAATGATTTGTAAATAAACTTTATTTTTCATAAGCTAAATTGATTTGGGTTTGTTTGTTTGTTTGGATGGCTTTTTTTTTTCTTCACAATATTCACAGCGTTTTTTCACCCTTTCAGGGAATTTTTTATGGTGCTTTAGTTATTTGGAAATTCAGCTATCTATCCAGCAGGAGTATCAATATTTCCTGAAATCCTATTTTAAAGCTAGATTTAAATGATTTAAATTCAAGGGAGTGCTATTATATCTTTACTGGATTTCTGAAGATACATTTTTGGCTTTAAACTATCAAATTCAAAAGCCTAAAAAAAGACCCAATTTACTTCCTCCTCAAGCCATAAATTGTTATTTCATTTCTTAAAAGTAAATGCTATTAATCCCACTTTATAGATGGGAAAGATGAGGGAAAATGATGAAATGTCTTTATATAGAGGAAAATTCTCATCCCTGATTCTAAACACTAAAGTTGAGAAAAATATCTCTATATAATATTTATACTATATAATAACTAGGGTTAACATATTGATACTAATATGTATAATAAAAATCTCTTCCTTTTTTCTAATTTTTATTTTAAATTTCTTTATTTTTTGTACCAAAAGCCAAGATATAAAAAATTGTAGATAAAATAGTCTTAAAAACAGAAACGGAATTATGTGGAATAATTTATTAATCTGTATCTCATGAAAGATTCATTGGTTATCTCAGGTTTAGAATTCCTTCATCAAAAGGATCTGAACTTTGCCAAATTGGAAAGGAACACATCACTTTGACTTAAAAAAAAAAAAGAAAAAGGAAAAGAAAAAAGCTTACCTTGCATTGCAAGGCAATTTTTCTCAAATGTGTTTTGTACAATTATGTGATTGTTCACATAATTATAAATGGCATTCATTAAACTTGTAAGAATATGCCTCTGAACTTAAATCATTCCGTTTTATATATAATTACTATTCCCTTAAGGAATTTTTTTGAGGTATATTATTTTCAAGACTTTTTTACATTATCATTTTTTAAAACAATTTTCTTTGTTTTGAGATTCACTGTGAAGGAGAGTTTATAAATGCTCTCTAAAAAAATTAAACCAGAAATGAAATATTAAAACTTGCTTTCCATTAGTTACTTATAGGCTTAAAATTATGGTCCAGAATCTAAAATTAATTATGAATAGCATAAAATAGCTTCCTTCCCCATTTGTATACCTGTATATATTAGTCATTATTCCAAAATTTCAGAAAATAACAGAAATTAAAAAGGACCTTATCTCCTGCCTCTGTATATTCCATTTTCTCATTATTACAATCTTTTTTTCAGTTAGTTTTGGAGACCGACCAGCAGGGATACATAAATTTTTCTGTGTCTTCGACTGAGTTCCTAATTGATATTTCTTCAACTCTTTTCAAAGCAGCTATTTTGGCATCTACAAAAGACTTGGTGTCATCTGAGTCGTAGAAAATATATTTTAATCTTTCACAGCAGTGTTGTTTCTAAGATTTAGCATTTGGGGTAGCAGATGGAGTGGCAAAGAAGTTGCCTATAGGGGCAGCCCACTGCCTCGACTACTCTCCGCCCTCTGCAGTAACTTATAATTTGAAATAGGAAAGATGCCGTCTTTCGTTGGATGCATCACTGAGCTGCATGTTGTCAATTGAAGATTCCCAGATCCCTAATACAAGATTAGAGTGTTGCAAAGGCCTCTCTCGCTGTACTTCTGTGGCCTCTACCTGGCCCCTAGTCACTTTTTCTTTTTGCCTTTTCTCTCCCAAGATGGAGCAATATTCAAAAGATGACTCAGAGAAGACCCTCAAAGTAAAATTAAGTTCATATTTAAAATAGCCCCAAATTTCCAGCTTACAAAGTATCACCTAAATTGGTTTATTTCTTGCTTTGAACAGACACTGAAACCAGAAAACACAATTTTATTTCAGGCTCTGCTTAAGGGTGACCTTGAGTGACAACTCACTCAGCCTCTCTGAGCACCTGTTTTCTTAAGTGCATAATGGGGCTAGCAATTTCCATCCCATCATGCCACCAAACCTGCTCTAAATTGGAGATCTGAATTCCCATTGTCTTGTATAGCAGAGTTTGGACTGGTCCGTTAGCAAGCAAATAAATAATAAGAATACAAACAATTACCAGAAGAGAAAATAAAACTCTAAACCAGGACACAAGAAGTTCCTCTCAGTTTAATGGAATTACATCTGATTCACAACTTGAAAACTAAGCCATGCTGTTCTCTTTGGAGAGTTGCGTTATTACCTTCATTTAAAAAATTTTAAAAACACTCCTTCCAAAGTGAAAGGATTTATGAAGTCCTGGCGTGTATGTAGATCAACCCTAAAATTTCTTCATGCTCTAGAGTAGAGAAAACAAGAAGACTTGGAATAAGACAGAGCTGGATTTGAGTCCTGCCTCTGTTTTGTATTATCTGTGTGAGTCACTTAACGACCAGGATTTCCATTTTCTTGTCTTTAAAATAAACCTTCTCTGTCTACCTTACAGAGTTGCTATAGGGCTCAACTGAAAGTTCTCTGTTAAGTGTAAAACTCTATATCAATGTAGAGCATTAATGTTATGATTTCCTCTTATCAGTAACCATGACTTTGCCACATCCCCACCCCAATACTCCTTTAACGTGTATGGTTCAGTGTTCAAGCAGTAGGTGAAACACTGTTTCTGGAACCAAGCTGTCTGCTAATCCCGCTCCATCACTCACTAGGAAATTTTGTGCCCTTCCTGAACTCAATCTTTCCATCTTTATAACATGGATAACAGAATGTACCTCATAGGTCCATTGTGAGGACTAAACCACAATATGCTGTGCACAGTGGCTGGCACATAATAGGCAATCAAGGAGTGTTAGCTCTGGCTATTTTTTAGTCCCCTTCTCTAGCCACTCCCAACTCTAGCAGCTCTCCAGAAAACAACCTGTATTTAAAAGAAAGTCTCTCCTTTATTCTTTATATAGGGCTGGTTCAGTCCTGGCCAGGTGTTTGTACTAGACGAGTATTGCGCCCGAAATGGAGTCCGGGGGTGTCACCGACATCTCTGCTACCTCAGAGACTTGCTTGAACGGGCAGAAAATGGCGCCATGATTGACCCCACCCTTCTTCACTACAGCTTTGCCTTCTGTGCATCCCATGTCCATGGGAACAGGTAAGTGTGTATTCGTGTGTCTAGAGGTGATCCTTAAGAAATGGCACTGGCAATGGTTTATGGCTAGTCTTGCTTTTAGGATCTGCCTGTCCTCATTCCTTCAGTAGTATGTGCACACGTACACACACACACACACACACACAAAGCGCACTAACTTTCTTCTCCTTTCAAGAAACTTAAAATAAATGGCAAGCAGGGGTTCTAGGTCAAGCTCGGAAGTTAGACCAATCTAGGTTCAAATCATAGTTCTTCCATTTACTAGCAATAACCCTGGTTGGTAATTAAGCCCTTTGTGCCACGGTTTTCTCATCTGTAAAATGGGATGGTTGTATACCCCTGGGGTTGTTGAGAGAATGCAAGTACATATAAAGGGCTCAACGTAGTACCTGAAACATGGCAAAGACAATAAATATTTGCCTTTGTTTTTGTTATTTATTTCATAATTGCTTAATGATTACTTCCTTAGTGTCAGTCACTCTGATACACATTTAGTATGTGTGGTGAGTAAAAGCCAGACATCAAACAAGGGCAGAGTTACATTCAGATTGGTGCTCTGACTCTGAGGAAAGGGAATAAAATTCCATGACAAAATTTAATAAAGAAACATGACTCAGATAGAATGGCAAGATGGCAAGGAGGACCTCCCTGAGGAAGTGATGCTGGAGCTGAGAACTAAAGCATGTGTAGGAGTTGACTGGTTCCAGGCAAAAGGAACAGCATGTACAAATGTCCTGCAGAAGGAGGAAGCCAAGTACATTTCCAGAGCTGAAGCAAGCTAGGTGAAGCTGGAAGGCAAAGATGATGATAACACTTTTAATTTAACCATAGAGCCTGGAAGAACTTTTGAGATCACAGTCTAATCAACCCCCTCATTTTGTAGGTTTTATATACAAGCCCAGAACGTCAAGTCTCCTGACTCTGTACTAAGTACTCTCTTTCTTTAGACCTTGCCCAGCTCCTGGAGGAAAAGATCCATGTTCTGAATAATGCAAAGCAGCAAATAATTTAAGAACATTGCCATTTGGCTCTGGAGACATGGAATAAATTTCCACACTGCCACAGCCAGTTTACTATCTCAATGTATGTAGTCTTGCATTAGTATAAAGACAAGCCTATATTATTCCAAAGCTCCCCAACCAACAGCCAGTGAAGCCACACCCAGGAAACACTAGGTGGCTTCAGAAACCCAGCCTCAGATGCAAAAGTCGCTGCTCTGGAGAAATGCACATGTGGGAGAATCCAGAATTGACTACATTTATTTTAAATCAGAACTGTGTCAGTCATCTTCATCTTTGCAAGCTATACAATTAAAATCTCTGTAGGATTTTTTTCTGTGCTTTTCCTCCTTCTAGCACTGATGTATTTTTACGAAAAGCAACTTCAACATTTAGAGCTAGATAACAATGGCATTGTAGGTTTGAATATTTAACAGGCAACAAGGTTATCATCACCTCCCATTGTTATGAGGTTTGCTAGCCCAGCATGTGACCTTTTATTTGCATAAAAGATACTCATGAAAACTCTGATACCTGGGGGGTATCTGTGCATAATTCTGCTTTTTATAAATATGTACACTTTGATGACTATCTGTTACAGCCTCTTGGACTGAATTTTTTAAAGAGAGAGAGAGAGAGAAGTTGCATTATATTCTCTGGGTTGTCACACTGTATTCTACATATGTTACTGAATAAGAAAGTGTTATAAAATAATGAAGTGTTTTTGTAAACTCCCTGGTAAACATCATCATGAATTATGATACACATTGTCTGGATTTCATATTGTAAGACTGCCACTTGATTCACAGTTAGGTTTATACATCTTGTCATGGAAACAGTTTTGGATTTCTTATTTTCTTTTCAGTTCTGATTTTCCTTATGCAAGTTTGCATCTTTTTTTCTTATTATTTTAGTTTGAATGCATTTGCGCCTGCTTTTTCATGCACCCTTCTTTTTCTTTCTTTTGTTTGTGCATGTGCGTGTGCTCTTGATTCTCCTATGGCTGGCCACACTCTGTGCATGCCTCATGCGACCACCCCCTCTCCAAAGTCAACAAATGCATGTGTACCTTAGTGGGCTGCCACCAAATACAGATCCTGAAGGGAGCAAAACTCCCTCCCCACCTGAACCAGAGGCTAAAAAAGATACCAAAAAGGAGTCCAAAAAAAGAAAAGATTCCAAAACCCAGGCAAATCAAGAGCTGAAAAAGTAAGAAGTTATGTGTGTATTGGCTTGTGTTTGTAATATCTTTACCCTTTCCCCAAGCCTTCATCCATGCCATCACTTCCACTTTTGCAAGCTTCGAGTATTCCTAATGTCTCTCTTTCTTTAAGCATTTTCAAAGGTGCAATTTTAAAAAAAATTCTAGCAATGGGCAACAATACCGTGTATTGGGACTAAATTTGAGTCAGGTGTTCAGTGACTTTTAAAACATGTTCATATTGAAAAGACTAATTGAGCAATATGTAAACAGAATTGTGAGTCAGATTGCTTTTTTAGTGGCATCTAGTTAGGGGCCTGGTACCTTACCAAGTCATTCATAATAAGCAACCCATGCTTTATAATTTTGAAATTATGTTTAAGGAGCAAATAAAATGGATTGGCATAAGATAGGCCTATGCATTTATAGTAGTGCCATCATTTTCAGCAAATACCTATTAGTTCTACATTCATCTCATAAAAAGAAATTCATCTCAAATAATGATTTATAATAATGGCATAAGATAAATTCTATTACCAAATTAATGCTTCTTAGTAGAATCGCTTATATACTGAGGTCATCTTTAAGGCACTTTTAACTTCTAAAATTTTGTTTATCCTGTCCTGTTTCCTATGTCCTTTCTTTGCGGGTTTATAAATTGGCAAATTGGTGAACTTTTTCCCTTTTAAACTAGGTTTACTAATTATTTCCAGTTTTATTCTGTGCCCTCCTTCACCTTTTATACCATCACCCAAAATTAACACTGACATTTTAAAGTTTTTTGTTGTGGTTTTAGAACTGATGACTCTGATCCTGGCATTGCCAAGCTACCCAAAATTCTCAAGCGTGTATGCTGTATGCTTCATCATTATAAATTTATTCACTGAATATTTCTAAGTCCTGAAATGTATACAGTTCACTTGTAGACAGGCCAAATGAAAATGCAAACTTTTGCTTTCTAGAGAATGTGGCAGGCTGTCAATCAGTATATGCGGGTCCAATAGGGAAGGTCAAAGAACCCTGATTCCAAGTGGCCATCCATCTCCTTCACTGCAATATGTAAGGATAGAGGTGAAATGCAATTTCTGTTTGTGTTTCACTGTAAAAGTTAGATCACAAGGCAACAGTAACTTGCAAGTAGGAAGAAAGTGCATGCAGAATGTTGTAGGTGCCTGAAGGTAAGGTCTGACAGAATGACAAGGCTTCGGAGAGGAAGCCTTCCTGGCTGCTGTCCAAGGTGCTGCTTTTGGAAGGCTCAACATCCGAGTTGAGCAGAAAACAAATGGCCACTGTTGAAAGGCACACTTGCTTGAACCTGATCTATTTCTTAGGCCACGAAAAACTAACCAAAGGGATCTTGACTGGTCCCATTGAGGCTTATGTGTGTGTTTCAGAATCTTTGTTTGCATTGCATTTTTTTAATAAAGATGACATAATATTAAGTAGCAATTGTGTAACATTCTACAGTTTACAAAGTGCTTTTTTGTTTTTGTTTTTTTGAGATGAAGTCTCGCTCTTCTGTCCCATGCTGGAGTGCAATGGCATGATCTCAGCTCACTGCAACCTCCACCTCATGAGCTCAAGCGATTCTCCTGCCTCAGCCTCATGAGTAGCTGGGATTACAGGCGACTGCCACCACGCCCCTCTAATTTTTTTGTATTTTTAGTAGAGACGGGATTTCACCATGTTGGCCAGGCTGGTCTCGAACTCCTGACCTCAGGTGATCCGCCCGACTCGGCCTCCTAAAGTGCTGGGATTACAGGCATGAGCCGCCATGCCCAGCCACAAAGTGCTTTCAAACATTTGCTATAAAATATTCAGATTAGCTATTTTTATGTCCATTTTGCAGATGATAAAGTCAAACATCTGTAAATTTAAGTAGCAAACCTAGATGTTCTAAGTCCAAAGCTCTTTCCTTTTGCACTACATCAGGACTGTACTTACATGCTGAAGACCTGAATGTTAGAGCCTATTCTGCATAAATCTAGGAGTATCAGATCCCGTTTCTGTGCCTCAGTTTTCTCATTTCTGTAAAATGAGCAGACTGAATCATAGTATCTGTAATATCCTTTTAACCTCTAAAATTATCTTCTATGGATTACAATAACAAGTGAAATAGTCCATCGTCAGTTTTCATAAATAAAAGTGTTTTCAAAGGTGCAATTTAAATAATCATAAATAAAGTGTAATTAAAATAACGATAATCACTACCGTTTAATAATTACTTGCTATATTCCAGGCACTAAGTGAAGTGCTGTTGATATATGTAATCTCATTTTATCCTTATTACATTCGTATGAGATAAGTATCATTATTACCCTCACCCAATAGATGAGGGCTTGAGGCTCACATAAATTCAGTCACTTGCCTGAAACTCATAACAAATAACTGTCTGAGCCTGATTCAAACATGGATATTCTGACTTTGGTGCTTGCATTTGTAACCACTCTACCTTCCTACCTGTCCAAGATTAGCACTTGTATATGGTGTGAGATGCCAAACCTGGCCATTTGATATTTGTTTCAACATTTCCAGGTGAGTTGCTACAGCAGTCGTTTGAATTAAAGAGAAGCCTGAAGATGGCCAAAACTAATATGGCCTAACTGGAGATTTTAGCTTTGTGGAGAAAACCAGAATTTATCTGGAGTTTTATACCACCTAAGGGGAGAGTCTCCTATGAACACTAATTAATTGCCTTTGGGATTGGGGAAACCACATTCCAAACCTTTCATCAGCATGACCAGCATTTGGATGTGGAGATGTTATCTATTCTTTGTTCCAGATTTAAAAGGAATTCATGACTCATGAAAGCAATGGCCCTGTAACTGCCTTTAACTGAATAGAGCCCATTTCCACTGAGATCTCACAACCAGATTCGGATTAGGTAAAAAGATGTTTTTTACCTCTTATTAACTCAGCATTTCCACAGGCAGAGGCAGAACCTTGCCCTGCTGCAGCTGGAAATCATTAATGACCACTGACATGGCAGTGACCAAGTTTCTCCCATCTGCTCTGGAAGCTTGTGCACCATCTCCATCAAAAACTATGCTCTGTGAATCACACTTGCTGTAGTCAAGAGTAGACACATCAATCAGGAAGATGTTTGCTGTTCATAATTTCAAACACTGGGATGTATGGAACCATCCACATGTTTGGCATTTTTAGAATTACTGGGGGTAATCCCCACTCCCCCACCCCCCACCCCCAGCACACACAGAACATTTGACAATATCTGGAGATATTTTTGATAGCCACAGCTGGAGTGGAGTGGTGCCATTTTTGTCTAGTAAGTAGAGGCTGGGGATATTATGAAACATCCTATAATACACAGGAGAGCCTCCTGAAAACAAAGCCAAAAATGTTAATGGTGCCAAGGTCAAGAAACCCTGTTTTAAACCAAACTCCCTGGTGATGAGCTGCATTTTTCCTTTACATGGATTTGTTGTTTCTTTTACACAAGACTTACCCTATGTCTAAAAGCCTAACAGGTACCACCACTGATTTTCAATTTGTACAGTGGTTCTCACACTTCAGTGTGCACATAAATCATGTGGGGATTTGATAAAATGCAGAGTACTAGGTCGCATCCTCAAATAATTTCATTTGGCAAGTCTTAAATGGAGCTGAGAATCTGCACTTTTACTAAGCACCCCTCTCGACCATGAATCTAAAGCATTTGGTCTTTAGATCATACATATTTAGGATTTTGATTGTCAAACTAGGCTGCCCACTAGACTCACTTGGAGAGGCTAAAAATGCTAATGCCTGGGCTCCACCTGCAGAGATTCTAATTAATCTGGAATGTGGCCCAAACTTCATGAGTTAAAAATCTCAAGTGATTTAAATATGTAGCAAAGTTCAAGACCCACTGATTGAGGGAACATTAGTTTGAACTAACTCTTTAAAACTGAACCCATTTTCTGAAAAGAGAGAAAGGAGAAAAAGGAAAATGTGAGTATGTTCAGCTGGTTGCATTTGGCGATCATAAAATCCACAGATGTAAATTGCTACATCTTCTAATTTTTAAATCAGCTTCTAAAGTTGCAGTACTTAATTCTCACCATAATATTTTTAGTATTCTTTCTAGATGACATTTAGATTAGCATCACTTTGGTCACTATCCCACAGTGGCAAGGCAATCAAACAGCTCTGATGATTGCAAGTTGCGTCAATGTTCCTTGGATCCCTTTATTATTGGGATTGGAAATTTTTCTCATTTACATTATTATTTAACATTTCTTGAATGCCAGTGCTGCTCTTCACATATGGCCTGTGTAGAAAGTACATTGTATCAGCAATTAACAAATCTATAATGCCAACCGCCCCAATCCAAAGTAAGCTGCATAGATTAATGAGTAAAGCAGATGTAAGAGGGTATGAATCTTAAAAATCTCTGAAAGTATGCTCTGAAGATTTCTTTTGGGAGATGTACTTGGAGCCAAGGTGCTGCCCATGTTCAGAGACCACATGATCCCTTGTAGGTTAAGATTTGAGTAACCAAACAATCAAATGGAACTCACTTTTCTCCTGTTACTCTGCCAGGATTCCTAAGTAAGTGATTTCATCCTCCCAGTTGCCCAAGATAGAACCTCAAGAGCCATCCTTGACTTCTCTTTCTCCCCAGTGTGTCACAACAATTCAATTTCTATATCCTGATAACGCCCTTAAGTATCTCTCAAGTCCATCCATTTCTCCCTCTCTTCAATGCCACTACCATAGTTTAGGTCTCTATCTTCTCTCCTCTGGACCACAATGATTGCCCTGTTGACTGTGCCCTTGCCTCCAATGTTGGGTGGCCCTTTCAATCCATGTCGCATAGTGATTCCTTTTATTTCTTTTTGGTGAATGCGTTCCTGGTAGTAAATGAGTAGCACATTTTTTTTCTTTCACTCTAACTCCCTCCTCTCTCTTTCTCATACCCGTGCATACACAGACACAGAGACACACACACATACACACACACACACACACACACATAATGACATTATGTCTGGTGCTTCCTAACCCTTTTTCCCACAAAGATAAAGGGCAAAAACTGTGTAGTGGGGATAGCTCTGTTTTACTAACCTCTGCATGTAGCACTTTATATAGCAGGCAGGCACTGATGCGGTATAAAAAACACCTCCACATTCTTGGTCTCATGTTACACACTGAACACAAGGATTATTGCACTTGTGAACATGAGCATGTCGCTGGCTGGCCTTCCAATTCTGAGCAAGTACAGGCCTTGCACATGGCTGAGTCATGCTCTCTAAATTCTAAGGAGCCAGCTTTACTTAATAGGAAGTACTTGGAAGAGAAAGTGGGAAAAATTTTCAAACAAATTTTAAGTATAAGTAGGCATCCCAGATGTCCAAGGAGAAATTTACTTTGGAACTTGTCTCCTTTTAACCCACGTGACTCTGTTTCTGACTTTCCCCATGAGAACAGCAGATTTTCCCATTGAGACATGAAATCTTGTGAAATATGCTAAATTACCTATTCCATTGGTGCAATCTTTCTGGCCCATAACAAACCATCAGATAATGTGTTTTTCCTTTTAAAATTCCAACAATGTGTCTTTATCCCATAGTCATTGAATTAACTGGTACAAAAACACATTTTCAGATGTTACAGCCCTTTTAGAGTGGATGTGATATCAAAAAGCCACACATACTACTGGTCTGACCACTCAGAATTTTGTATATGGTGTCTTCAGAAGGGAATCTAAAGATTAGTTGTCTATATTTGTCTAAAAATAAAGAAACACATCTTTTATTCCTCAAAGGGAAAAATCTATGCAGTGCCAATTTTTAAAATTGGTCCTCTTGGGGGTAAAATGCATGCTTTCCTGCATTTTATGCAACTTCTCTAATCATCTGATGTGTTCTTGCTTCATTCAGTACCTGGACTGAGCCTGAGCCACTTTGACTAATGTCCTTGTGCCCATAGCATCCATATTCTTTGTGATTGTTCAGTAGAGAGAGACTTCTCAACTACTTTCATCCTTTAATAGAGTTAATGACACCTTCTGATACTGTTAGGTTATAACCACATATTTAGGAGAACTGTAAATAAGTCAAGACAGTCCTCACTGGTATGTTTTTGCCCCTTCCAAGCCTCATTTGGAGATTAACTAATAGCCCCAAGAAGCTACAATGCACACTTGTAATATTGTAGAAACTGCTTATTGTTGCTTCCTATCTTATTCTTTGTGATACAAACACTTTGATATATTTGTTTTAGCAGCGTGTCTGAGCCCCAGGGCATCAGGGCATAATTAGAAAAGGGCATGGGCTGGAAGGAAAGGAGAGGAAGGGGTGAGGCTGGCTTTCATAATGAGGCAGTAACTATGAGATGTGAGAGCCCTAATTATAATTTATAATTAACATAGGATTGTACAAACCATATAGATGAGCAAGCAGGGATATCTCCTTTTGAGAAGATAATGCTTTGGTGCTATCTTGAATTTGTGGTTATTAATCACTTGAAAGAGACAAAGGAAAACTTTCCATGCAAGGATTAAATTCAAAGGTATCATTCTAAAACTAGAAGTAATAGAGACTTAGTTTCTGGGAGAAGTCTTTTTCTTTTTAAGTCAGTGGTTAAAAGAGGATGTTTGGTCTAAATGTCCTATTTAGGGAGCACTGCAAAGAACATCTACTAAGATATTCTGTCCCTCTCTGGCCCTTTAAGCTCTCATGTTTCTGGGCTGGAACAATTTCGTAGCAAGTAGGATTCAGTTATCATGCTTGTTTAAGGACATTTTCATGGATCCATAATGCGGTCTGCAGGCATGCATCCATTTGGAGAGAGAGAATATATCATGTTTACGGTGCCTGCACCAGCATATGTGGACATTTGCATTTGGAGATGAAAGTATATTCCCTCTTCAGCTGGAGTTTTACCCCTTGTTGGTAGTGACTGGAGCCTGAAAGCTGGTTGTATGTGGAGCAGTGGACCAAACACTCTTTCCTCTTCTGTGGAATTCATACATTTCTTTTTACACCTGGATTCTGCCCTTAATCACCAAATAGATGCAATATCGGAACATATAGATCATTGTAAGCTTTGAATTAATTTAGCATCCTGACCCTCTTGAAGAGACATCTTACCTTTCAAAAGAAGGTTTTTGTGGTCCAGCTTTTAACATAATATGGAGAACCATTCTAGCAAGATAATGAACTGCTAAAAATTTGTGTGCTCACCTGGGTGTGTAGTGACAATTTAACGACACTAAAGAGGTAAATTCATTTCACAAAACACATTGAATCTTGAATTCTTTGACTACACTGTTCACACTTAATTTCAAATATTAAAATGTTTCACATTAAAAGCTCAGTACTTAATTATATTAATCCTATAATAGATATTAGTTAATAAGCTCCAGGTCAGAAGCATTTGGGAAAAAGAGAACAATTTGCATAACTAGTCACTCAAAGGATGGGCAGCTGGGTTATGGTAGTTTCAGTTTGACAAAAAAAAGAAAAATGCAACTCTAGATGTATTATTATTTGTGACATGGCTCAAGATGGGAGACTGTGAGGAGAGTGAAGATGACAGAACTGGTGCTAACCACTGTGACAAGAACTTGAAGAGCAGCCGACATGACATCTTTCCTATCATGCTGCTGAAAATGTCAACTTTGTGAAGGACAGTGAGAAAATGGTTTGCCGAAAACTTGAAAGGTGGATTTCAGAGATGCCCGCCGTGTCAGATGCGATATAGTCTGCTGTGGCTGGAGAGACCCATTTCTGGCTCCAGTGATGGCCTGCAGGTGGGAGAGCTTCCAGTCTTCAGCACGGCTCCAAAAATGACTGCACTTGACCTGCATATTGTCTCAAGTTTGCAGGATCATGATATAAAAGAAGTGAGTTGTTAGCCTGTGTGCAGTTAGGTGGAACCAGAGACCAGGGGCTATGTTCACATGTGTATGTGTTCATGTGTGTATGTGTTTCTAAAGCTAAGTTCCAAGACATCATCTATTAAAATTTGGGACGTTGTGAAGGAAGAGATATGTGCTTTATGAACTTACATCAAGTTCAATATAAGTAACAAAAACTAACTGTGGATAATCTAAGCAAAGGAGAGTTTATTAGGATGATGCTGGGGGCCTCAGACAGAGAAGGGAATGCTGGAATCAAGTCAGCTATGGAAGAGTAGAAAGCAGGACTGACGCAGTGGTTCTTACTGTATGTTAGAGTAACATGGGAAACCTTAAAAATTCCAGTGTCAGGCTGGGTCCAGTGGCTCGTGCCTGTAATGCCAGCATTTTGCAAGGCTGAGGTGGGAGGATCACTTGAGCCCAGGAGTTAGAGACCAACCTGGGCAACATAATGAGACCTTGTGTCTGAAGAAAATAAAAACAAAATTAGCCAGATATGGTGGTATGCTCCTGCAGTCCCAGCCTCTCAGGAGGCTGCAGTAGGAGGATCGCTTGAGCTTGAGATGTCAATGCTGCAGTGAACAGAGATTGTGCCACTCCACTCCACCTTGGGCTGAATGAGACCCTGTCTCAATAGATAGATAGACAGACAGACAGATAGATAGATAGATAGATAGATAGATAGATAGACAGACAGACAGACAGACAGACAGATAGAGCTTTGAGGATGCGACCTTTCACAATTCTAAGAAACAGACAAGATCAAAAACTACTGACCTGTGAGGACAGTCTGGTCAAGGCACAGCTGCTGGAACAAGCAAATTCCATCTGTTTATTCTAGCCTTGTATCATTTATTCAAAGTAGATTCCAGAGGAGAGTGTCCTGGTAGCTGAACTGAGGTCATAGTCCAGCTTAGATATGGAGTGGCTGTGAAAGGGAAGGGCTGGCCTCTAGAAAGCCCTTCAGCTTTAATAGTAGGGGAATAGGCACCTCGATTTACCCTCACACAAGAGTGGCCAGAATGTGGCTGAGGCCACTCCTCCAAATCCAGGGGTTAGAAAGTGGCAATGGATGCTAAGAAGCCTGAAAGCAAGAAGACCAGAATATTCACAGTCAGGACACAAGAGGATGAGAGAGTCAAGCTTCTAGATAGGTGTTCTGTGTAGAGACACATCTCAGCCTGGAATTTTCTAGCTCGCAGTTTAAAATCCAGCTTCACCCCTCCTCTTCTTTCACTCTTTGTGTCTCCTTAAGTGATTTAGTATTGAGAAAGGAACAAGATGCAGAGCTAGTTTTAAGACAGTTGTAGAATCACCCCCAAATATTTTCAGAAAGACAAAACAAAAGCATGGCATCTGAAAGATACCAATATAGTTCTACTATTTATTTTGCAACCAGCACTACTTGGAATGGCACCTTGTAAACAATACAAATGCCACTTTTGGAAGGGATTCATAGTTAAATAATACCATGTATCTCTTGCAGAATATCTTGGGTTCCAAATCCACTCCAACCTAAGAGAAATCAGGAATGCTGAATCAAATATATCCTCTCTGCCACTGGAAGAACCACCCACCTAATATTTTTTTTCTCTAGAACAGTGGTTCTTAGAGTGTGGTCCTCGAACCAGCAGCACTAGCAGCACCAGTAAACTTGTTAGAAATGCAAGTTCTCAACCCACACCCCCCAGTTCTACTGAATCAGCAACTTTAGGGGACCCACCAATCCAGGTTGTCACCAGGTGATGCCGAGGCTCATTCAAGTTTGAGAACCGCTGCTTTAGAAAAAGTATGCTGTTGCTTCTGTGGAAAAATAGTGCTCTCCAAAGCATGTAACCTGAATTTTTCAGTTAATAGCTCTATAGAGATCTATCTAAACCTGTATAGTTAACATTGCCAAATTATAGGGGTCGATGAACAAGAAATTGATGTTTGACAGAATTTTCAAAAACAATGAAGTAAAATCAAACAAAAAAGGGATCCTTTTGCTTTTTAACTGACCTGGTTACAACCTATGATCTTTGACAAGTTGTTATTCCTGCATGTCTTTTCCTCACTTTGTAAAGCAGCATCTCCTGTTACCAATACCATTTCAGAGCAATTCTGGCAGTTACAAATTTACATTTTATGTCAAAATCATTCGACATCAAATTGTTTTATCACCTGCTTTTATTAGTGAACTCTGTACTTGTACCTTACAGACTTAGTAAAGTTAGTTTGTTTTATTTAAAATAAAAGTTGTCGCGCTGACATAGGTGATCAAGAAGCAAATTTAAGAGACAACACTAATTTTTAGTTGTTTACTTTTATTGGAATAGTGAGATTAATAGTGTTCAGAAAGTAGTCTGAGGAGAGGTTATCAGGGAAGCAGAAGCTGCTACCTGATACTTTTAATAATTACAAATGGGAATCATCAGAACAAAAGGAAAAAACATAATCCATTGTTAGGTTTGTAATAATATCTTTTACAGTGAGAATTAACTGAGAAGGCCGAGCATACACTAAATGTTCAGTTTTTGTCATCTCAGACACAAAGCAGAAAGCTGCCTTCTAATTGCCTAATTGCCTTAGAAGGCTTGTAGGGTAATGAATGAATGGTTTTATTCACAGAGATATTTATCTCCTAATAATGACCACAAATATCCTGGCTCTTCATGTTAAACAGTCTCCATGCTTTTTGCTGTGATCTGTAAACCCATTCTGAACTGTAAAATTATGTTTAACAGCATTTTTCTCTGGGTTAATTCTCCACTAAAAAACAAAATGCTTTAAATTGCTCCATTTTTCCCCCAGTTGAGTGTGTGCATGCACATGCTGATTATATAAACAAATGTGTGTTCAGTTCATTAACAAGCTGAATTTTGTTTAAAGAAATTTAAAAACCACAGCTTAAGGAAGTTGTAGATTGTAGCATATACACGAAAAGTTACAAACAA